>NC_134714.1:64822727-65125757 GCF_049634645.1 Pelodiscus sinensis
TGTCTGGAGCACTGGAAAGGGGATCAAGAACAAATGTTCCCTGTAAGCTGAGCACTTGGGTAGCCACCCAGGAGAGATTCAAATGTTGTCTAGCTGATTAGCAGAGCGCCCACAGCCGGCAGCATATGTTTCTACTGGCAATGCACATCTGCACATGCCTCAGTGCACGTAACACAATTTATTCTGTTCATGGATGGAAAAAATTAGAGGGAAAATATTTAAGAACCCAGGGTTCTAATCCTTATTGTACCACCGAGGCTCTGTCTAGACTGCAGGTTTCTTTTGTAAGAATCTTTTTTCGGAAGAGCTCTTCCGAAAAAACTTCTTCCGAAAGAGAGTGTCCATACACAAAAGCACATCGAAAAAGCTATCTGCTTTTTCAAAAGATAGCATCCACACTGAATGGACGCTATCTCACATTTAAGCTATGATTACTATGGACGGAGTGGCCACCAGGACATCTGTGCTTTTTCCTCTTTCCTCTTCTTTCGAAAGAACTCCCTCTTCCCCGTCCACACACACCTTTTAGCAAAAGAGCTCTTTGGGAAAAAAGCTTCTTCCTCATTGAAAGAGGATTGCCAGTGCTGGAAAAACCCCTCTCTTCTTTTGATTTACTTTTGGAAGAACGCAACTACAGTGTGGACATAACTCAGATTGTTGGAAAATGGCCGTTTTTCCGACAAAACTCTATAGTGTAGACATACCCTTAGTTATGACCTTGGTTAAGACTTCTCTAAGCCTTAGTAGCCCCATCTATAAAGCAGGGATAATATTTGCCCTCATTTGTAAAGCACTATAAAAACTTGGATGGGAGGGACTATATCTTTGCAAAATAGCATTGTTAGATGCTGGTTTGCACTCTTTAGATACTTGCACCCTCCTAATAAGTGTTCAGGGAGAAATCAAAGAATGCAAAATAGAGTGCCAAGTCTTATAACAGTACTAATATTGCACTGCTGAGGAGGGGTTAACTGAGGATGAAAAGATGCCATCGAAATGTAGGCTATTATTATTACTACTCCAGGAGTTTGAATACCAAACAAGTAGAGAAAACAACCAACGGTTGCATTGAATTTACCATGCATAGAAGTGTATCACAGGGCAAATAATGCAGTGCTTTGTACTGGCTCTACAATAAATAATCCTCCCTCTTGGGTGTCCAACTTGCAAGCCTTTAGATAAAGTTCACTTCAGCAGGGTTATCATTGGCCAGATGCCCCCTTCTCCTCAAGCAGCTGCTCCCAAAGAAAAATCTCTCCAAAGTAATTGGATCACTGAAATGTTTATTAGTTTTATCACTGGTTCTTTAGAGATGCAAAGGCAATTCAGCTCTGCAAAGCAGTGTTTCACGTAGGCCGAGAGCTAATGCTGTCGACTCATTGTTTCCCCATTGAATACTGTTTCGCCCTATTTGTTGTTTGAGATTGAGTGCTGGGCTGTTTGCAGTCTGTATTTTATATTATCCCAGTAAAATCTTTAAAATAGCCTCTTGCACAAACTGGAGTCTCAAATGAGGCATGGCGATATACCACGCTTAGCCTCATTTGCATATTTTTTGCGCAAAATGGGTGCAGTGTAGACATAGCCTCAGTGTCTCTGCTAATCTGACCCAAGGTAAAATGCCTTCCCAACCCCAAATATGATCAGTTAGATCAGGGGTGGGCAAAAGGGCATTCAGGGGCTGGAACTGGCCTACCAACCGGAGTGATCTTCACACTCCCTCCGTCCCAGGCTAATCAGGCTGAATTTCTCTCAGAAATAAGCCTGGGGAGAATTCAGGCCTCAAAATATTTCAGATTGCAATGCTTTCAGGGCAGGAATTGTGTCTTCCTAAGTGTACATAGCCTAAGATAATGGGGCCCTGATTGGGGCATTTATATGCCATCACAATAATTTGTATTAATATACATGTAATCACACACATCCTGCAGAGGAAGTGTTCTCTTGACTGGGTCATTGCACATGTACTTCTCCTGTTACCACTACTCCAGAAGCCAACACTAACAACTCAACTCACATCACTGATGGAAATACACTTGGTGGCAAGCAGTAACAGAGAAGCAGACAGTGACATAATCTGCCCACATCTCCCTCCTCAACCTTGGGAGGTCCGGAATTGACTGGTACAGCCCAGAATTGGAAGGTGCTAATCAGGAAAGTCATGTGACCAGGGCAGCTGGGAGGTATGGTGAGCCAGCACATCTCTTGAGCAGTCTCTGCTAGTGAGACTCTGTCACAAGGTTAACTAGTCACTACTGTGGCACCGCCAAGTGGCCATATCTTGGAATTATTTCTAGACTAGAGTGACACTTCCTTCAGGGGAAGGGGAAACGAAAGAGAGAGGTGGTTGTGTGTCAGGGGAGGGTGTATACATTTGATTGCTCCCTCTTCATAACTCAGAGCACTCCTTCTTTATGGCTTGGCCCTCCAGCCAGCTTATTGCTGATTTCTCCTTCCAAAGTATCAAAGTCCCATTTGACTGTGTCACAGGCAACCTCTTTCAAGGGGGAGAAAGTGAAAAAAAAACCTAACAGCAAAACAAATGAAATAGATATCAGTGGTAGGATTTATGAATCTGCGGGACTCACAGAGAAGGGGGCAGGAAGCTTTGTCAGACTTTTGGAGCGAAAGGGGACCTATTTGAAAGCCTGATGTGGGTTGTATGGAGTCAGGGGTGGGTGAGGAAGAGGGAACTCTACCTACCTTTTCATAGACTCCAGTGATATCTACGAGAAGTGTATGTTAGAGTGAGGGGAATGACACACACATGTTTTATCTGGATCAGTGTCTCTCAAGGCGATCTAAGTAATGAGTAATTGTGTTCAGAAAGCCTCACAAGGCCTGTGTTTCTGTTTATTTCACTATCATCTGTTCCTGTGCCAGTGAACTGAAAACTCAGCTCACTTCCAAGGTTAGAGCTCTGGGAAAGGAGGTGCTTAAGTCGAGGGGTTAGTTGCTGAGGGACACTGTGGTACCATTTCTCTGGTAGGGGCAGAAATAGAAAGCCTATACCCAGGATATACATTTGCAGGCCAAGGAAAGAAACGGGGCTGCAGTATCCTCAAACCGAGGGAAGTTTAAGAGGACACATGTCTAATGAGTCAAGACTCAAACATAACAGTCTGGTGAGTGTCTTGTATGAGGAGCTCCACCAGGGTAGGCTGTAACACCTTTTTGGCTCATTTATTACAATTCTAATTAATATAATTAGAAAACAGTGATTAGTCATGTGCATGGATGTCAGAAATGGTCTTTTGAAACAACTGATATTCTGTCTTTGAATGATAATGCAGAAACTGTCCCTTTTAGAGGCGCTCAAATGGGCAAAATTCCTGTTTCCTGTCAAACTTTACTGGGGAGTCATCAGGGAAGTGTCTGTATAGAAAGAAGGAATCTGAAATATGTTCATGCAAAGTATACAAAAGCTGCCTCTTGGAGAGGGGAAGGCACTTCCAAAAGGTCAATGTTAGAGCAATGTAATGCTGCTTAGAACTTTCCCTCCACAGTGTTTCTCCCATAAACCTCACTTCTGAACTGCTTAGAACTTTGGAAATAAACATTTTCTTCTTTCCCGTATTCGGTCATCTGGGGCTGGATCATGATGCAAGCATCTGCCATCTTCATCTGTCCAAGGTACCACTAAGGTCTATCTGCTTAACATCTTCGATACAATCCATCAGTTGTTTCCTCAGCTTTCCTACCACCTCGCCTGCCATGCTATCTTCACCAGATCTCCTTCATTCATCTTCTGTATGCATACAAGCCAGCAAAGTCACACTTTCTGGACTTTGTCAGAGGACTGATCTTCATAGATCCAGTAACCATCCGAAATATACCAAGAAATCTGTTATCTGAAACCAAGCACTCAGATAACACAGAATATGCTCCAACTCTAGTATATACCTCGTAACATACTCAAACCTACCAAACCAGGACACTCCACCAAAGAAGTAGGTTGTATCAAGGAATGGGCCACACAAATGCCCAAGAGAATCTGATTCAATACAGAAATAAAACCATCTCCAATTGCACACCCCTAGTTGTCACCTACCACTCCACACTGAAACCCACAGGGATAACAAACAACTCCCGCTCATACGTGATGGTGACCCTGTCCTAAAATAAATATTTCATGAACCTTCTTGGCTTCAAACAACCTTCCAACCTCTCTAAGCTCATCATTAAAAGCAAGCTCCCCACAGTTCAAGACCCACCAACTCAAAGGGCATCAGACCCTGCCGGAACAATAGATACAAAACCTTCATACACATGATTAACACTCTCACCAAAATACACCTTTCAATATCCATGGATTCCACAAATGCCTATCACAACATGTGGTGTTCTTCATTCATGGCATTAAATGCTCTAACAACAACTATGTTGGTGAAACCAGACAAAACAGATTGCAAGGCAAAACTGCTGAGCTGGAATGTTAATGCAAATTTGGAACAATCGAATGGCTCTCTCATTACAATAAGTAATTCCCCCTTCAAGTACTCTCACCTTTCAATTACAGTTGGAGGTGACCACATCCACCCTGATTTAATTAGTATTGATGTTATGTGCCCATCTCTGTATCCTTGCCTTTCTTTCATTTCAAGCACCTGAGGAAGTGAGTTGCATCCCACGAAAGCTTATGCCCCAATATGTTTGTTAGCCAAGGAGTCCACTAGCACCTTAAAGACTATGTCTACACTCATGGCTCCTTGCATGAGAAATATGCAAATGAGGCTAAGTGTGGAATATCGCCAAGCCTCATTTGCATACCTAATGAGCCACCATTTTTGCAGAAGAAGTTCTTGTGCCAAAAGGAGCTGTCTACACTGCCCCTTCTTGCACAAAAAAAAACCCTCTTGCACAATGCTGCTATGCTGATTATTTTCAGGAATTAAAATTGTGCAAGGAACGGCATTGCTCAAGAGGGTTCTTCTTGCGCAAGAAGGAGCAGTGTAAACAGCTCCTTCTGGTGCAAGAGCCTCTTCTGCAAAAATGGCGGCTCATTGCGTATGCAAATGAGGCTTGGCAATATTCCACGCTTAGCCTCATTTGCATATTTCTCTAGCAAGAAGCCGCGAGTATAGACATAGCCCTTGTTTTTGCTGAAACAGACTAATGCAACTACCTCTCTGAAACCTTAATAAAAACAGTGGATTGATGGCCTATTACAACAGACTACACTCCCTTTTATCCTCTAACTATAGGGGTGTTAATGGGCTACTTCACCATGAATGGTACCTTAGAATATGTATTAATTATGCTAAACTAGTTGTTTGATCATGTGTTTAGCTGTGCCACTGAGTACCTTTCCCAGACGTGAAGCAGAGATCTGTGTGGCTTGAAATCTTCTCTCTCTAACCCACAGATTCAATCCAATAAAATATTTACTCAACCTCCTGGTCTTTCTAATATCTTGGGACTGACATGGCTACAACACAGAATATCTACAACTTACACACATTTTTTAACTCCTTTTCTTTTCTGGCCCAGACAGACCTTGTTTGAAACATCATCATTACTAAAATATTAAGCTAATGTGAGATTTAATGGCTGGGGACAGACTTTCATTATAAATCGCTCCTGTTACTGTCATGCAAAATAATAATAAGTTCTCAAGATCCTCACTGATAAGGGTGGGGTCATTTATTTGTTTCTGTGCCAGGACTCTGGGAATCCTGCCACACTGCTGAATCAAGCTGAATCCTGTGGGCCATATAAATAAAGCTGACCACTTTCAGTTTAAAGTTTGCCATTTCTGAATGTCCAGTGTCTGTGACTAAAATTAGCTTTTTGCAAGTAAAACTCCACCACAGAAATCATAACCAACACGAAATCATTATTAAATTCATCTGTAAAATATTTTAGAAGATTTCCACAGCTCTCTGACTTCCCTGAAGCAAAAGATGATGTGACATTTAAATTCATTGATGTTTATAAAGAGTTTTGAGATCTTTGGATGGCAATGTAAAGTATTATATTAGACAGTAAAATCTTAGGTGTATAATGTTTATGTGTGGCTAAGATATTATTTTTAATGTATCTGAGATGTAAAAGCCCTTCAGTGCCAGCTGTCAAGAGGTTTACCAGAATATTCTGATTCTGATCTGTATATTCTTGTTCAAAGAATGTCATGCAAGGTCTTAAATGAAAGCCAGGGTAACAATGGCAATAAAGATCACTGTGAAATGTATGTACAGATACTATGTAAGGAGTTGTGTATATATGCTGAAAATATGTTCCATATGTTCCTGACCTCTGTATCGACAAACAGGTCTTCTGTCAGACAAAAAAAAAAGTTTATTTACCTGTTTGTCAATATAGAAATTAAGTATTGTAAATTAAGTATCAGAGGTAGTTGTGTTAGTCTGTTTCAGCAAAAACGAGTCTAGAAGCACCTTAAAGACTAACAATTTTACTATCGCATAAGCTTTCATGGTTTGCAAATCACTTAATCAGATGCATGTAGGGAAAGAAAGAAACAAACAAATAGCAGGCATATGGGGATGGGAGTGTTACATCAGAGCTAATTCAAATCAGGGTGGATGTGGATGAGAAGGTGAGAATACCTAATGCGGAAAATGACTTCTGGCAATGAGCAAGCCATTCTGAATCCCTATTCAGACCCATTCTGATGGTGTCAAATTTGCATATGCATTCCAGTTCAGCAGCTTCACATTGCAGCCGGGTTTTGAAGGATTTGTGCTCGAGGATAGCCTTACAGACTTGAAAGTTGCCATGTCTATACTGCGCCCATTTTGCACAAGAAATATGCAAATGAGGCAAAGCGTGGAATATCGCCGTGCCTTATTTGCATAATTAATGAGGCTCCATTTTTGCGCAAAACCCCCCCTCTTGCGCAAGAGACGTTCTTCCTGAAAAAAATGCGGAAGGATGGCTCTTGTGCAAGAGGGTTTTTTTGCATAAAAGCCTCTTGCGCAAAAATGGAGCCTCATTAATTATGCAAACGAGGCCTGGTGATATTCCACACTGCCTCATTTTCATATTTCTTGCATAAAACAGGTGCAATATAGACATAGCCTCTGTGTAATGAGATTAAAATGTTCTCCCAGTAGTTTTTGTATGTTACCATTCTTGATGTCTGATTTAGGTCCATTTATTCTGTTGCTTAGAGACAGTGCTGTTTGACCAATGTGCATGGCAGAGAGCCATTGTTGGCACATGAGGGCACATATCACATTCGTAGATGTGCAGATGTATGAAACTTTGATGGTATGGCTGATGTGGTTAGGTCCAATGATGGTGTCACAAGGTTAGATGTGTGGACAGAGTTGGCAATAGGGTTTGCTGCAGGGATTGGTTCAGTGTTTCAGTTGTGGACTGTGTGGTTAGTGATAAGCATGTGTTTCAGGTTGAGGGGCTTTCTGTAGGTGAGGACTAGCCTGCCTCCTAAGTTATGTGGGAACAAGGGATTGTCATCTAGGATAGGTTGTAGATCCTTGATGGAATGTTGGAGACGCTTTAGCTGGGGACTGTATGGAATGGCCAGTGACCTCTTGTTACTTTTCTCGTGGAACCTGTCCTGTAATAGGTGACTTCTGGGTACCTTCCTGGCTCTGTCAACCTGTTTCTTCACTTCCCCGGGTGGGTACTGTACTTTTAAGAAAGCTTGATAGAGAGAAACACCTACAGGATCTCTGTCTGAGGGATTAGAGCAGATATGGTTGCATCTTAGGGCTTGCCTTTAGACAACAGATTGTGTGATGTGTTATGCATGAATGCTGCAGCCATTATAGCAATAAGTAGGTTTCTGGTATAGTGTGGTTGTTTGTGACCATTACTTGTTTGCACTGTAGTGTCCAGGAAGTGGATCTCTTACGTGGAATGGTTCAGGCTGAGATTGATGGTGGAATGGAAATCATTGAAGTCCCAGTGGAATTTTTCAAGAGCCTCCTTCCTGTGGGTCCAGATAATGGAGATGTCATCAATGCAGCATAAGTAGCAAGGGGCACTTGAGGATGAAAGCTGAGGAAGTGTTGTTCTAAATCAGCCATAAAAATATTGGCCTACTATACATTTTAAACTCCCTGGACACCCTGTTACAGACTTGAAAGTTGACATCCTCAAGCAGAACAACTTCAAAAACAGGCGCAAAGTGAAACTGCTGAGCTGGAATTCATATGAAAATTTGACAATCAGAATGGCTCTGAATAGGGATAGGGAATGACTCACTCATCACCATAAGTACTTTTCCACATTAGGTATTCTCACCTTCTTATTCACATTCACTGTGATTGAATTAGCTCTTGTGTAACACTCACATCTCTGTTCCTCTACTATCTGCTTCTTTCTCTTTCCCTTCATGCATCTGATGAAGTGAGTTGCAACTCATTAAAGCTTTTGCCATAATAAAATTGTTAGTTTTAAGATGCCACCAAACTCTTTGTTGCTTTTATTGTAAGCTAACACATAGGAGAAGCTTTTAAAATTTGAAGTTAATAATGGGTGGCTGTGTCTAGACTGCATCCCTTTTCCGTAAAAGGGATGCAAATTAGACACATCGCAATTGCAAATGAAGTGGGGTTTAAATCCCCCCCGCTTCATTTGCATAAAAACGGCTGCCGCTTTTTTCCGGCTCAGAGCTTTAAAATAAGGAATAAGGGATCTTTCGGAAAAGGCTTTATTTTCCGAAAGATATGTGTCTAGACTGGTGCTTTTTTCCAGCAAAGCTCTGAGTTGGAAAAAAGCAGCAGCCATTTTTATGCAAATGAGGCGGGGGGGATTTAAATCCCCGCTTCATTTGCAATTGCGATGTGTCTAATTTGCATCCCTTTTACGGAAAAGGGATGCAGTCTAGACACAGCTGGTATGTCTACACTACAGTGTTATTTCAAAATATCTTATTTCAAAATAACGCATCTACACACAAAATGCATTTCAAAATAGCTTTTTGCTATTTCGAAATAGCGCATCCACACTGAGTAGACTCTGAATCGCATTTAAGGCTGGCCGGAATCAGTTCCAGCAGGGCACTAGGTCAGGACTTACTGTGTGGGGCTGCTGCCTGAGGTGGAGGTCTGTGCTTAAAGGGACCCCCCGCTCCCTAGACAGCCAGTTCTCAGGTTTCTCTGCTTGCTTGTCTACCTCGATGAGGGACAGAAAAGCATTTTGTCTCTGCGTACTCTGGTTGCCCTCATTCGGGACACCACAGCACTCTGCAACATGGAACTCTCGGCCCCGCCCCCTGGCCATGAATGTCACTGCCCCGCCCCCCGTCGCCTCCTGCCGTGGCGCTCGGCTGACTTTTGCATCGCTCAGCTGGGCTGCCGCGCAGAAGCAAGTAGCGCAAGCAGCCGTTTGGGATCCCAGCCCAGCTGAGTGGCGCAGAAGTCAGCCAAGTGCCATGGCGGGAGGCAACAGCACCCCCCAGAGGGAACAGCCAGCATTTCAGCATTACAGAGTCACAAACATTGGTCTATTATATATATGATAACTTTGCTGTGTAGGCATACCCTATAAAATCAACAGGGAGGCAGCATACCAGAGAATAAATCACTCAGGGTACATCTACACTAGCTCGTTAGTTCGAGCTATGTAGGGTAATGAGGGCAAGTGGAGTTGCAAATGAAGCCCGGGATTTAAATATCCCGGGCTTCATTTGCATGTTCCCGGGTGCCGCCATTTTAAAATCCCCCTTAGTCCAAACTCCATGCCCGCAGCTACACGCAGCATGGAGTAGGTAGTTCAAATTAAAGATCCTAATTCGAATTACCATTACTCCTCGTGGAATGAGGGGTAACGGTAGTTCGAATTAGGATCTTTAATTTGAACTACCTACTCCGTGCCATGTGTATCCACGGGCACAGAGTTCGGACTAAGGGGGATTTAAAAATGGTGGCACCCGGGAACATGCAAATGAAGCCTGGGATATTTAAATCCCAGGCTTCATTTGCAACTCCGCTTGCCCTCATTACCCTACCTAACTCGAACTAATGAGCTAGTGTAGACATACCCTCAGTCATCCAGGCTCTGGGTACAGACAATGATCTTCTGGGGAATTGAAGGAGAAGACAAGGAAGAGGATGCCATGGCCTTCCCCCATGCCTTATGAAAGATGTCTTATGAATATGCATAACTTGAAGATGCTTTATGCAAAATAGGTAGTGTAATATGTCAATTTTACAGTTACAGTCTGCTGACTCTGTATATCCTCTTTTTGTGCATGTATCATTCTTGTATGTGAAATTAGAAAAATGAAGTGTATCTGTTTATAGTTCTAAATATTAAGTTTGCAGATGATACCAAACTGGGAGGGGTTGCGACTAATCTGGAGGATAGGGTCATAATTCAAAATGATCTGGACAAATTGGAGAAATGGTCTGAGGTAAACAGGATGAAGTTTAATAAAGACAAATGCAAAGTGTTCCACTTAGGAAGGAACAATCAGTTTCACACATACAGAATGGTAAGCAACTGTTTAGGAAGGAGTATGGCAGAAAGCGCTCTAGGGGTTATAGTGGACCACAAGCTGAATAGGAGTCAGCAGTGTGATGCTGTTGCAAAAAAAGCAAACATGATTCTGGGATGCATTAACAGGTGTGTTGCAAGCAAGACACGAGAAGTCATTCTTCCGCTTTACTCTGCATGAGTTAGGCCTCAGTTGGAGTAGTGTGTCCAGTTCTGGGCACCGCATTTCAAGAAAGATGTGGAGAAACTAGACAGAGTCTAGAGAAGAGCAACAAGAATAATTAAAAGTCTAGAGAACATAACCTATGAAGGAAGGCTGAAAGAATTGGGTTTGTTTAGTTTAGAAAAGAGAAGACTGAGGGGTGACATGATAGCAGTTTTCAGGTATCTAAAAGGATGTCATAAGGAGGAGGGAGAAAACTTGTTCATCTTGGCCTCTGAGGATAGAACAAGAAGCAATGGGCTTAAACTGCAGCAAGGGAGGTTTAGGTCGGACATTAGGAAAAAGTTCCTAACTGTCAGGGTAGTCAAACACTGGAATAAATTGCCCAGGGAGGTTGTGGAATCTCCATCTCTGGAGATATTTAAGAGTAGGTTAGATAAATGTCTATCGGGGATGGTCTAGACAGTATTTAGTCCTGCCATGAAAGCAGGGGACTGGACTCGATGACCTCTCAAGGTCCCTTCCAGTCCTAGTATTCTATGAGCTAATGAGGGCCCATAACAAGGCAGGATTCACCACCATGGGCGCCTCCTGCTGGTCACTTTGGGAATTAGCTTTTCAGCTCTGGAGCCCCCCTTTTAGCTGGTGTCTTGCCCATTGTTACCAATTTTTCCTCCACCTCTATGTTAGGACCTAAGTCCCTCTCAGACTATGGTGCCCTCCCTTCTGGGTACTGCCTTGCCGCAGTGCCCCTACACTCTGGGGTCCTCCTGCCCAGGGAACCCCTTACCCCTATGTCCACCTTGCCTCAGTGATCCATTGCTAGTCTTCATCAAGACCCTGCAAAAGGGAAAAACTGCAGTCTGAAATGGCCACTCATGTAGACCTGCTGCCTTTGCCAACCCTGGGGCTACATCTACACTGGCATGATTTTCCGGAAATGCTTTTAACAGAAAAGTTTTCCGTTAAAAGCATTTTTGGAAAAGAGCGTCTAGATTGGCACAGACGCTTTTCCGCAAAAGCCATTTTAGCCATCAGGGCTTTTTTGCGCAAAACAATACTGTGCTGTCTACACTGGCCCTCTTGCGCAAATGATTTGCGCAAGAAGGCTTTTGCCCGAACGGGAGCAGCATAGTATTTCCGCAAGAACACTGACCATCTTATATGAGATCGTCAGTGTTCTTGCGGAAATTCAAGCAGCCAATGTAGACAGCTGGCAAGTTTTTCCACAAAAGCAGATGATTTTGCAGGAAAACTTGCCAGTCTAGACACAGCCTGACTGCCTCTCTGCAGCCCTAGTAGCCTTCAGCCTTGCTTCAGGCCCTGCAGCCTGGGAGCTTGCCTGGCCAGAGCTTCCCCAGCTCTGCCTGCCTTTCCCCAGCTGTGCTCTAAGTCAAGAAGCCTCTAACTTCCCTGGCAGCTAGGTCACACCTGTTCCACAGCTGGAACAAGAGTGAATCTGAGTCTCTCCTCCCCTCCAGGAGCCTTTATTTATTCTGTCCTCAGCTGGGCCCTAATTGGCTAATATCTGCCTCAGCTGCCGGCTGCAGAGCTCCAACCCTTAAAGGGCCAGTGCAACACAGATACCCCATCACAGGGCCATTCTCAATACTTCAGATACTTAATGATTCAGTTCTCAAACCAACAACTTGTGAATGGTCACCTTTGTTCTATAAGCCCAAACTGTGGTTGGTCCTAGAAAGACATGACCTGACCACCTGGTCCTGGAGCCCAGCTTGAACCTGCTATTTTTCCATGGAGATGGGGTATGTGGAACAAAAGTTTCCCTCCCTTGGGGAAAGCCTATTTAAGCAATAGGAAGCTATCAGCCTTTGCCTTTGACTGGCCTTTGAAATTGGCTAGCTCACTCTAAAAGGATACCTGATGCAAAGAACTTTGAAGAAGCAATAGACCCAGCCAGAGTAAAGATCAACTCTGACTCTTTCATTACCAGAGATAAGAATGTCTGTTTAGGGTAACAATTTACATATAACAAGTTAGTGGATTAGAACTAGCTATACATTTTTCATTCATTTTAATTTAATAATGTACTTTGATCTCACTTTTTCACTTGCAACCATTTAAATCCTACTTTTTTTATTGAATAAAGATGCTTTTGTTTATTATCAAGCCCAGCGTAAGTAACTGTTACCTGGGGGAGGGTGCAACCACTGTGCATATCTCTCTTTCATTGCTAAAAGGGTCAGACCTCCTTATAAGCTTTCTCCATGTAAAACGTATATGGGACTTTGGTCCCATTTAGGAGTTGGTTTCCTAGGCACTGAGGCCTTATAGCTGCATCTTCCCAGAGCTGAAGTGGTTCAGTGCCTGTGTTACTCTGCATAAGGGTGGTCACCCCAATCCTGTGCCTTGTCTGGAGGAGACCAGTGGATCTGGCCCAGCAAGCCAGGATGGAGGGGAAGCCCCAAAGAACAAAAAGGCAGGTGTCAGTGACGCAATCAGCACATGAAGGGACAACCCTAAGGGGACTTCTGCAATTCACCTCCTCCCAGATGCCACTTTATCCTGTGCCTACGAAGTAATCGGGAAGCATGATTATATTCATGAAAACAGGATCGCAGCCAGCATTTCAGCCTGTTACATGTCTTGAGAACATTTTTTAATATGTAACCTTTCATTTTTACATGCTCGCTGATTGTGTCAAGTCTTTGATAATAAACTTATTGTTTTCACTATTAATATAACACAGTGTTTCAATATTTAGCAAGGCCCTGATCTTGACTTATACAAGCTGGTGTGTACACTGTTCCCTGGGGGACACCAAGCCTGCTATTTTTGTGAATAATCTGTGCATAAGGGGCTGAACGCTACCAGGGAATGCTTTGGAGAGCCTCCTAGATCAGGGTGCACTTATTAACCTGTAAAGGAAAGGAAAGGCTGGATAGCCTTGGGGAGCAAACAGCCAGTTAAGCATAATCAGGTCTACCTCTCTCTGTAGGCAGGTGGATAACAAGATCATTCACCTTCCCTAGTATCCTGAGAACTGTCACTGCATCTGTCATGATCTTTGAAATGTTTCATTCCAAATATGGACACTTTTTTTTAAGTAATTGGCTTTGGCAATCATTTTGTTTCCCCCCTGGATTTCCTTTTTGCTGAGACTGGGATTCCCTTGTCTGGTCAACCTGTAAGTGACAGCATCATTTGATTGGCCAGATCCTCAGCCAGGGCACGTCTACACTAATAACTCCTGAAATAACTATTTTGAAATAAGCTTATTCCCCCAGGGAAATCAGGAGTACAGATTTTGAAATAACCCAGCCTGTTATTTTGAAAAAAATGGGCTTAGAAGTGTGGACGCTCTGCGTATTATTTGGAAATAAGGGGAATTATTGCAAAATAGCTCCCTACTGTAGACCTGGGCCCAGTGTCAACTGACAAGTCCATGGAGTAACTGGCCCAGTACTTGCAAATGTGCTAAGGAAAACTGCAACAGATATTTAAGTTAATTTATGTTTAGCTCTAAGTCCCATCTCCACAAGCTTCTATTCATGCAAGTAGTGATTTCAGGGGGATGACCTGTGTAAGATCAAGCCATATGTCTATATCTGAAAGTGTTATTGGGATAAAAGACCTTCTTCCTACCCACCAAAGCTAGGGAATTCAGAATCACAACTTAGTGGATAGATTAGCTTTGCCTCAAATATGGATAACCTTTAACAAAGCCAAGAAGGAAGGAATCCTTTCCCGCTGCTGGCTGCTCTCAGTGTCAGTGCAGCAAGACAAAAAAATTCCAAGTTTCCATGGCATGGATACAGCCCTGGACACTGAGGCAGGGATCTGTTGTGCCAAGCTGCCTAGCAGCAATACTAATAAATGGAATGAAATCTGTGGAAGTTCTAGGATTATGTAAAGTGCTGTGAATACAAAATGGAAACCTTCCCATAAGAAACATATGTTAGCATGTGCCAAGCAGTCTCAGAGACTGTCAGAACAGACCGCTGACACTACTTTGCTTCTGGTTTAGTGCCAGAACTTCCTAGGAACTGGCTGAGGCTAACTAGTACTAGCTAACTGTATTTCTCATGTACACATTGGCTGCATCTAGATTGGCATGAGTTTCCGGAAATGCTTTAAACAGAAAAGTTTTCCGTTAAAAGCATTTTTGGAAAAGTGCGTCTAGATTGGCACAGACGCTTTTCCACAAAAGCACTTTTTGCGGAAAAGTGTCCATGCCAATCTAGACCCGTTTTTCTGCAAAAAAGCCCTGATTGCCATTTTCGCAATAGGGGCTTTTTTGCGGAAAACAAATCTGAGCTGTCTACACAGGCCCTTTCGTGCAAAAGCTTTGCGCAAAAGGGACTTTTGCCTGAACGGAAGCAGAATAGTATTTCCGCAAGAAGCACTGATTTCTTACAGCAGGAAGTCAGTGCTTTTGCGGAAATTCAAGTGGCCAGTATAGACAGCTGGCAAGTTTTTCCGGAAAAGCGGCTGATTTTCCGGAAAAACTGGCCAGTCTAGACACAGCCAATGGATAAAATCCAAGCAATAAAATTTAAAGAATAAAATAACTGTGAAATGGTGTTTGAAGAGCCATCTGCTTGCCTGTGGTTACGCTAATGATCAGACATTTTTGGCCAAGTTTCAAGTGGTTTTTGCAGATTTCAAGTAGACGCTCAAAGAATCAGAGCTGGAAGGGATTTAGAGAGGTCATCAAGTCTAGTCCCTTGAGGTATGATAGAATCAAGTAAACCTAGACCATCCCTGACAAATGTTTTGTTCTTAAAATCTTAACAGCCTCCAGTGATGGGGATTCCACATCCTTTCTTTGAAGCTTATTCAAGAGTTTAATTAGTGTTATAGTTGGAAAGACTTTTTTTCTACTATCTAATTTAAATCTCCTTTGCTGTAATTTAAGCCCATTACTTCAATGGACACAGAACTATCAATCCTCATTCTCTTTTTAACACCCAGAAGACATATCAGATCCTTCCTTGGGGTTCTCCGCTCCTCCTCAAGATCAAACATGTCCAATTTTTTTAACCTTTCCTCACAGGTCAGGTTTTCTAAACCTTTAATCATTTTTGTAGTTCTCTTGACTCGTTTTCTCACTTCTTTCCTAACACCCAGAACCAGACACAGTACTACAGTGGATGCCTCACCATTGCTGAGTAGAACAGAATAAGTATGGTCTATGTCTTACACACAACACGCATTCCAGAAAGACATTAGCCTTTTTTGCAACTGCATCATATTGTTGACTCTATTCAATTTGTGAGCCACTATAACTCCCAAACCCGTTTAAGCCAAATGACCACCTACCTAGTTATACCCCATTTTGTAGCTGCACATTTGATTTTTCCTTCTTAAATGTATTACTTTGCAATTGAATTTACTGAATTTCATCTTGTTGATTTCAGGACAGGTCTCCGAATTGTCAAGGTTGTTTTGAAATCTAATTCTGTCCTTCAAAGCACTCAAAACCCCTTCCATTTTGGTGTCATCCACAAATTCTATAAGACTACTCTTAACTCCTTTATTCTAGTCATTAATGAAAATATTGACTATTAACAGATCAAGGACTGATTAATGTGGGACATCACTAGAATCACTGTCAAACTGGGAGAGTATACCATTTAAAACTACTCTTGGGTATGGCCTTTCAACCAGTTTTGCATTACCTTATAGTAATTTCATCTATACCACGTGTCCCTAGTTTGCTTCTGAAAATGTTATGAGGGATTGTATCACAAGCCTTATTAAAATCAAAATACATCACATCTACTGTTTCCCCCCAGCTTCTAGGCCAGAAATAATGTTGAAGAAGAAAATTATATTGGTTTGGCATGATTTCTTCTTGAATATTCCTAACCTACATTTTCCTTTAGACGTTTATAAACCAATTGTTTGATTATTTGGTCCAACATCTTTTTTGATATCTTTCCAATTATGTCTCTTCTGAACTTATAATTGCTCATTCCATGTACAAATGCTATGAACATTCCTCTAAACTCCCTTTAGAGCTTTAATGCTTTATATTGTACAGTCAGTATATCAGTTAAATACTCTGAAATATCCAACAAGAGTGTGTCCAGAGTATAAGTTCTGTATGAAAAAGTCTTCAGTTAACAACACTTAGCGTTTTTCAGTGCTCCAGATTTTTCCTCAATGTTACATAGTGAACCAGAGTCAGAAGCAGGAAGAGAACTAGATCTTTTGTTTCTCAAGCTGATAGCCTACTCACTGCACTACCTCCTTCCAAAGTGCAACTAATTTATTAGGGTGGAAAAAAAATCAAGGGACTATTGCTCATACATCCAAAGCATATACTTCCCAGTCAAACTACACTATGAGTAATATTGATCATCTCCAGATATTGCTAGTGAATGCCCTGTACACCTTCCATGCATGAAACTTCTGTGGACTTCAAAGGGAGATCTGTAGCTGGAAGGAGTCTAGTGAATGCAACCCATTTCCATGGCGGGTAATAGATTCCAAATGTAGTTTTAGGTTAGTTTTCCCCTTCCTTTTTAAGAAAATCATCTTCCTATATTAGCATGTTTGTCATTTGAAATCAGAGTCAGTTCTGTCTCTGGGCTCTTGTTATACTCTGGCTGGGAATGCTATATCTCATGCTATGATTATGGCTCATGGCTTGAAAGTGCAGCTGCATATAAAAAGCAAAAACTATTTTGGAAGACTGGTTCTCCCTTAAATGGTATTTCTAAGATGCTGCTGTGTTCAATTAGTTTGTTGCTTGAAAAATTATGCATGATGTTATTTAGACCATTACAATAAAAGTCTGGCTCCTGCAGGCTTGAAATGTCAAAGATTTCTAGAAAAGATTTAAAATATTGTTTCTGTCATATGCGTCTTTGAAACATGCACTTAAATGAGGCTCAAAATTAATCAGATACTAATGGCCATTCTATGTTCAGGGCTACATGCAGCAGGTACTTCCCTGCTAAACCACTGGCAGGTCTCTCTCTTCATACTCCAACCCCTTAAACTTGCGCTAGAGGCTAATGGGGATGATTAGAGACATTCCTGCTGCATTTTATTCAATTATAGGAAATGTAATTTTGCTTAATCATGGGTTTTACTTAATGTTGCCTGCCTAGAACAGCTTTATAAACTGTCAGACCCTTCACGCAGATCCTTAACTCAATAAGTAAGAGTCCAGGCCACAACATAAACTAACAAACAGCTCTATTCAGCCAGATTAGATCAAGGTTTCTTTATTTTCCTAGCAGCTGACCAATTGATGCCAGTTTTATAAAACCTTAAAGAGGAAGGGAAAGGAACTGAAGCTTCAGAGGGCTCCTCCTTCCCAGCAGACCCCAGTCTAATGATTTGGGAGGAAAGAGGGCCGGTGAGGGAATGATATCTAGGTTCCATGCTGGGCTTCAGTTTGACAGCGCAAACAGAAAGGTTAAAAGCCTGGAGGGGGAAAAAGGCAATTGCATCAAGTATACAAAGCAAGAATGAAGAGATTTTTCATTTTAAAAAAATCAAATCAAATTAAAGAAAAACTGAACTCAACATTACAATAGTGAAAAACGTTAGGAAGGAATTGTTTTTTTCAAAAACCATGGATCATTTTGCAATAATCAGTTTGGAATCAGAAATTTCTTTCTAAGCTACTGTTTTGGACACATGTAAATATAGGGTATTTCATGCCAGGGAGGCTGGGGCTGAGCACCGCCTTCTCTCCTCGAGCTCCAGGGTCTGGGAGGCTGAGGCCTGCACCCCCAACTCCCTGTGGTGCTGTGGGGGGAGTGGCTTGGCTCCTGTGGAGGTGAGGCCTGGGCAGAAGGGACAGGGATGGGGGAGCAGAACTGTAGGACCCTAAGTTCTACCTTCACCCACTGCCCATTCTTTAATTTATCCTCATATCAAAACAGCCCCATACAAAACCAATGAACCTTTGTGCCCATAAACTTGAATAAAGGGCTTAGCAAGGTGTTTCAGTGAGCTCTACTGAATGGTGATAGAGATGCAGCTGTGTTAGTCTGGTCTAGCTGAAACAAAAGACAGAACTATGTAGCTCAACTATGTCATAGACTGTACATTGCTATGGAAGCTCCTCTTCGCTCAAGTGATAGAGTCCCATGGTTTTGAAGCAGGAAGGTCTGGATGTTATCCATCCTATCAACAGGAAATTCAGTGGTCAAGTTGAGCAGGAGACTGACAAACCTCAAGCTCTTGTTGGCCGTACAATTATTATATCAGTATGACCAAATGCTACTCTCAGCTACAGCTGAGCAACTCCATTGGCTTGGATGAGTTTGAGCATAATGGAAATCAGAATTTGGCACCAGGACTGCTCTGAGTTGAGCTAGTGTCTTATGTTCCAGGAATAGGTCAGGTTAAGGACTCTCTGTATTTTCTGCTGTGTAAGAAGGAGGAAGGCCATTAATTTTGAATACTGTTGAATGCTCCATCAGTGAATGAGCAGGTTAAGTTACTAAGGAGCTGAAAGTTGCTAGCACTCCCTGCTTGGAGAGGATGAATGCAACCACCCTGGAGAAGCACCAGTACAGAGCTCAATCCAATCCCCCTCATGTGACCCCATCTTCTCTTGGTAGGAGATGAAATCCATACACTGCAGAGATTACTGCACTGAGGAGGATGTATTAAAGTTCTCAGATATTAGCCAGTGTAGCGGATTAGGCTGATGAAGAACAGAAATCTTGTTTTCATCTAACAGAGCCCTTTCCCTGTTTTCATCTCAGAGCCCTGATTTCCCCTCTTATCCCATGAAGGAATGGTCTCTGCATCAAGGATGGTAGATGCTGACCTCCAGGTCAGGCTGACAATAGAAGAAGTGGTTAGAGAAGGATAGCTTCTTATCCTGACTGCTGAAACAAGAATAGGGACTTCCCCTGAGGAAAGTAACCTCAGTTAGATCCCATACAAGTGGGGGACAGTAGTTCAGGTTCGTTCCAAGTAGCCCACAGACTAAGCTGTTGTAATCAAAGTTCTTTACCTTATGACTGAATCCTAGGCCAGGTCTATACTAGACCCAGAAGGTCGACTTAAGGTATGCAACTCGATGTACCTTAAGCCAAGCGTGGTACCATCTCCACAGAAAGAAGTCAACAGGAACAAATGCTACCATCAGTTTCCCCTACTCCTTATGAATCGAGGAGTACTGGCACCGACTGGGGGAGCCCTCGGTATTCAATTTAGACCTGCTAAATCGAACGCCACAAGATGGATCTCTGGCATGGAAAGTATGGACATGGCCTCAGAGCATCAAAGGCTCCTGGGAATCAGCAGTAAGTTCATTGGTTAGATGCTGAATTTGAGAGTAGCTGGATTTATTTTGGCAGCACTTGCCTGAAGAAGCTACCTCTCTAGCGTCATCTTAGACTCTATAACAGACAATGTGGATTTTTGCTTTCTTCAGTAAGTACATTCTTTTTAACCAAGTTACCACCCTGAGGAGATCTGGTTATGCAATTCCTATCTTAATGGCCCCCATTCTCTTTCAACAACTCCTGTCTATAAATGCATTCATATTATACATGAGTTTAGTTCTCGAAGTGCCAGCTTGACAGTCCTGAGGGAGGAAGGAAGGCCTCTCTTTAGCAAGTACGCATGCACAGCAATGGACACCAGCACAAGCTTCTCCCTCGCTGTCCTGCCAAGGACTTCAGTCTCCATATGGAGAAAACACTTTGGGGGCCAAAAGAGAAATGCAGTTTTCAAGGCCCATTCAGTGCTTGGCCTCTGTGGTGAGATTAGCAATTTGAGTATCAATTAGAAGAATAATTAGAAGGATAATGGCTGTCTAGACACCTGTCATCTACAAACCAGACTGAGCCCGACCATTCTTTTTCACAGTAGGAGCCCTTATTATTGGACATAAAGTGAGTTGAGATGCATTAACAGTGCACAGTTCTTCTTCACCTCTCCCCATGATCAAAGCTCCATCTTTACCTTCTAATGCAGAGGGCAGCTTCTTTTTAAAAAAAGGATCACCAGAATAGAGAGCCACAACCAAAAATCTCTGCAGCATTCTGCTTGCTAATTTGTCCTCTCTTCCCCTGCTCAAATCCCTCAGCCTGCCTCCACCCTCGCCTCCTGAACCCATTGTCCATCAGTCCGGTGTTAAACGGTTCTCCCCTGCTTGAGCACCCAGTGTTATTAGGTCCAATTTTACAGCCCCTAAATACAGCAGTGATGCATAATTAATCAGTTTTGCTTTAGGTTTGCTGCCGCAGCAACCACTGAAGTAAGAGATTTAATGAAGCAGAAAAGACACCGATTCATTGATGAGAAGCTGTGGCTCTTGGCAGTTCAAGTCATTTGGCATGGATTTAACACTTTGAAGCCACATGCTGTTCAGTTTCTCTCTCCCATGGCAATGCAAAACTGGGAAAGGGAATTATTATATCCCTAAATTTGCAGGATAATAGATACAAAATTTGTCTCTGCATCCACATCCATGTCAGCAAGAATGAGCTGCAGATATTCACTGATTTTTCAGGGCTTTATACATAAGCCTGTGTCCAGAAAGAGGTCGCTAAAAGCAAGACCCTAAACAGCCTGATGTTGGTACTAGTTTGCCAGGTCTCTGGGGCTGTGTCCAGACTCCATGCCTCCGTCGACGGAGGCATGTAGATTAGCCAGATCGGAAGAGGGAAATGAAGCCGCGATTAAAATAATCGCGGCTTCATTTAAATTTAAATGGCTGCCCCGATCTGCCGATCAGCTGTTTGTCGGCAGATCGGGAGAGTCTGGACGCGATGCCCCGACAAAGAAGCCTTTCTTCATCGACACAGGTAAGCCTCGTGAAACCAGGTTTACCTGTGTCGATGAAGAAAGGCTTCTTTGTCGGGGCATCGCGTCCAGACTCTCCCGATCTGCCGACAAACAGCTGATCGGCAGATCGGGGCAGCCATTTAAATTTAAATGAAGCCGCGATTATTTTAATCGCGGCTTCATTTCCCTCTTCCGATCTGGCTAATCTACATGCCTCCGTCGACGGAGGCATGGAGTCTGGACACAGCCTAAGTGACCATATGCTAGGCCTGTGGTTTTCCAACAATGAGATAGCAAATGAGAGCTAACAGCCAGAAATTGCATTTTCTAGTTTTGCATTTACTCTCTCTCCCCTTGTGTGTTTTTCTTGTTTTGTGTTTGTAGAAACTGGATTGGTCTTTAACAATAACTCTGACCCATTCTGACTTCTTGTTTCCTCTAAAAAAGACAGCAATTGCTATCTGCAAGATTATTGCACGAGGTATTTTTCCTTCAAAAATCTCTCCATCCATGGGAGAAAGGGATGTTATTAAAATGAAAGCCTTATTCAATCCTTTACATTTTAGATGCTTAATTGTTTTTCCTTCTTTTCTGTATCTTTAATAAAAAGTTGAAAGGATGTTTGATGGTGTAGTTGCACGGTGCTAAGCCCACTGAAATCTCCATGTAGCAAGGCCTAAGCCCTGTTTAACAGTTTAATGTTGGAGTGGGACAGTCATGTGAAAAATCTTTGACTCTTTGGGCTGAAATGTTTCATCTAGTTTAACACAACAGATCCCCTTTCATCCAGGGCCAGCCCGAGCCCTTTTGGCACCCTGGGCCCGGGCGCACGGTGCTGCCCCCGGGAGCACGGCGCATGCACTGGCCCACCCTCCCCCCCCCCAAGGTGCACGTGCCGGGCCGTGCAGGGCCCCGCAGCCGTGGGGGGAAGGGCGCTGCTGGGCCGGCACCACGGGAGCCAGGTGCGCGGCGCCTGATGGCAGCGGTAAAGGATGCCACACGCCCCTTACAGCTGCCATCAGGCGCCCCCCCATCGGTTGGCGCCCTGGGCAGCTGCCCGGCTCGCCCATGCCTCCGTCCGGCCCTGCTTTCATCAACACTCCTCAGATCCAGAAGTGCGCTGGAGAAATGATCCTATTCCAGGCCATCACAATTCATGTGCCTTCACTACTCCCCCAGTTAAATAAGCACAAGCCCAGCATCTTTGGAGAAAAGCCACTGAAGCAGGAGCCTACAAGCCTCAGATCTCACCAGCTTCCACTGTTTTTTAGAGCTTTTCCTCTGGATATTTTTCCTTCCCTGCTTGCTCCCATTCTGTCCCATCCCTTTCCTCTCAATCTGTCAGCCTTCTTCCGCCATGCTCCCCTTTTCTCATTGCAGCAGGGACTCTCTCATTGTTGGTACAGGTTGGACCTTCCTGGTCCAGTACCCTTGGGACCTGACCAGTCCCAGACAAGGGAGTTTACCGGACCAGGGAAGTTCTGGAGAGGGGAGCACTTCTCCCCAGCTTCCTCTTCTCAGCCTCCCAGGGCCATGGGCTGTGGTATCCCTGGCGGCTTCCCTACCCCACTGGCTGCAGGCTCTGGTGCCCTGTGGGCTCTGCTGTCCCACTGGCCCTGCTGACTCGCTCTGCTCCGAGCTGCTGACAACCTCTGCTGCTGGTGCTCCCTAGTCCAGCAACATCTGTAGTCCTTCTGGCCCACAGAGGTTCAACCTGTACAGTGTTTCAACCCCAATTAGAGCCCCTAAGCATTACATGCCGTGGTGAGAGTTAGTGTCTGAGATGTATAAATGGGGGAAATTGATGCTGACTGTTCTCCTGCACAGGAAAAACCCATGCAGTCCAGAGACACACCTAAACATGGGCTGGAATGGAGGTGCACATGATACCCTAAGGTATGTCTACAGTACAGCGCTAATTCGAACCGACTTATTTCTAATTAGTTAATTCATAGAATCATAGGACTGGAAGGGACCTTGAGAGGTCATCGAGTCCAGCCCCCCGCCCTCAAGGCAGGACCAAGCTCCGTCTACACCATCCCTGACAGATGTCCATCTAACCTGTTCTTAAATATCTCCAGAGAGGGAGATTCCACCACCTCCCTTGGCAATTTATTCCAATATTTGACCACCCTGACAGTTAGGAATTTTTTCCTAATGTCCAATCTAAACCTCCCTTGCTGCACTTTAAGCCCATTACTCCGTGTCCTGTCCTCAGAAACCAAGAGGAACAAATTTTCTCCTTCCTCCTTCTGACACCCTTTAGATATTTGAAAACCGCTATCATGTCCCCCCTTAATCTTCTTTTTTCCAAACTAAACAAGCCCAGTTCATGAAGCCTGGCTTCATAGGTCATGTTCTCTAGACCTTTAATCATTCTTGTCGCTCTTCTCTGTACCCTTTCCAATTTCTCCACATCTTTCTTGAAATGTGGCGCCCAGAACTGGACACAGTACTCCAGCTGAGGCCTAACTAGTGCAAAGTAGAGCGGCAGAATGACTCCACGAGTTTTGCTTACAACACACCTGTTGATACAACCTAGAATCATATTTGCTTTTTTTGCAACAGCATCACACTGACGACTCATATTCAACTTGTGGTCCACTATGACCCCTAGATCCCTTTCCGCCATGCTCCTTCCTAGACAGTCGCTTCCTATCTTGTATGTATGGAACTGATTGTTCCTTCCTAAGTGGAGCACTTTGCATTTCTCTTTATTAAACTTCATCCTGTTTACCTCTGACCATTTCTCTAACTTGCTAAGGTCATTTTGAATTATGTCCCTATCCTCCAAAGAAGTTGCAACCCCACCCAGTTTGGTATCATCTGCAAACTTAATAAGCGTACTCTCTATCCCAATATCTACATCATTGATGAAGATATTGAACAGTACGGGTCCCAAAACAGACCCTTGCGGAACTCCACTTGTTATCCCTTTCCAGCAGGATTTAGTACCGTTAACAACAACTCTCTGACTACGGTTATCCAGCCAATTATGCACCCACCTTATTGTGGCCCTATCTAAGTTATATTTGCCTAGTTTATCAATAAGAATATCATGCGAGACCGTATCAAATGCCTTACTAAAGTCTAGGTATATGACATCCACCGCTTCTCCCTTATCCACAAGGCTCGTTATCCTATCAAAGAAAGCTATCAGATTAGTTTGGCATGACTTGTTCTTCACAAATCCATGCTGGCTATTCCCTATCACTTTATTACCTTCCAAGTGTTTGCATATGATTTCCTTAATTACCTGCTCCATTATCTTCCCTGGGACAGACATTAAACTGACCGGTCTGTAGTTTCCTGGGTTGTTCTTATTCCCCTTTTTATAGATGGGCATAATATTTGCCCTTTTCCAGTCTTCTGGAATCTCCCCTGTCTGCCATGATTTTTCAAAGATCATAGCTAACGGCTCAGATACCTCCTCTATCAGCTCCTTGAGTATCCTGGGATGCATTTCATCAGGACCTGGTGACTTGCTGACATCTAACTTTCCTAAGTGATTTTTAACTTGTTCTTTGTGTATCCTATCTTCTAAACTTACCCTCTCTCTGCTTGTATTCACTACGTTAGGCACACCTCCAGACTTCTCGGTGAAGACCGAAACAAAGAAGTCATTGAGCATCTCCGCCATTTCCAAGTTTCCTGTTACTGCTTCTCCCTCCTCACTGAGCAGTGGGCTTACCCTGTCCTTGATCTTCCTCTTGCTTCTAATGTATTTATAAAAGGTCTTCTTGTTTCCCTTTATGCCTGTAGCTAGTTTGATCTCATTTTGTGCCTTTGCCTTTCTAATCTTGCCCCTGCATTCCCGTGTTGCTTGCCTATATTCATCCTTTGTTATTTGTCCTAGTTTCCATTTTTTATAGGACTCCTTTTTTATTTTGAGATCATGCAAGATCTCCTTGTTAAGCCAAGCTGGTCTTTTGCCATATTTTCTATCTTTCCTACACAGCGGAATTGTTTCCTTTTGGGCCCTTAACAATGTCCCTTTGAAATACTTCCAACTCTCCTCAGTTGTTTTTCCCTTCAGTCTTGCTTCCCATGGGACCTTACCTACAGGTTCTCTGAGCTTATCAAAATCTGCCTTCCTGAAATCCATTACCTCAGTTGTGCTGATCTCCCTTCTACCTTTCCTTAATTCGAAATAAGCTAATTCAAAATAACGCATCTAGACCCCAAAACTAATTCGAATTAGAGTTTTGATAATTCGAAATAGCACGTCCACACTGATTGGACTCTGGGACGCATTTAAAGGCAGCTGAAACTGGTTCCAGCAGGGCATCAGGTCAGTAGTTGCTTTGTGTGGCTGCTGTCTCAGGTTATCGTGCTTAAAGGGACCCCCCTGGACAGCTGGTTCTCAGCTTTTCTGCTTGCTTGCCTACCTCGCCAAGGGACAGCAAAGCGTTTTCCTCTCTACCTGCCTGTGTCAGTGGTTCCCATTGGGGCGGTCGCTGCAGTTGGCACCATGGAGCCAGAGCTCACCCTGGGCATGCTGCTCCAGTTTTTGGACTTGCTGCTGCAAGCCTGCCAGCAATGGCTGGAGGCAGCCTGGCACCATCTGGTGCACGTCAGCCCCCTGCCCCTCCCTCTGGCCTCCCTGGGGGCCGTGGAGCAGCTGCAGCGGTGCCCAGACACCAGCTTGCCCCGCCGCATCTGGCGTCTGGACACCAGCAGCAACTGGTGGGACCGCATCATCCTGGAGCACTGGGGAGACCAACAGTGGACCCAGAACTTCAGGATTAAGGACACCTTCCTGGAGCTCTGCAAGTGGCTCTCCCCTGCTCTGCGGTGATGGGACACTCGCATGAGGCCCGCCATCCCCCTCCAGAAGCGTGTGGCCATCGCCCTGTGGAAGCTCTCCACGCTGGACAGCTACCGATCCATCGGGAACCAGTTCGGCATGGGGAAATCCACCATCGGAGCAATGCTCATGCAGGTACGGCACTCACCAGCCACTGGGCCAGGGGGGAGAGGGGCTGCAAGGAGAGGATGGGCTGCTCCAGGGAAAACGGGGGGGAGGAGGCGAAAGTGCCCTGCCTGGGAGGGTTCAGTTTATCCTGGCCATACTACACGCCACCCGCAGCGGCCAGGAACACAGCAGGGGTTGCTTCCGGGAGTGGGGCACTGAGCAGTGCCAGGGAACGAACACTCCTAGCCACCCAGGCACCCCAGAGATTCGTGGTTTGGTGTGTCTTTCTGCAGGTGGTCAAGGCCATCAACAGGGTGCTGCTCCACAGGGTGGTCTGCCTCACCGACCCGGACGTGGTCATCCAGGGGTTCGGCGCCCTTGGCTTCCCCAACTGTGGGGGGGGGGGGGGCGATCGACGGGACACACATCCCCATCCGTGCCCAGGAACACCAGGCCTCCCTCTACATTAACCGCAAGGGTTACTTCTCCGTGATCCTGCAGGCCGTGTCTGAACACTGGGGCCAGTTCATGGACATTAATGTGGGCTGATCCGACAAGGACCACAACGCCAGGGTGTTCCGTAACTCCTCCGTGTGCCAGAGGCTGCACGCAGGGACCTTCTTCCCCGACTGCCACATCAGGGTCGGGGACGTGGACATGCCCGTCTGCCTGGTGGGGGATGCGGCCTACCCCCTACAGCCCTGACTAATGAAGCCCTACATGGGACACTTCAACCCCTCCCGGCAGGCCTTCAATGCCAGGCTTACCAGGGCCCGCATCGTGATCGAGGGGGCCTTCAGACAACTGAAAGCATGCTTTAGGTGCCTCCTCACCCGCCTCGACCTCGCCGAGCACAATATCCCTCCTGTGGTGGCAGCATGTTGTGTGCTGCACAATTTATGTGAGTGAAAGGGGGAGGCTTTCCTGCCAGTCTGGATGGCTGAGGCGGAACACTTGGATGGTCAGTACACGCAGCCCCACACCGACGCCTTCTGGGAGGCCCAGCAGGGGGCCATCCAGATCCGGGAGAGCTTCCTGGTGGAGGAGGACTGAACTCTCCCTGCATGGCCCACTGGGGTCTTCTTCCACCTTTCCCTTTCCCCTCCCTAAGCCCCCTTCCTAATGTCAAAAAAAGAAACCTGTTTTGCCAACAAAACTCTCTTTTTATTTTACATAACTGGGGTGGGGGGAGGGAAGAATGAGGGTGGAAGAGGGAAACCTGGGAGGAGGGAGCTGGAAGGGGGAGGAAGGGAAGGGAAAACTCAGGGTTCGGGGTCCTGCTGGCTCTCCTGTCTTGCAGCACTACGGGTGCGGAGGCATTGGGGGGGGAGTGGGTGTGGAGAGTGGGGCAAGAGGGACAGGGGGTGCGGAGGAAGTGGGAGGAGGAGCAGCGGTGGGAGAAGGAGTGAGATGTGGGGCGGCCGCAGGGGCTGGAGCAGGAGGAGGCAGGAACCTGTCCACCAGGGTCTGGAGGTGGCCTCTGAGGGCACGGCCCTGATCCTCCAGTGCCTCCAAGCTCCGCTGCCACAGCTGCAGGTCCTCCCAGATCCCGTGGTCCTGGGTGCGGAGCTGCTGCTCCAGTAGCCGCAGGTGCCGCCACTGGTAGTCCTCCTGGTTGCGGGTGCTCCTGCTGGCCCGGGTGCGGATGGCTATTGCAGGTGGGGTGATGCGCCCTGCAGTCCCAGGTAGTGAAACAAGAGCAGTGGTCAGTTCTCCCTGGGGACACAGTGTGTGAATCCCAGCCCCCCTCTGCAAGGCGAGGTCGGCATGTGGGGAACGGGCCAGGGCCCCTGCATAAAACCCAGCTGCTGCTCCATAGTGGACAAGGCCCAGACGCATGGTCCCTGGGCTCCCTCTCCATCCCCCTGGCTCCCATACACATAAGGGGAGCATGATGGCACTCACATGTGGAACCCTCCCCTACCTCAGACGACACAGCAGATGGGCTCTGTGGGATACCTCGGGGATCCTGGGCAGGCTCCCTGCAGGCTCCTGGCTCTCAGGGTCCTCCTCCTCCATGTCAGGGACAGGGCCCTCTGCCCCGGGGTCGATCACCACCCGGGGGGCATGGATGGCGTGAGTAGGCCTGCCGCAGGTCCTTTATTTTGCAGCAGACCTGCTCCTGGGTCCACATGTGGCCTCTGGTGGCCAGGCTGGCAGCAATGTGGCTGTAGATGGCCACGTTCCTGTGCCTAATGCAGAGATTGTGGACGTTGGAGGCCTCCCCCCAAACCTCGATGAGGTCCATGATCTCCGCAGTAGACCAGGCGGGTGGGTGCCCACCTCTTGCGGCCCCGGGCAGGCTCCTGTGAGCTGCCAGCCTGGTCCTGCGAAGAGGTGGAGGGCTGGGTGGCAGCGGGTGGCTGGCTCATGCCATGCCAGGTGCAGGGTCTGCTGGCTGGGTGCTGGCAGGCTTGCAACTGGCACAAGCACTGTAGCCAGACTGCGGCCCTTTAAGGGCTCCGGGACCAGGAGGGGGGCAGAAGAGTTTCCCTGGTTTGGCCCAGAGTGGCCACCAGGGCAACCTGGGAAGGGTTAGCCTCCAGCTAGTTCGAATTAAGTGGCTACACA
The DNA here is from genome assembly GCF_049634645.1 of Pelodiscus sinensis. NCBI lineage: Eukaryota > Metazoa > Chordata > Testudines > Trionychidae > Pelodiscus > Pelodiscus sinensis. The sequence goes on from NC_134714.1 coordinate 64,851,533, forward strand.
GCCCTTAATTCGAACTACTTAATTCGAACTAGGCGTTACTCCTCGTAGAATGAGGTTTGCTTAGTTCGAATTAAGTGCTCTGCTATTTCAAATTTAATTCGAAATAGTGGTTTGCATGTATAGCCGCTATTAAAGTTAATTCAAACTAACAACTGTTAGTTAGAATTAACTTTGTAGTGTAGACATACCCCTACAGACAGCCCCTCCACTTTCCTGAGGAAGACTATGGAAGAATCAGAGAAAAGACTGACATCTGAAAACCCATCCAAAGTTTTACTCTGAACTCAGTGTTCATGAGACACAATTACAGGTGTTTATTTAGTGTTGTGTAATACTCATACAGCAGGCAGACAGGAGTTGTAAGACTCACATACCTCACTCTTGTATTTCAGTGTTCTTTTGTTTTAATGCCTCAAGTAATGTAGGTTGTGCAGTTCATAGATTGTAAGGCCAGAAGAAACCTTCTGTGATCATTTAGTCTGGCCTTTTGAATAACACAAGCCAGAGAACCTCAATTTCTGCCTCAATCACATATCTTCTGTTTGAGCAACAGGATATCATTAGAAACACAGTCAGTCTTGACGTAAAGTCTGCAAGTGGCACTAGGCAATAGTACAACCTATAATTAAATATTCCCTAGTACCCAGAAGAGTTCTTAGCTCTTCACAGAAGCAAACTCCACAGTGATGCATACCAAGAGGCTGTTAAGCAGCTCTTTAATTGTACATCTACTATAGCACACACTACCAATGACAAGCAAGGCCAACTCCATGGATCCGACACTCAAGCTGAATTTGCCTGGGGCTGCTTTCCTAGAACCATTGACCAGTACATTTCAGAGTGGGAAGGCTTACAGCATAACTTAATTTCCTCTAATAACCCATCTCCACGTCTTGCCAGCTACAGGAGTTGAATGCACTGCAGGTATATAGTGCTATCCTAAGTGTGCTGCAAAACTAGAGCAGCAATGCCACTGTTCCCATATAAATTCCTCATTCTCTCACAGCAGGACTTCAAGGAAAGACAATTTACTCCATTTTTTGTGCTGCGCAACACAATGAATACAAAGCACTTGGTGTGACAGCCATTCATTACTGGCTCCTCCCCAGAGAACTTTCAATGCAGTTGATCGCCTTAATCTATAAGAACCAGTGTGGAGGTCATAGAGGAGCCATGGGGGCAGAAGGGCATATATGCTTGTATGAGACTTTCTAATGCATTGCACTAACTTGGGCTTGAACTATGCTGTCATGGAACAGGAACCTCCAGTTTGGCAGGAGGCAATGTTACCTTGGGTAATCAGAAGAGACATGAGAAAAATGTGATAGAATTTCTCCTGCTGCTGTCAAAACTGTGGCTGTCATCTCAGGGCTGGTTACATGGCAAAGTGTTAAAGAAGTACTGGTATTAGATACCAGCTGTCCACAGATGTCCATTATTATCAGCAGATTAGCTGAAAGCACGGTTAATGCTTGTCAGTTGCCTTGAGTTACCCACTATCAACTCTGGACCTAGTGGAAACAGAGAGGGAAGATGCCAGATGTCCAGTATCACCCACAGACTCACTAAACACAAGTATTCAGTGTTACTAAGTGTCCCTTGTCACCCCTTATAACCTGTGAACCTGTTGCAAGTACAAGGAAAAGATATCATGTCGCACTATTGTCCAAGAAGTCACTCACATGAAGAACAGATGAGTCACTACTGTCAAACACTGGACACCATCACAAAAAGTGCTGCAGCTAAATCACATGAAAGCATGGGGGCAGGTGCCCCTTGTGGTCTGCAGACCCACTGAAAGTACAAGCAACAGATTCCATTTGCCTACAGGTGTGCACTGTTCCCTGTGGATCCACTGAAAATGAAGCAAACCCCTGCCAACATCCTGCTACAGCCAGGGAAATTGTTGAAAGCTAGAGGACCGCGTATCTGCCTACAAATGTCCATGCTCACCCAAGGACTCGGCAAAAAGCCATGTCTGAAAATGGCACTGCCATGCCTCTGCACCTTAGCTTTTCAGTCTTTTCGATCTGTGCTGCATATTGGCTTGGTGATATGTTCAGCAACAGCAATCCAAAGGGAAAGAAGCAAATGTAGGGATATGCCCATCTTCAGGGCCAGCTTTAGGACAATTCGACCGATTCAGTCGAATCGGGCCCCGCGCCTAAGGCGGCCCCGTGCCCCTGCACCCAGAAGTCCCGGCGATTTACAGAGCCAGGGCCCTGCTCCACCAATTTGTGGATCTGGGTCTCTCCCTGGCTCTGCCTGGAGCGGACCCCAGACTCCCCCTGCCAGCCCCCCCGCACATCCTCCCACCCCGCTCCCAGAGCGCCCCCCTCGGCCCTGTACCATCCCTGCCGTGCGCGGCTCAGCGCAGCTCCTCCTCGCCGGCTACTGCTGCATTGTGCAGTGTTGCACATGGGTGGGGAGGACACCCAGGCATGACGTGACGTCACAGCCCGAATTTTTGAAACTCGTGGGAGGCATGTTGCAGTGCTTGGCTGGCTCCAGGTTCAGCTTATGGGCCCTGAGTGCGGACTCTGGCCCCAAAACGTGGAAGGCAGAAGGCAAGGAACCGGCTTGTGCGGCAGTGGGGGAATGGAAGGGAAGGGGCTTGGGTGAAGGTGGGGGTAGAAGGGGCTTGGGTGAAGGAGGGGGGCAGGGGAGGGGAAAGGGGCTGGGGCGGAGGTGGGGGGAGGAGGGGGAAGGGGCTTGGGCAGAGGGGTGGAAAGAGATGGGGCTTGGGTGGAGGGGGAGGTGAAAGCACCAAGAGACAGGCTGGAGGAGAGACAAATGGCAGGGGGCCAAGTGCAGACAATGAGGGAAAGGGCAGGAGGGGAGGTATCAGTGGCACCTGGTGATGGGGCACAGGGTGATGCTGGGAGAGGAGAGGAAAGGGTAAGGACATTGGGGGATAGAGGGGAAGGTGCTGGGAGAAGGCTTGAAAGAAGGGGTGAGCATGAGAAGGGGGGGATGGAGAAAGTCATGTGTGAGGGCACAGAGGGGCAGGAGGGGAATGGGGCAAAGAGTGGTGAGGGGGTGGGCATCAGGGAAAAAGAGGGCAAAGGGGGCAGGAGCAGTGAGGGAAGGAGGAGGCACCAGGAGGGTGCAGGGCTAAGGGAAGGTACAGATGCCAGGGGATTCTGGGGGTGAAGCAGAAGGGCAGACACCTGCAGGGGAGGAACCAGGACCAGAGGAGAAAGGCAGGACAGGTGTGTAGAGGGAGGTGTTAGGAGAGGGGATGAGGAGGGGTAGCTCACATGATCAGAGTGGGGCTACTGGAGGAGTGGGCACAGGGGGGAAAGAAGGGCTGGACAGCAGAGGAGGGTGAGGAGTTGGGGGGCAGCAGGCACCAGGGGAGATGATGGAGCACAGAGGGGAGACATGACAGTAGAGAGAAAAGGTAAAAGTTTACAAAATATTTATTAATAACTTGGTATGCTACCCACGGCCAGTTTGTTTGCGCTCCATGGTGCAGTTTGGGTTTATGTGGGGATCAACACGTGGCCGGCAAGTGGGAGCCAAACCAAAAAAGAAGTCAGTGTAATGATTTTCAATTGATATATGTTTTAGTAGTTAAATTCTTAGACTGTCATTGCTCATTAAAAGTGCTGTCACATGAAAAGTGCTGTCGGGTGAATATTGCATTTTATTCATATCAGCAGAACTGACTTAAATGGGGCCTGTGTGTTGTGTAGTCTTGCCTTAATCTTTGTATTCATTCCTGTCAGTCTGAGAGAAGCTATTTGTATGTATTTGCTTGCATATGCAACCACACTTAAGTTGAGTCCCTCAGCATGTTCTGTAAGTATTAGTGTGGCCCCCGGGGCTTCCAAAGTTGAGTTGCCCTAGCTCATCCCTGACAGGTGTCTGTCTAACCTGGTTTTAAATATCTCCAGCGATGGAGATTCCGCAATCTCACTAGGCAATTTATTCCAGTGTTTGACCACCCTGACAAGCAGGAAGTTCTTCTTAATGTTCAACCTAAACCTCCCTTGCTGCAATTTAAGCCCATTGCTTCTCATCCTAACCTCAGAGGCCAAGCAGAACAATTTTTCTTCCTCCTCCTTATGATTTTAGACACGTTTTTAGATACTTGAAAGCTGCTCTCATGTCCCTTCTCAGTCTTCTCTTTTCCAAGTTAAATAAGGCCAATTTCTTCAGTCTTGCCTCATATCTCATGTTCTCTAGACCTTTCATCATTTGTGTTGATCTTCTCTGGACTTTCTCCAGTTTCTCCATGTTTCCTGAAATGTGGCACCCAGAACTGAACATGATACTCCAGCTGGGGCCTAATGTAGATGGCTCATTCCCTGCCGAGGGCACATGAGACAGGGCGGGTTAATTTCCAATCCTCCTGTTTATTCTTTTCCTAAGCCAGGAGGGCATGGTAGTTCTGATGGCGGCTCTACAGGAAGGCAGCCCGCACTGCTCCCTTCCTGAAACCTTGTACAGGTGTTAAACAGCTGTCCAGCCCACCCTAGAGGTGACTGCATTTTAACGTGCCTGAAGCAACACTGCACCGGCCATGGACAGGAGAATGGCTCCTGGGCATGGCTTGCTCATGACTGCTTCAGTCCCGTTGCTGGGCCTCCACGTCTTTCCTTCCACTCCGCTGCTTTGAAATGGGGCTGTAGACTCTGTGGGAGAGGGGTGGAGGCAGGCAGAGGTGTCTCCCTGCAGTAGATGTAGACACGTCTCTGTATTAATCATTCTCTCATTGAAGTTTTTAGCTTTGTAGTGAGTCCTTTTACATGGAAACTTTGTATTACGTCTTGGTAGAATAGTCCCTGGGACAAGTGAGGCAGAGACTGTCCCTGTAGGATGAATGAGGTGGGAATATATAAGGTGGAAGGTGAGCACCTCTGGGCAGTTGCAAAGGTTGGAGAGGGGATGGAAGCCAGATCCAAGATCAATGAGCCCTGGGAAGTGGGCCCATTGAAAGGAGACTGGACCTGTGGATGCCTTGAGGGTCAGCAGCAAGGGCCTGCTTTGGGAAGCCCCCTCTTTGGAGATGAATGTGGCAGCATTGAGACATCACTCAGAAGCCAGCGCCACAGACACTAACTGTAGATTCATGGGACGGCTCTCTCAGATCTTCACATGCATAAGATGATAGATCTGCAGGAGGGGGGGCGGTGGCGTAGTGAGGGGGCTGAAGGGGTCAGTTGCCCTTGGGAGAAAAATAATATAAAATTTAGTTTAAAATAGATGTCACGCGTTTTTAAAAGGAATACCATCTCTGCTGCCTTTTGTCTATTGTTGTCTCTTTAGGCCCCCAGTTAAAATTTTCAAAAGCACTTGAGTGACTGAAGTCATTTTTGAAAATTGGACTTGGAAATCTAAGCTCAGATTTTCAAAGGTAATTAAGCTCCTAAAGAGAGAGTTGCCAACTCGGATCTTCAAAAATCTGTACACACCTTTGAAAATCTGGTCATAACTGTCTTAGTCAGTTCTGAACATGAGATGTAGGAGACCAGTCCTAATTCCTTCAGGCTTTTTTTTTTTTAAATTTGAATATTTATCTATACTAATTCCCCTCCTTTCTCTTTCACTATCCAATAAATGCATGGATCAAAATTATAGGTGCTTTGTGAATATGCTGACTTGAGAGTGGAAAGATTTCATATTGTCATGTATGCTTCCTGGTAACCCATCTCAAATATGAATAACTAGGTTGATATCTGTTCATATCAGAAGCTGTTGAATTCAGTTTACCATTTGCAGTATCTCATTAGGATATTTAGTGGAGAAGATATTGGGGGAAGGGGTTATTTATACTGTGGGCAAAGCGTGGGCTCACAAGAATTCCTCCATTGTTTTACCATGAGTCTCAAAACATATTGGGCTCGTCTACACTGGCCCCTTTTCCGGAAGGGGCATGTTAATTTCAGCTATCGTAGTAGGGAAATCCACGGGGGATTTAAATATCCCCCGCGGCATTTAAATAAAAATGTCCGCCGCTTTTTTCCAGCTTTTAGAAAAGCCGGAAAAGAGCGTCTACACTGGCCCCAATCCTCCGGAAAAAGCGCCCTTTTCCGGAGGCTCTTATTCCTACTTTGAAGGGCGCTTTTTCCGGAGGATCGGGGCCAGTGTAGACGCTCTTTTCCGGCTTTTCTAAAAGCCGGAAAAAAGCGTCGGACATTTTTATTTAAATGCCGCGGGGGATATTTAAATCCCCCGCGGATTTCCCTACTGCGATAGCTGAAATTAACATGCCCCTTCCGGAAAAGGGGCCAGTGTAGACGTAGCCATTGTGTTTTTCTAAAGGTCTGGAGTCAACTGATTATGTAGGAATCTCAGCTTTCATTTAAAAAAAGTTCTCTATACTTCTGGGCCTTACAGCTAAGGAGGAAAGCTTTAAAACATGAACCCTAAATACTCAATAAACAAAAGGCCAATAAAAATCCAACATGTTTTTTTTTTTTAAATATTAAAAAAAAATCTTATGATTTGTAGACCATTCTCATAACTTTATGTAGGCATTCCTTGTGATTTTTGGGTTGGCAATACTGCTCTTTGGTGAATTTAGAGAGGTCTCTCCCTTCAGTCTCCCTTTCCACCCTCCTTTTTTTTTTGTCTCAGATCATTAGAGAAACGTAGAGACAATGGAGAGTAGGGTGAGTCCATGACTATGGTTAATGACTGGTCAGGGTGACTGACTATTATCAGCCAGTGGTCTGAATGAGCTATCTACTGCCATCTGTTAATCAACTGTAGGAAAAGGCTTCACGAGCAGACCTTATTTATATAGACATACCTACTTTGCCCCAAAGATCAGTAGACACACTTGCTGTGTCAAGGTGATCAATTTTGGCTCTTTTGGGTCAAAATTCTCTTAAGACTTGGAGCTGGGAGAATGAAATGTTGTTATCCATATTGTATGATTAAAAGGTAAAAGACCTGAACTTAATATGACCTGGCTTAGAGGCTACCATAACTTGAACACTGAGCAGAGGATAGTGAGTCACATCTAACTGAAAGTCACAGAAGATGGAAACAGGTTTTATTTCTGGTGGTGTAGAGTCTATTTGGGAGTGCTCAATTATATGACACTTTACATCCAGGCTACGTCTACACTGGCATGATTTTCCGAAAATGCTTTTAACAGAAAAGTTTTCCGTTAAAAGCATTTTCGGAAAAGCGCGTCTAGATTGGCAGGATGCTTTTCCGCAAAAGCACTTTTTGCGGAAAAGCGTCCGTGGCCAATCTAGACAAGGTCTTCCGAAAAAAGCCCCGATCGCCATTTTTGTGATCGGGGCTTTTTTGCAGAAAACAGTACTGTGCTGGCTACACTGACCCTTTTGCGCAAAAGTCTTTCGGAAAAAGACTTTTGCCTGAATGGGAGCAGCATAGTATTTCCGGAAAAGCACTGACGATCATACATGAGATCGTCAGTGCTTTTCCGGAAATTCAAGGGGCCAGTGTAGACAGCTGGCAAGTTTTTCCGGAAAAGCTGCTGATTTTCCGGAAGAACTTGCCAGTCTAGACACAGCCCCAGTGTTTAAAGGCAGAGCTGACTAGAATCAATTGAGAGTCCTTGTCTTGTCTCAGTGATCGCTTGAGCAAAAATCATTGATAAAATCTTGTGTAGACTGATCTTGGACTCAACATGCAGTCAATGTGTTGAAGGGCAGTGCAAAGGAGGCAATGGTGGTGGTGAGGTATAATATTACCTAGTGAAATCATTGGTGCTGAAATTACTAAGGACTGGAATTTGACCACAGAACTGACACTTTCTTAACAAAGACTCCATTTTTGCTATTTAAAAAGTAAAACAATGACACAAAACTACAACGCTCTCTGGTAACTTTTTAAAAATCAAACTTTAAACATTATTGAAAAGATTGGATAGTTTACAACTGAAAATATTTGACCTATACTTAAGGCAACTAATTTAATTTTGTGTCAAATTTTACATAATAAAGGACGGCTTTTTTTAAAAAAAAAAATGTTCAACTATATTGATATACATTTTGATCAGATCTACTTCTGAGGTGATATTTGCATGTGGTTGTGGTTTGTAGTGTGGGTGTCTTTTTTTTTCACGCTCAACAAAAAACCTGGGGGTGGGGTCGCCAAAATTGTTCGAATTGGGCCCCGCATTTCCTAAAGCCAGCCCTGCCCATCTTTGGGCAGAATGAAGGGTTTGCTTTCTCTCTCCCTGTCACCTGCAGCAATGGGAAGAAATTGCTTCTATTTCATGTTAAAGTTTGCGTACAAAGACGGGGTAGAGCTGGGAATGGGACTGAAGGGGAAAAACAGTGGTGCTAGGACTCTGCACCAGCTGAAAGGGGTTTTGTTCACAGGAAGCACACAAGCCTGGCTGCTAATGGCAGAGCCACTGGAACCAAAATGTCAGATTCACAATTGTCATTTATTTGTCTAAGAGCCAAGGAGTGGCTGGTCCCTTCTGTGTGCCATTCTGGATAACTTCCAGCCCCATTCAGGAGGAGGTGTGGAGTCAGCCTCTGTGCTGCAGAGCCAGTCTGAAACTCCCTCTGGCATTGGGCGTTGGGCAGAGGGGGAGAGGGGTCATTGTTCCATCAGATCCTCTCTGGGTCACACAGTTTGCATTCACTCAGGCAGTGCTGTCCAATGGGAAATGAAGCAGATATGGAGGAGAGTTTTGTCCAGTGCAAAAGCAAGGCCCAGAGACACGAGAGCTGTCAAATCCTATCTGCTCTTTGCCACTTGGCTTGTTCTTTCTTCCTGAGGTAAAGTTGTGGCTGCATTGGCAGGATGTGCACAGAGCAGTCCCTAGAGATGGAGAAGTACTGACTGAATTAATCTGTCACCTCGTCCTGATGTCCTCTGCATCTCTCTCTCCCTCCCTCCCCTCCCCCGATAAAGGGGGCATTAACAACCTGCTTCATTTTTCACAGATGTTTCCCTGTGGAGTGCTCCTGTGAATGGCCAACACTCCCTTGTTTCTTCATCTCTCACAATTTAAAAGGCCAAGAATTAAGAACCCCATGGAATAAGGTTAGCATTTCCTCTTCCTCCCACCATCACCTGGACTTGCTAGGAAATGGTCAGCCCCTTCTCCCATTCTCACCCCACTGAAAAAAAAAAGCCTCTGTCCTCTTAGCATGGGCTCTGTAAGGATGAAGCCATAGAAAAGGGCCATCATTTCTATACATTTCTATATTTATGAAAGCAGCTGGGAGCCCCATGACATGGTCTCCACAGAGAAGAATCAGTACTCTCCCTATACTGGGCCCAGGGTTGCCAACAGCAAAGTAAAACATGTCACTGACAAAAAAGCAGCTTCTTCAAAGAAGACTGACATAATTCCATAAAGTGACTGAGTACAGCCCTCAGGACTTGACCCTGTTTACCCTTTCTCCAACCTAAAGATCAGAGGTTAGAACTGAGTAAAACTTGAGTAAACTTGGTACTAAAATCCTTCTAGTGGATGGACCAAATTTGGTGGGAATTTGCCTAAGTGAGGGGAGGGAATGAATGCAGACCTCAGGATTTATCATGATGGAAGAGCTGAATGCTCAATACCCCAGCAGATCAGTTCTTGTGTTTGTGATGCAGAGAAACCTTGGCCATTGCTCTACAAATCACGAGACACTAATTGCACTGTTACAAACATTAACCAAGGCCCAATACACCTGTCACAAATGGAAAAGACCAGAGCTGGGTCCAAACTGCAAAAGTTCCCTGAATCTGACTGCTCCAGAAGGGGGAAGTTTGAATCCAAGGTTTTGGGTTCAGCCCAATGCACAGAGAGAGAGAGAGAGAGAGAGAGAGAGGTTGTTCGTAAAATTCAAATCTGGGGGAAGAGTTTCACCACTATTTAGTTTGAGCCAATCATTAAAAGACAAACCTGTTTCATTCACAGACATAAAGGCAGTTTCATATGACTGAGTCGTTCTGTGTAGCCAGCTGCCTCACTTGGGATGTCTCAGATCAGGTAGAGAAGGCAGCTTCCAGGCATCAAAGGATGGGCTGGAATGTTCCCATGAGTGGAGATGTCAGGGTCATGAGGGATGGCTAGCAGCCTGGGGACTTAGGGGTTAACTGTACTTAGCCAGGTAGCAGTCAGCCAATAGAAATGCAGATAGGGATTTCAAACAGACAAAGGAATTTTGGGGTTTTCCCTCCTTTGTCTCTGAGCCAATTTGCTCTAGATACTGAGGGAGACAGAAGACATGTCTCTCTCCAAGAAAAAGACCCTTCATAATGCATAAGTAGGGTAAAGTTTAGATAAATCCATTAGGTTTTATTGTTTTCTGTTGTGGGACTCTGGATCTGATGTCTGTGCTGCTAGAAATGTGTTTTCCTCTCTTTTGCAACTAAGTTTTGGCCCATGGGAGTCCCCCATGAATATATTAATTGGTAACTTTTTCTATCTACTCATTATGCTTGCAACAGATGTGTTGTTTTGATAATAAAAGTTCTTTCTTTTTTATTAACCTGGTATGGGTTCAGTTCTGTGTCCTGGAAAATCTGTCTGTGGGATCTGCATGCCTCTGACTAGGGGATAGCAGCAACAGACTGCAATTTGTATTTTCTCTTTTATTTCTCAAGCTCTTTGGGGAAAAGAGCTTGGGGTGCCCTGGGGTTGGTTTCAAGTGTTCACCCCTGTTTATGGCTTCAAAAGCACTTGATGGTGGCAGTGGATTTTTATCCCCAAAATCTAGGTTTTTAGGATGGGGGGGGGAGTTTTATACCAAAGCCTGGAAAAATAAGGTTTTGGGGTACTTTTGCAGACCCCCACTTCTGCATTCATCATGCCAGAGTGAGGAACCAGTCATGACAGGAGAAGACAGAAGCAGGACCGTGGATCACCCAAGGAGACACTGAGTCCAATCCTCTGTTGCCCTCCCTTCCATTTTCTCTGGGTTCCAGCCCAGGCACCCTGTTGTGATCAAGAAAAGTCCATCTATTGAGACCCACAAGTACAAATTCTTCCATTCTGAAGTAGCATTTTACACCCACTTTGCACAGGTGTGAACAGATTACATGGGGGCAATGGAAAAGCAGGCCTAGGTCAATGTCCTTTCCCCTAACAATCTCCTCCATCCCTTCCCTCTGATCACAGCAGAGCAAGCCTCCCCTGTGCAGATGTCCTAAGCTTCTCTGCTGCAGGTAATCTACATCTGCCAGCCTTCCTCCCCACCCCTCATAAAAACCCAGAGACCTCTTCTCACCATCACCTCCCAACCAGGAAACATTATGTTTCTTCTTAAAAACAGAGGGCTCCCCTGGACCTAAGGATGCTCGAGATAGAACAGACGGATAAGGAAAAAGCCTCCGCTACTGCCAACAGCAGCAGGAATCCTCAAAAATGTACATAGCCCCCAAATGCAGAAGTAGAGCTCCGAGAATAAAATTTGAGTTCAGCAAAAAAAGAAGCATGCTTATGCCACAGGAAAATTAGAAGCTGAAGTGATGAAGAACTCCTTCTCCCACTAACCATGGCTCAGATTTGTACACACGTGGCAGAAGCAACCTAGACCCCTGCAGTCACATGGAGACATATGGTAGCAACAGGCCAAATATGTAGCTGGATAAGCAAATGTGGCTGGAACAAAGGCAGATGGTTGGCATGAAGAGGGAAAGTGAGTTGCATGGAGGTGTGGTGGGAGACACAGACATATGGCAGGCTGCATTAAAGAAGAAGAGGGAGGATGTAGAAGAATGGACTCACTGCTGGCACACCCTCACCTGGCTGAGTGTGAAAGACCAGGTTTTCTCCATCTGACATGCCCTGCTGAGAGCCACTCCCACAGTCTGCCTCAGTTATGAAAGTCCTTTGGTCTGGTCACTACTGCACCCCCACCACCTCCAATGTAACAGAGAATTCAATAAACAAGAGTCCAATGTCCTTACTTCAGGTCTTCAGTCCTAACTGCACCTCATGGTTCTTACATCCCCATCACAGAGATTTCAGAAGTTCTTATACCCCAGGGCTTTACACCACCTTCCCTTGGAGCTGGTAGAGAAACTCAGATCCTCCGTCTTCTCTGGGCTTCAGCCCATGCACCCTGTAGTGATCTGTCTATTCAAACCCACCCGATTACCTCCCTCAGACTTCTTCCTACCTCAGCCTGTCATCAGACTTTCCCCACAGCCCCTCTCTGCACCCCTTGTGTACCTGTGTTCTTCCCATGCTCACACCTAAGTTCACCCTTCTTTCATGGCCAGGATCCACAGAACTCCCCAACAAATTCCAACCAAAAATATAAACTTAACATCTGTCCTCCTTGGGCTTGACTTTTCATCCCTGTGAGGTTTCCCCTGCTCCATTCCTTAATGGAACACATTTCAAGGCTCTCTTCCTGGAAGTCCAGATTTATCAGCACCAATCACTGGAGCTTGCGCCATCCTATCTGCTCTAGAAAAGGGTCAGGAGGGAGACAGAGCAGCATCTTCTTGGCAGAAGATCCCAAGGACTACTCTCTAACTTGACCTTCTCTTTCCCCCTTCCACTCTGTATTGCCAACAGAACTCCATCCCTACAACCCCCTTCTCTGCTTAAAATGGAGAGAGAGACTTGACTGAATTATCTATAGCCTCAGCTATAATTCCTAAATATGTAGTGGTTTAAGTTCTCTCACTCAGCCTTATATCCTTCAGGTAACATTACTCCTTCCTAATACTATCCCCATTTCCACAACATGTTTACTAAATAAGTAATAGAATTTGTGAGAGCATAAGGTGTTTGAATTCCTCAGAAAACATTCTTCTTTCTGCATAGAAGCCCCTCTAGAACTATAAAAGGTAATCCATTGTTTCCTCCACCTTACAGAGCATACATAGTTCCTCTTTGTGCCTATTTATTAAAAAAGATTGTTTAAGACAAAATGGCCAGTTAATACTCTAAACAAAATGTCTTAATTATTCTTCTCTGCGCACTGACTTATGCCATTTCCCTCTAATTGGCTTTGGATTTTGTATATAATTCCTTGTACTATTGCCTTATTTCTCTTATACTTAATTAGATTTTTTCCTCACATTTTTATGATCTTTGTTCCTTTCTTTAGTAGACTTTTGCACTCCTCATTGCACCATGAAAATGAATTTTTAATTTTGTGGCACTTCCATATCTTAGGTAGGGATACTGTAAACCCTTTAATACACTGTCATTGAGATTTTCTGTGTCATCACTCACACAATGAGCATTCACAAATTCAGTATACTTACTTGTAAAGAGCTCCCAGTTAGCTTTCTTAAAATTCCAGGTGAGCAATTTTCCATTACCTTCAAGTTTATCACACTTTTGAAAAGTAATAAGTGTAACAAAATTACATTCCCTATTCCTTCTTCTTTATCTATTTCCCAGTTGCATTTACTTGCAATATTCACCACTATAATTTCCAGGCCTAAACAAGAAAAACTATCATCTGCCACACTAAATCAAACCGGGCTACCATTATTTAAAATCACTAGATTGCTGAAAACAATGAGTTTTTCTAAGTATATGCCATTGTTATCCGTTGTCTTATTACACCGCAATTTATTATGACTATTTAGGTCTGTGTGTGTGTGTGTGTGTGTGTGTGTGTGTGTATATATATATATAAATAAATAAGCATTCATCACTATTTCTTATAATGCCAATCTGGGTTAGAGATATAAACCCTTCAATGCCCACAAAACAGATATTAGACAGGATCACAAAGAAAAAGCAGTTTCTTGCCATTTCAACCAGAAAGGACATTGTCTCAACAACTTAATTACCTGCATCCTGCTTCAAAAGCCTTTTAAGACTGCACTTGAAAGAGAATCCTCTGAAGTGTTATTCATGCTTAAATTCAACACTTTACACCTGAGTCTGAATAAAGAATCTAATTATCTTACCCATTACAAAGATAGCTTTCCTAATTATCACCTCTAATATCATTAGCTCACAGACATTTACCTTTCCCCCCTCCCTCCCCCTTCTGTTCTGAAATTTGATTTGTCCTTTTCATAATTGTATCCTTTGGTATATATGGTTATGACAATTTTCTTCCACTATTTGATCTGAGGAAGTGGGTCTGGCCCACGAAAGCTCATCACCTAATAAACCATCTTGTTAGTCTTTAAAGTGCTACATAGTCCTGTATTTTGTCTCTTCCCCATTGGCACTCATAATACCTTAGGAGAGGTGGAATATATGACTTAGTTCTAAAGATCTAATCCTTGGGGCTACTTTCTTAGTTAGTGATCGTCCCTCAAATATAATTTGCAGTGCTGTTGGCGGCTTGCTTAAGTTATTAATCAAATTACTAAACACTATATTTATGCTTTGTTATCTTCCCATTGATCAATTCTAATGGCACTCCATACATTTTCTTTTCCCCATTTCAATCAAATTCTTTAAAAGATGGTAACTTATTTAATCTTTCCTTAGCATTTTAATTTTTAAGCTAAGCCTGCTCTTATTTACATTCAACTAAAAAAATTCCCATCTCAACAACTTCCAGACTCTTATTATATCCCACATACTTAAAATCTAATCTGCTACTTTCAGAGGGTTAACCTCACCTAATCTTATTTCTTTGGCTAGGGATCTTACAATTATAGCATTTTTTGTTTATTTCCTTCCTCACCTTTGCTTTTTGCCAATATCGCCAACATCTAATTCTACTCTTTCCTCTGCCACTCACCCCCTTTAGGCCCATTCTCCCCCTGTAATAGATTTTTGTTCCAGTTCCAACATATTCTCATTTAAGGTCAGATGATCTCCCTCACTCAGCTCTTTCAGTCAAGCTTCCTCTCTTTCTGGTAACCACCCAGCTGGGACTCATCATTAATTGGACCTGACCCAGCCTTCAAGTGCAACCAGGTGCCCTAATGAAGATCTGCAGTGCCCCTTAACCTTTTCAGTGCCAGTGTGTGATTTATACCCCATCACAGAGAAATGCATGAAAGGACAAGCAGATCTGTGCAGGAACAGGGGGAAGAGAAGAGATGGCCCCAGAATCTGAATTATTTGCCATGTCAAAATTTTCACACAGTCCAGGGCAGTTGGGATACACTATTTTGATTTGGCTCATTGTCCAGGTTTTTTTTTACCATGTTCCCTCTAATCTTTTCCAGCCACATGCAGATTTTTTCCATCCATGTGTGGAATACATTTTGTTCTGTGTATTGCGGCATATGCGAATGTGAACCACCGGTAGAAACAAAAAACCTAGCTATCGGTGCTCAGCTGTGCAGCAACTGAATCTTTCCTTAGTGGTTGCGCAAGTGCAGAGCTCACAGGGAACACTGGGCATGGGAGGCACATGTTCAGATCTGGATGCATAGTTCCACAGAGTTTGTGCATGATCTGAGTTGGGGGCTTAGCATGGGTCCACCTCCAGCAATTGTAGAAGATGACAAAACTACCCACTTTCCTATTCTCTAGGTTCTCTGAAATGTATATTCAGGGGCATTGACAAAGAAGATGGCAAGTGAGAAAACCAACCGATCAAGGCCTTAATTCCTGTAGCCCAAAATCCCTCTCCCCATCCACAGTCACCAGGAATCTGGCTTTTTAACCTCTATGCAAGCAGCATTCCTTTGAAGAGCCAACCTCAGAATTAGAGCGTAAGTACAATGGTGGTGGGTATGCTGGCTATGGATCTTCCATTGTAATGTCAGCTCTTCAAAGTGATGCACCCACTACAGAGGGCTTTGCCTGATGGGTATTTGCCCTATATCTCAGGTATCACAAAAATCTAATGGGCTGTATGCAGGAGGGTCCAAAATGGCAAATGTAATAATTTGAGTTGGAGAATCAGGGGACAGATGACCTGATGTTGTATAAAGCCTGAAGAACTTTCAATATTTTTAACTAGAAGACTTACCCAGTATTGCTCAGGTCCTTGAAGGCCGGAGGTATGCAGGGCACAGGAGTCAGGGCAGGAGGTTGGAGATGTGGGGGAATCAGGGCAGGAGGCCACATACCCCCTTTCCATTTGATGAGAAACATGCTTTGCATTGCATGCACATCCCGTTATTCTAGCACAAGCAACCCCTGACTTTGCTTTAAGGTATGAAAAAAAGGAAGCTGCATAGCAAATTTGGTTATAGCTCTTACCTTTTAGGAGGAATTTTTGAACAAACAGACTCACAGACAGATGGACACACACACACACTCTCTCAAATATATAGTAGATTTAAAGCTTTGTGGTTCACAAACAGCCTCTCCTGTCTCCACTGTGCTTAATTTAAACAAAATTCACCCACAAGAAATATACATTTTATATTTCTAGGTAAATTGAAGCCTGTACTCTGCCAAGCAAAGTGTCCCCTGCTTTGGAAGCTACCAGATAAAGCTGGGCCCTAGCCACAGAATTCAGATCAGAGCTTTCCCAGTGATCAGGATGTGCTTCTACTGCCAGGGGAAGACAATATTATGTTGTGAACCTTACACCTCAGATCAGAACTCATGCTTGGCCGGTAGCAAATACAACTCAAATGTCAAAGCTCAGTTTTGTTTTAATTCCAGAATTCAGCTTTTTGATTCTCCCATTCCAAGTAATTAAGTAATAGTGGTTCTTCTGTAAGGAGAAGATATAGTTATCAAAATGGCTTAATTTAATATGTAATGCTCATATGAGGCAAAATAAGCATTTGTAATCTCCTCACAGCACTCTTTTTCCTGCTCTCCGCCGGATGTTGTGATTTTCATTAGATATTTCTCTCCTCTTTGTCCCCTCCAAAGTCTGAAGCTAAAGGCCTTTATTCAATCAGTGCTGTTAAAAATTCCTTCCTGGGTCAGCCATGTGATAGACTGTCACTGAAGAAGGATGATCAGAATGTACTGTCAAACATACCATGAAGTCATGTCCAATTAGCTTTTTGCCTTGGAGCTATGGACACTTTTCTTTTTCTTAAAGTGCTGATGAAATTTAATTCTGTGAGTCACAGTGGCAAATTTATGGGACCTCAGATTCAAAAGTGGGAGGTTAATTAATTTAAAAGAAAAAAGAAAAAAATGGGTGATGCGCAAAGATGACAGCCACATTTAGCCTCAGAAGTCAGAGTCTATGCCCAAAAGCAAGGGAAACTTTTAGAATCACACACTGCTCAGCTATGGACACCGCTTATTTGGCTCAGTGTTTGTACATATGACATCTCTCCTCAAGAACTATGAAGATGATAGTCTTATCTGGAACCATTCCACGCACTTTCTTCTGGAGACCTTCCAGCCCTCCTCTCATCCATCCCTAGGTAAAGGCTCTCCTTCTGCTTCAAACTAATCTAGCCTTTTGCCATTCCTTCTGTGCACACACAAGATGTACCGATCTTCTCCACCGATCTTCTCTCTCACTCTGAGTTTTATTTGTTTTAGCTTTTGTTTCTGGCCATAACTGCATTATGAAAGGGAGTTCACAATTTTTCTTCTGTCCTTTCCCAGTATGTTTATGCTGGGATTTTCAAGGGCGCCTAGAGGAGTTAAGCACCCATGCCATTGAAATTCAGGAATAGACTAGTATACAACTGGTTTCAAACAAATCGCTAACACAATACATTTGACTGCTACCATATTACACAGCCATTTATGGTCCCCAGATACTGCATGCACTCAATCACCTGCTAAGACACTCTAAAGAAATATGTAGACACTAGAAGATATAGCCCGCGTCACACAGGTCCTTAACTCAATTTTTTGTTTTTTGGAAAGTAAAATGAAAAGGTACTGGTTTCATTTAAATCATTTCTCTGGGCTGGGACTGGGGAGGAGGGTTCAGTATTCCAGCTGCCCCAGGAGAGAGGACTACACCAGGCAACTCTCACCACAGCAGCTTGGGGCAAGATGAGAAGTACCTCTCCATGTCCACTGCAGCTCCAGCAAGCACAACTGGGGGAAAAATGCATGTGCCCTGGCTGGGACAAGTCCGGGTTCATCTGCTCCTCCGCACTCTACAGCTAGAGTGAGGAATGCAGCAAATTGTGCACTTTCCCGTTGCCCCCTGACAAAAGGGAACAGCCAGCAATATTCCCATACAATTTGGGTGAGAGGGAGTTTCAGTCCCCCTCTCTGTTCTCTCTAAAGGGTGCTGGGAGGTAAGATTCTTAGGACTGGAGCAGTTCTGGAGTGGAAGGTGCACCCTGAGCTATCCCCTTTCAGCTGCTTGGTGATTCTCTCTCTTTCATGTATGGTTTTCTGAGAAGCAATCCCATTGCAGGGACATCCCATTTTCCTGGCACAAGCAAACCCTTATGTTGCATTAAGATATGATAAGAGGAAGCTGCATACCAAATTTGGTGGTTCTAGGTTTTACCACTTTGGATTTCTTGAATAAAGAGACAGACTCAAATATATAGTAGAATACAGAATCATTCACCAACATGTATATATCTTCTCTTTCATTACACAAATACCATCTCATACACCATGGCTGCATCAAGACTGGCAAGTTTTTCCACAAAAGCAACTGCTTTTGCGGAAAAATTTGCCAGCTGTCTACACTGGCCGCTTGAATTTGCACAAGAACACTGCCGATCTAATGAAAGATTGTCAGTGTTCTTGCACAAATACTATGCTGCTCCCACTCGGGAAAAAGCCTTCTTGTGCAAAAGGGACAGTGTAGCATTTGCGCAAGAGGGCCAGGGTAGACAGCTAAAAACCGTTTTGCACAAATAAGCCCCGATGGCGAAAATGGCGATCAGGGTTTTCTTGCGCAAACCATGTCTAGATTGGCACGGACACTTTTCCGCAAAAAGTGCTTTTGCGCAAAAGAGTCCGTGCCAATCTAGACACTCTTTTCCGCAAATGCTTTTAACGGAAAACCTTTTCTGTTGAAAGCATTTGCGGAAAATCATGCCAGTCTAGACATAGCCCCTGTGTATGACAAACATGTATAATAGAAAAACTTAAAAAACAGCAAATAGTCTGGTAGTAGTTTATACACTAACAAAGCACATGGACAGTATCATGAGCTTTTGTGGGCATAGCCCACTTTTTCAGATGACCAGAGTATTGGATGTCCAGAGATATTGCCAATGATACACAAATACAGGTAATAGTTACACTGTTGGAACCTTAATAGAGACACTTTACTGGAAAGACTTTCCTCAACCCTACGGCTGTGTCTACATTAGTGCAATCTTGCGCAAAAGCAGCTGCTTTTGCGCCAAAACTTGCTGCCTGTCTACACTGGCCGCGAGTTCTTGCGCAAGTAAACTGACTCTAATGTATTAAATCAGTGCTTCTTGCGCAAGAACTATGATGTTCCCGTTCAGGAATAAGCCCTCTTGCGCAACTGTTCTTGAGCAAGAGACCAGTGTAGACAGGCAACATGAATTTCTTGCGCAAGAAAGCCCTATGGTTAAAATGGCCATCGGAGCTTTCTTGCACAAGAGAGGGTCTACACTGGCACAGATGTTCTTGCGCAAAGGCACATGCCAATGTAGACGCTCTCTTGCGCAAATACTTTAACGCGAGAACTCTTGCGTTAAAGAGTATTTGCGCAAGATCACGCCAATGTAGACATAGCCTATATAAGTGTAACCAAAAGGAATAACTGATGCTATCCAAGACAAGGAAAAGGTGGGAGCTACCCATGAAGCCTTGTGGAAGCCTATCAAATCTAGGTCTGCGGTAAGCGCAGGAAGGGTGAAAAGTGCAAAGCTGAACTGACTGGCAAGTCAAAAATCCACATTTTTTAAACAAAAAGGACATTTTATTAATCAGTTTTCCCCAAAAAATTGGTCCCTGTTTCAACCAGCTCTTCTGCAAAGCTGGGTTATGGCAGAAGTCA
The DNA here is from genome assembly GCF_049634645.1 of Pelodiscus sinensis. Lineage (NCBI taxonomy): Eukaryota > Metazoa > Chordata > Testudines > Trionychidae > Pelodiscus > Pelodiscus sinensis. The sequence continues at coordinate 64,871,230 of NC_134714.1, forward strand.
CCCCCAAAGCAAGGCAGCAGGGAACTGACACTAAATAGGTTTAATCCTGGGAGGAGTTTTGGATACACTGTAAATGGAGCTTTATTCCGCTAGAGCGGAGGGGCTGTTAACAAGGTTTAAATCCTTCACTTCCTGAATGTGAGACGCCTTTATTGGTGTAAGGTGTTATCTTTCTAGTGAGCATAGATTGTATGGCTTTGGGTTACAGGAAGAAGCCACACCCAGGGTAAACTCTGAAAACAGACAGACAGGCTTAAGAACACAAGAGTCTGAGCCAAAGCAGGACAGGCTCGTGCACAGAGCACATTACTAGTAGGAAATTCTCTGAAGCTCATTTCCGAGGCCTTTGCTTGGAGAGAGGTCATTAAGCTCTAATTAATGGCTTTAGGAGTTAGATGGATCCGCTGTGGTTTCCATTAGGTGGAGGCTAAAATGTCAGCCCAGTATTGGCATTAGACAGAACCTGGCACTGTTCCCATCACAAACTTGGCAGCTGGCACTGCCTGAAAGCTCATACTCCATAGGAAAACATGCAGCTTTTCACTGTCTCTGTGATGGATAATTCTGTTATGAATTTGCTGGCTCGTGATGAGTCACCTTCCCTCCTCCCTGGCTGAGCTGGAGGGAAAGGCCCAGCAATGCGCAACCCAGGCTAGAAAGTGGCCTTCCTTCATCTCAGTGGGCCACAAGATAGTTGTAACCAAGATGGTCTCCCGGGATAAGGTAGTTTTGCTAGCTGCACTTGTGTACCTAGAATTTACAGGGTGTGCCGATTGCTCCATAGCAGCATTTTGATTGGATGCAGAGGGGGGGCACGGCTCTCACAGTCAATGTTGTGCATGCACCTCACTTTACTTGGCCTTGCTTTGCATGTGTCACTTTAGTAATATCAATGGGGGGGAGGGGGGAGAATAATGCAGATGGAAACCAGCAGAATCTGGCAACCCAGTGCATGGACAACAGGAAACAAAATGTCTCGCAGGCTCCCCATAAGGAATCCCAATGCAAGTTGCCTACCACTGCTCTAACTAGTAGGGTTGCCAGGTGTCAGGTAAAAAAAATTCAGAGAATACCAGACACCTGAGATGTCCGGTATTTTCTGAATTTTTCCCCGGCCAGGAGGCAAAAAGGCTGGGCACCTGGCAACCCTACAAGCACTCAGCACCCGGCCTCCCCCGCCAACCCCAGCCCCCATGCTTACCTGGTTCCCCAAGGCTGCCGGCATGGATGCCAGCCAAGAGGAAGCAACACTTCCCCTGGGTCTTAGTGCTCAACTACTCAAGTTCCTATACCTGCACTTAAAAGGGACATGCTGTTTTAATACTGTTTTGTTTAAAATGTTTATTTTTTTGGCTAACTAAGTCTTTGGAGGAGTTTTTTTTTCCCCCCTCAGCAACATTGGTCTCCCCCTTCCCTTTTCTCCCCCCCTTCAACAGAATTTTTTCCCAGTGTTTTTTTTTGGGGGGGGGGTGGAGGGGGTTTCCGTATTTTTGTTTCAACCATCTGGCAACCCTACTAACTAGTGAAAGGAGGCTGTGAGATCCCAGTTCAACATACAGCCAAGAGAGGGCTTGTAATGGGGTCAAGCCCAGCAAGGTGACTTCGGGGAATTAGCTGGCTGTTCCGCTGTGCCCCCTTCCACTGGCATCTCCCCCATATCCTCCATCCAGCATTGTTTTCAGGGCCCTACCCTCTGGCAGTGCCCACTCTGGTCTTTATCAGCACCCCTGCCGGGGGATGTCATTCTTCCTTCATTATACTCCCTGGTCCTCCCTACTTCCTAGGGCCCCCCCAGTTTTTCCCCCCAGGGAACACCCAGCTCCCTCCAGGAACACCTAGTTCCCTCACACTCTCCAAGCCTCAGTGGCCCATGGCTAGTCCCTCTTTAACCCCTGTCTCCAGGCAGACTGCAGTCCCTACCAGCCACTCCTCCCTGGCAAAGGGTGCAGATTTGCTACCACTGCCTACCAGATTGCCTCCTGCAACACTTCCTTCAGGCCTTACGGCCTGGGGCTTCCCTGGCCCAAGCTTCCCCAGCCTACCATGTCTGCCTCTTGCAGCCCAGCCTTTCATGACTGCCTCATGCAGCCCCTAGGGCCTCAGGCCTGGTAGCTTGGGTTTGCTAGGCCAAAGCCTCCCCAGCCCTGACCTCTTCCAGGTTGCTTCTTACTTCCATGGCAGGCAGGCCTCTACTACCCTCCAAGCAGCAGGTGGGTCTCTTCCTCCTTCCAGGAGTCGCACTTTATAGCCTCCACCTGGGCCCTCATTAGCTGCCTCATCTGGGCTTGCCTCTGACACCACACTCAGCCCCTTAAAGGGCCAATGCAGGGCAATGCACTGTCACAGGACTCCATTGTCCCCACAGCCCAGGAACAGAAAGTAATGTCCCGAGGTCAGAGCACATCTGGAGGGTGCTGACAGCTGCATGGGAACAAGAGCAGCAGGCTGAGATCACTCAGAAGCTTGGGATCTGATTGTGGACAGCAAAGGGCCTAAGTGCTGCGACTGAAAGACTGAGAACTTGGCAGACCCACCTGTCTGTTCGCTGGGGACCTTCAGGCTACAGCAGGTGGGTACAGGTGGCAGCCTGTGGGCAGGCCAGCCATTATGGAAGGGTTACCAGTAAGATAGCGAGTTTGTCACAGAGGTTGCTGAGATCATGGATTCAGTGACTTTCTAGGACTGCCCTGACTTCTGCAGGGGCTGGTGTGGCTGGTCTGGGGGCTTCCTGAGCAACTTGGGCATTCCTTGGGCCAGCCACACCAGCCCCTGCTGGGGTAGTCTCAGAGCACTGCACACCACCCCCAGCAGCAGCAGGAGTTTGTGTGTGGAAAGAGGCTTATGGCTGAAAATTGGGGCACAGGAGGGGATGAAGGTTCTGGGCAGCACATACCTTGTGACATGTCCCTCCTTCAGCTCCTAGCTCTGCCCACAGATTCTATCCTCACTGCTCCCATTGGCCATGGTTCCTGTCCACACACGGCTCTGCCCACCAGGTATTAGAGAATGGCTTCTACTTCTCTGGCTCGATGAGAGGCCACTCCACCTCACTTCAGATGTGCAACTATTTGTTGCAGGTGCACTCATTTTTCACTTGCAGTTGTAATGCCAATTCCAATTAGACATACTGCTGAGCATGCCTTTTTGCATGCACACTTGTGCATGGTTAAATTGGAAGATTAGATTTACAGTTGCTTACCCAGTGTTACCAACCAAATTAGGTTCAAAGCCAGAAGCAGAACTCAAATCTCCTGATTCTGTCTGGTGCTTTAAGTACGGACCTTTATTCTTCAAAAAATTCAGGCTCCCCAAATAATGAGTTTGGCTTAAATGTAAGGACATTTTACAAAATAATACATGTGGGGTTCTTTTTATTTGTCTTCAAGCCAGAAGTTTAGTTGCATGGTGTCTTGGGCAAGTCACTTTCCCGCCCTGGGTTTTTGTTTCCTTGTCTGTAAAGTGGACGTGACAACACCTGACTCCGTCATAGGGGTAATACAAAAACATAAAGGCTGTGTCTAGACTGGCCAGTTTTTCTGGAAAATCAGCAGCTTTTCCGGAAAAACTTGCCAGCTGTCTACACTGGCCGCTTGAATTTCTGCAAAAGCACTGACTTCCTACTGTAAGAAATCAGTGCTTTTTGCGGAAATACTATGCTGGTCCCGTTCGGGCAAAAGTCCCTTTTGCGCAAATCATTTGTGCAAGAGGGCCAGTGTAGACAGCACAGTACTGTTTTGCGCAAAAAAGCCCCAATGGCTAAAATGGTGATCGAGGCTTTTTTGCGCAAAAGTGCATCTAGATTGGCACGGACGCTTTTCCGCAAAAAGTGCTTTTGTGGAAAAGCGTCCGTGCCAATCTAGATGCTTTTTTCCGAAAATGCGTTTAATGGAAAACTTTTCTGTTAAAAGCATTTCTGGAAAATCATGCCAGTCTAGACACAGCCAAAGTGTTGTTTTTGGCTCCATAAGTGATCTCATGAAAAGCAGGTTTGGGAAGAAGCCTGTAAAAACAAATTCATATATTGAGTTGTTTATGTTTGAGATCCTTTGGGAAGACAAATGCATGTATATTATAGAGGTGTAATTTCTAGGTTAAGACGACACACCTGCAACTAGCTCTTATTGAGCAAGGGTACTAAAAATAGAAATGTATCCACTACCATGCAAACACTGCGACAAGCAAGCTACCTAAGTATGTACATAATTTCAAATGGGATTGTACTAACTTGTGTGAGGTGACTAGCCTATCCTGGCACTCACCTCCCCTCAGCTACACTTCATTTGTAGCGTGCTAGCTGGATCAGAGTACGTCTGTTCAAGCTGTAGTATCTGTTGAATTTACCTAATTCTGATATTGCCAACAGCAGGGAACAGCTCTTTCCTTTCCACCATCTTTGCAGTTCAAAGGGGGCAACAAATATGAGAGTACCTACATGTGCATTTTGGGAAATTTTTAGACAAAGCCATTCTGATTGGCCTCTCTCAGTGCATTATTTTCAGGCACTACTCAGAATCAGAAGTGGAAAGACGCAAAAAAGGGTTAAACTTTTGTCAAGTCAGGAATGGCAACAACCCAACAAAGCAGTAAGAATATTCCCTTCTTCATGTTCTTTGCTATCGTTTCTCTCTCCCCTAGAAAGGAAAACTATCTTAGTTCGTGAAACAGTTTTAAACTTTCAGGCTGAACATTACATCTTCCTAGATATACAAAATGTGCCAAAAATGAGGCCTCATGCAGCTTCATTTATTTCAATTATTTCTTTGCTGCCTCTTTCTCTTGCCCGCTACCACTAAAAATAAGCCAGGGCAATAACACTGGGCCAGCAGAGGCACTGCACAATTAGCTATTGGATATGCACACACACAAACGACAAGCTGGCATCTGCTGGCTATGGAAACAGATGCTGGCTGGAGAGAGAGCTTTGGGGAATAAGGCAGGGCCCTCGCCATTCCGCTTGGTGTGATCCAAGCAGCCCCAGCAAAACCCAGAGGGACTGCCCCAGTGCCAACAGCCACTCACTCAGATGAAACGCAATTAAAATGTTGATAGGAAGTTTAGCTTGGCAAGAGGCGTGAAACACTTTTGGAACTGGATTTCTGGCAAGTGCACAAGGAGAAAGGAGGGAGTGAGGGGAAAATAAGACTAAGAGCAACCTGACAGCGTGAGTGAGCTGGCTGATCATGGGCAAACCTAACTTTTGGAAGCATTCAGAAAACATTGGCTGCTCGTGGTAGAATCATGAAATTCAGATTCAGAACTGATGCTTTCAAAGTTCAGTAGGGTTGGAATCCACTTGCTTTAGTTTTTCTTGGGGTACGTCTACACCGCAAGCTTATTTCGGAAAAAGCTATTCCAGAAGGTATCTTCTACAATAGCTTATTTCAATATAGAGCGTCCACACTACAGGGAAGCCTCAAAATTAGTCCAAGGCAGGCTCACCTATTCTGGACGTGCTAACTCTATTTAGAGCCCCAGAAGGCACTGGGGAGGAATAACTTAGAATGGCCCTGGTGAGGAGCCATTTTGGCATAGCAGCAGGGGAGTGTCCACACATACTCTCTTCCAAAAGAGCTTTTTCAGAAGAGATGTTATTCCTTGTGGAATGAGGTTTACCAATGTCAGAAAAAGCCCTCTGTTATTTTGATTTTCTTTCCAAATAACGTAATTGCTATGTGGATGCTAATATTGTTTTTCTGGAATAACAGTGCAGTGTAGACGCATTCTCAGTCTCATGCCTCTCTACTTCCTAGCATTATCTGGATACTACAGCACTGAGACATTGGTGGAAAGCCTAGCTTTCACACTGATTTACAGACTAAAATGTGCTGGATAACTGTCCTCTTGCCTAGGTGGTTATCCAAAAGTAAGCTTGTAAGGTTTGCCCATCACTAGTTTGAGCTGTTGCCAAATGAGATGCTGTGTATGTGTGCATATGCAGGGTGGGAAAGTGGGTGGTTGGTCATTGGCGGACAGTGGAACAGGTAGTGATGGATGGGGACACAAAAGTGGACCATCTCAGCAATAATCCACCTAAATGTGTCCAGTCGAATGATTTACCCTGTCCATAACATTGTTGTTCCAGTCCAGAGTTTGATGAGGAGCTCTGGAGGTGGGGGGAGAACAAAAGACACATTATATGCATGCATCTTCCTTTGCCTGCTCTTATTACTCACATTAGTGACTCCAACCAAGAGCAGGGTCCCTTTGTACAAAACAGACAATAGGAGAGTATGTCTACCAAGAAGAACTTACAGATAAAGAAACTGGATGGACAGCGAATGGGAGAAAGGGCATATTACCCTGTTTTCCAGATGGGGAACTGAGACCCTGAGGAGCTAAGTGACTTGCATGGAAAGTCAACAACAAAGACAGGAATTGAAACCATATATCCTGATGCCTAGCCCAGTAGCTACCTTTCTGTCTACTCAGTTCTTGTCTGAAACATACAGAATATGGACACAAACAAGCGGGAATGTGGGAGAACACAAACAGGGCACTGAAATCAAAGCAGATGCAATTTGTTCTAGCATCCAGTAAAAAGCTTTTAAGAGGGTGGGGCGAGTTAGCACTTTCTTTTTAATTACATGGCTTGAGCTTCTAGTCTTACCATTATTTGCCTGACTACCTTCTAGCTCCCCCTAGTGGAACATTACAACATACTTCATTCTCCATTGTTTTTTCCTGTGACATTTTGTTTTTCAGTCCTGTGCCCTATGGTGAAATGTAATTGCTTTTGGGTGGTTTGAGTTGTTGACAAAAAAGCTGCAAATTTTAAGGCGGCTCCAATCTAACCCCTTTAGAATTTTTTTGGCTTGGCATATGCTGGACAGGCCATGTCTTGTTTATTATTGAGTGGTAGCAATTTTACCATATGAATGCAATCAGTGTTTCAGTTACTAATGGGGATGGTGCAGCAAAGATCAAAAAAGGCAGATAATTGCATAGCCCATGACCTGGAAGGGCCCCATGCCCTAAGGGTACAAGTGCAACAGAGAATTGAGGTTTGTGCCTTATGTACATATACACACAGCACTGTTTTACTAAGGCCTGCTCTATGCCACACTGTATACTACCATAGCCTTTGTATGGGGCTGTGACCACTGAGTCCTCTCCTGCAGCATCCTTCAACCCAGCAGTCACTGAGGTTGGCAGGAAAACTCCCCTTGTCCACTTGGCAGGTCCTTGGCTTTCTCCAGCCTTTGTTTTCTTACAGTTTCCCCTTGCTTATACAGAACAGTGGTCACAGGTCTAGTCCCCAGGAGCTTCTTTTCTGGAGTCTTTTCCATGCCCCAGGACTATTTCAGAGCATTGTGCAGCTCTACACACCTATTTGCCTGCAGCTCTTTATAAGGAACCTGTCCTTTGCTCAGCTGGATCTGATTAGTGTACACAGCTGGGTGGTCCCTTAAAGGGTATGCCACCCTCTTAGAGGACCACGGCAGTGTTACATCTTTCCTTGCCCAAGTAATTGTGAATCTAGGTCATGGTGCTTGTCTGACTCCATTGTTTGTCTTCCATCCATTGGCACTGTGGTTGCTTACCAGAAAGAGGCATTTATGTGTAAAATACTGGCATTTTATTAATGGTGTCTTGCTACAGAAGTTATTGGCCACTGGATTGGAGTGAAGTGCAAATTGCCATAAAGGGATAATAGGTTCTTGCATGTTGTGTATATCCCCTCTCAGAAGCCTGCGTTCTCTCTGCCTTTCAGTGCAGTGAACTGCTGTGATTCCTGGCCAATGGAAGCTGCAAAGACAGTGCTCGGAGCGTGGCAGGGCGGGAGCCATGGATGGAGCCCTCATGGCTGCTATGCCTAGGAGTAGACGGGATATATTGCCACTTCCAGGGAGCCATGAAGAGCCAGATAGGGAGCCTGTCGGTCCTGTGCCAACCGGACTATAAACTGGATTTTCAATGAAGATCAGAAATGCCTGGTTTTAGAGCTCTCTGGTTGGTACAGGTTGGATAACACAGCTTTTCCTGTATAAGAAACACCATTGCTCTCTGGAAACATGGCACACTCTCTGTCACTTTGAAATTTGTCAGATTTCACATGGTTATATGTCAAAACTATGCAAAAACTACTGTTTGCAGGTGAGTTAGATACAAAAATCACAAATTAGCTCAGTTTGAACTGAAAATTGGAGGCAACTTTCTCCAGAAAAGCTCATAAACCTTAGCAAGACATTTGGATGAACTTCACACTTGCCAGTTGTCTACCAATGTTCTAAAAGAGTATGGGTGACTTCAGCTAGCTAGATCTTAAATGGTCAAATGTCCCTGCAGGACAGTTTAGCAAAGGAATGTATTGACATCATAAAATTATTGCTCCTTGGAACAGCTAGTTCTGGAGTCTAATTAAGTTATTCTTGACTAAGTGCTTAAGTGCTAAGTAAGTAGCACACAGGAATTTATTCTAAAAGTAACTGCAGTTAAGCCACTTTGTAATACTGAACTTATATTATCGCCAATAGCTTTATTGGAGGGATAATTTTTTTAAAAGTGACACTGACTCTAAATTGTAGGATAGGGGACTTAAAATACTTTTAAAAAACATGAGATCTTAGTTAAAAAAAACCTAAAAGACAAAAGTTGAGAAATTAAAACACTTAGGCTGTGTCTAGACTGCATCCCTTTTCCGTAAAAGGGATGCAAATTAGACACATTGCAATTGCAAATGAAGTGGGGATTTAAATCCCCCCTGCTTCATTTGCATAAACATGGCTGCCGCTTTTTTCTGGCTCAGAGCTTTGCCGGAAAAAAGCGCCAGTCTAGACGGGGATCTTTCAGAAAATAAAGCCTTTTCCGAAAGATCCCTAATTCCTCTTTAAAAAAGGAGGGTGGGGCCTCAGGCAGAAGGGGTGGGGCCAGGGACAGTTAGCCCTCAGTGCTGCCTGGAACATGCCGGGTAGAACGCTAGTGTTGATTTAAAGGCTCCGGGCCCTTTTGAAATGATGGGCCCCAGGGCAGTTGTTCCCTTCCCCACCCCCTTCTTCCTTCCCATGAACTGGCCTGGACATGGCCATGTCAACACAGCCATGTCTCTCCCATCTTTAACTCAACATGCTAGTGCCATCCCTAGAGCCCTGCGCAGATACAAAATTGGTATCCACATCTGCATGTATATCTGGATGTGTATACCCACGAATATAAAGTGCATATCTGCAGATTTGCAGGGTTCTAGATACAAAATATGTATTCAGGAGCTACGGATGCCTATATCCACATCTGTGGTGCTGATACCTGTGCACATAAAGCGGATAGCTGTGGCTTTGCAGGTCTCTTGCCATTCCTTCGGTACACATGATCCTATCACATTAGTCCCTGCCTCAAGCCAATCCTCTTCCGTTCTTCCCCACTATGGACATTTTGGCTCAGGTATGACTAAGGTAAAGGATACATCAGTGCATTATGAGAAAAACCATGGATACTAGAATTCCCTGCATCTCCTTATTGGAAGAGAGAGAGAGTTGTCTGTCAGTGTCTGCATCACCAGTTGCACAGGGGACTCTAATGCTTACACCCTATGTGCAATACATGTTTGACTCTGATGAAGGGCTCCTCCCCCCTTTTTAGCACCCACGGGTCAGTGGACTTCACAGCCTGAGACCTTAATGAACCATCTGTTCTTCATTAAAAGCAGTTAAGGACAATGCTAATGGCACTAATTAGGCTGCATGCAAACATCCAAACGCTTCAGTGGCTCCAGAGCCCCAGGCAGGAAAAAGTCCAAATTGAACCAGCTGCTGTACTTATTTGCAAGTGCAATACCCCTGCCAGAAAGCCATGCAGATAATCAGGATCAGCCAGGGTCTTCTGCCTCTTCTTCCTTATTGAAAACATGTTTTAAGGCCAGTATTTCAGCTCCCAGCCATTCCTTTCTGTCTTCTCTCACCTTGTCCTCCATCTTTTCCCTTCAATGCCTGCCAGCAAAAGTAATGGGGAAATACCAGCAGAATGTTAAGCTCACATGTGTATTGTGACACAACATTTGCAATTCTCTGCTAGGAGTTACTGCATCCTGGTTTGTCAGTAGCAGTGAGCTGTTAAATTCTAACCAATCTATGCAAGGCTTGGGGTAGCACAGCTTAATATGCTCAGCCCTGCTAGCTACTGACTTGCCGTGGTAAGTCCGTCGGTAAATCATATCACATTTCTGCTTCAGCTTCCCAGTTTGTAAGAGTGAAGAGGATAATACTACACGGGCACTTGTGAGGGTTTATTAGTGTTTGGAAATCCTTGGCTGAAAAGCAGCTGCAAATAAATATTTACACCCACATGCCATAATCCAGATGGTCAAAAGTTAGCAATATATTATGCCCTGGACTGGGAAACAGGCAATGTGGATTCTAACCCTGTCTCTGCTGCTGGGTCACTTTGAGCCAGTCATTTCCCCTCACTTTCTCCTGCTATAAAATAGGATTAATGATAGTGACCAGCTTTGATAGCTACCAATTAAAAATGCTAGGTATTATTATAGCAATCCCTTGGCAGAACCTCCAGCCCATTGTCCTAATGACCTCATGTTTCCCTTCATTAAGAGAATGAGCTACAGAAATGTTCATTCAGTGTAACTACTTCAAAGGAGAATCAACCTGGGTTGCTGAGGCCATTTCACAAGGAGTACTATAGATGCAAAGTTGGCATACACAATACACTAGTGCAGGGCTATTGTTCAAGAGGTCAGAAATTTCAGAGTGGACTAAACCAACAGTGCTGCTAGGCATTTCAAGTGCTCAAAAGATTAGTTTTAAGTCTCTCACAAAATGTGGTGACTCTAATGACATAATTGGTTCACTGCTGTCAATAAAGGGCACTCATGACATTTCCTGAAAACATAGTATCTTCTTGAGAGGTCTTCCTCTCTAACTTCACCCAACACAACCCTGATCATTTTCTGATCTCCAACAAGAGATCATCCTTTATGGCAGGGCTGCTCAACTTTGGAAGCCCTGGGGGCCACAATCACACTCGCCGGGGTCCACAACTTAAGTGTGGGTGCATATATATGCAAATAGGTTCTTTCACACAGACAGGCATGAATACATAGCACTTCCCACAATGCCCCTGCACTCCTGGCACCTCCTCCCCGGGGGCTAGAAACACCAACCCCCTGTACCCGTCTGCTCCAGTCAGCCCTTCCACTTGCATCTTTCAGTGCTCACCCCACCTGGGAGATGCCTTGCCGTTGTGTTCCCAATGGAGGCCACGTTCAAAGGATCCCACCTGTGAGCCTCATGGTGGGCCCTGCATAAACCCAAACTGCCCCACGGGCCACAAACAAATGGGCCGTGGGCCACAGGTGTCCCATGGGCCACTTGTTGAATAGCCCTGCTTTATAGTAAAGAATCAGCTGAGACATAAACTTCTTGCCACCCGCTCATCTTGTTTTCATTGCAATTCCTGGTCCATTACAAACAAGATGATGGCAGACTGCCCAAGATGCACTGCTTAGACCTAATGCCCATGGGCCTATTTCTGAGAGCATTTGGATAAAGGAGGTAGGATGGAGGCTGGATTCTGGGAATAAAGTTTGACTAGAGGACTGATTCCCTGTTATGTAGGCCAGCGGTTTATCTATTGTGGCAAGTTCACTAACAGCTTATGATCTAGTGAGTTCTGAACAAACATTTAGGAACATAATAAGTAATTAAGGCCTTAGCAAAGGCTTGCTCTTCCAACTCCCCATAGGTCATCAAGTTCATAGACATAGGAAATACCTAATTCAGTGCGTGGCCCAGCTGTATTTCTGTATGCTATCGCAGCCTCCAGGAGAAAAAAAAAAGTTTCCTCAGAATCAGGTGTGAGAAGAGAACCTTTGGCTTTGATTTCACTAGGCTCATGTTATGCCGAATAACTCAAGGCATTTTGCATGTTCATGAATGCTGGTGGGGACTCTCTTCACCTGTTCTACCCAGGCTACAAACATTTGCTTTTCACCACGGGGTGAGAGAGAGAAGCCATATGGAGATAGCAGAAGAAGACCCCAGGAGAGGATCCTTCTGGGGATAGTGGGTTTGCCTGGCTATCCTGCTTTATATGCATATAGTGAGCTGCTTGATTTCAGCTTTGCACATGCTGTTATGTTTTGCACTCCTTGGTTAATTCTAATTTTAAAGAATTAGAAAGTAGCTTTTCTTAGGCCAGTTCTACACTCAAAAATTAAGTTGCTCAGGGATGTGAAAAATCTATATCCCTGAGCAACATAGTTAAGCCGACCTAACCCATGTTGTAAAGCAGTGCTAAATTGATAGAGACAAATTCTTCCATTGACTAAGCTAATGAGGTGGATTAACTACCGTGACTGGAGAACCCTTCCATCAGTGTAGGCAGTGTCTACTCTGAAGCATGACAGTGGCGTACTTTAGTGCTGCTGTTGCTTCTCAAGTGTAGACAAGATGATCTCTGCCTGGGCTAGCAGTGCTTTCTTGCTACTAGAATAGCTTTCCAGCTTAAAGCATGAACAGCACTATATCATGGCATTCTTCCAGAAACTTCCAGCATGGAGACACTGTTATTTACGTCTCCTGCTGTATTAATGTGTAGTACCCAAGAACTATCAGCACAGAGACATGTGTGCATTACTTCTGTTTTACAAAGAATTTGGGAATCTCTGGCACTAAAAATACAACTGCATCCCCTTCGTGTTATCACTACATAGCAGTACCAGGAATGTCCCATGCTGAGAGATCCCCTTTATACATGGTATCAGAGAACAGCATTCACAAACAGTGCCAACTGAGAATGCTTCAGCACGGCCTGCTACCCCCAGGGTACTGCTAACATCAGCTAGAACTGTGCCTGTATAAATATGAATTACCACAGCAAGTCCAGCTATCAATGTTAGATTAGATAAGATAGTCTTGACGTACAGAACTCTGGGCAATAAGATAATTCTTTCAAATAGTGCACCACATGATAACCTATCACAAATGTTCTGTGGTTAATGGTCTGATTCTCCCACTGTATTGATTCCCCCCTCCAAATAAAACCCCACCTATAGAGCCACCAATTATTTCAGGGTGTCTGTGTGCTCTGTGTCCCTCACTCCTTCCCACGGCTATATAGCTCTCTCCTGAAGCCTCCTTTCCCTCCAGTCAGATGTAATAAACTGATTTCCCTCTTCAGAAGCAACTGATTGCCAGGCTAGTTGAAGGAGGCTATGAGGGAGGGTAATAAATTTCTGCACAATGACCCGTGAAGGTTGTGTTCCAAGAAGGACGAGCTGTATGTGAGAGGACATCTGGTGTCCGGATATAAACATCTGCTTGTGTGAGATTAACATCAGATTTTCGGTCTGGTCTGTATCTTGATTTTTCTTTCCATCTGACCAAAGTGGAAAGGGCTGCCATTTTGTGTGTGCACCTTATAAAGACCACATAGCAAGTAGCACCAAGGTACCAGTTTCATAGGAAACAGAAGGTCGGGCTCAGAGGACAGAACTTGTCAGTGCTAATAGTTAACAAGAAGATGTGCTATAGCAGTACAGTTTGGACCTCCCTGGTCCAGCACTCTCAGGATAGGGAGTTTGCAGGACCACGGGAGGTCAATTCTGCCACTCTGATGGTCTCCGGGCTTTCCTGGGGACGGGGTCCATCAGCAGACCCATCAGGGCTCCCCTTGCAGCCACAGGACTCCTCTGTCCCCTGCCACTGGGCTCCTGCCTCTGCTCCCTGCCCTTAGGCTCCTAGGGCTTTCTGGTCCAGGGTCATCTGTGGTCCAGCTGGATCACAGATGTTGCTGGACCAGAGTCCTAGACCAGAGAGGTTCAACCTGTAGTATGAAATATCCATGTTTTGTGACAAAGTGGTTAACTAATGCCATCTCTGGGGCTAGACCTCAAATCTATTTTAGGAAGAAATGAGATTATCTCAAATCTGTCCCCAAAATAATGCAATGTAAACAATAAGAGCACTACATTGTGGCTTAAGCAAATTTTGTTTAGAAGAGGGCACAGCACTAGTTGATATGGACTGTGAATTACTTACTGTCTTTGTAGCAGTTGTTTCCTACAGGGCAGGATGGAGGCATTGGTGGGGCAGGTCAGATTGCACTTATCCCACTTATTCTTTTTAAAAAGAAGAGTTTATCTGGTCTGTAACTGTGCCACTTTAGGCTGCAATTTAATTAAATCTTACAAAATGAGCAGCACCAGGCCCTGGTGCTTCATGAAGTCATTTTAGTGATTCAATAAACAGCACTGAGCCAATGAGAAACAGGCAAGCCCTCAACCCCATTATGCAGCCCCTTTTTCTGGCAATCAAAGGTTTTGGGACACCCAGAGAGTGGGGTTGCATCCCTGACCATCTTGGCTAATAGTGGTTCATAACCCTATCTTCCAGGAACATCTCGTTCTTTTTTTTCAATCCAGTTATATTTTTGGCCTTCATGACATCCCCTGGAAATGAGTTCCACAGGTTGACTGACTATATTGTATGAATACATTCTTCCTTTTATTTATTTTAAACCTCATTCCCATTAATTTCATTGGGTGACCCTGGTTCTTGTATTACGTGAAGGGGTAAATAACACTTACTAATTCATTTTCACTACATCACTCATGATTTTATAGACTTCTAACATAGCCCCCCTCCCCTTAGTCATCTCTTTTCAAAACTGAACAGTCCCAGTCTTAGTATTCTGTCCTCATTCACAAGCTGTACTGTGAATCTAATCAGTTTTGTTACTCTTCTCTGTACCTTTTCCATCCCTAATAGATCTTTTTTGAGATGGAGTGACGAGAACTGTATGCAGTGTTCAAGGTTTGAACCGTGGATTGATATGGTGTTATTATGTATCCCTTTCCTATTAGTTCCTAACATTCTGTTTGCTTTATTGACTGCCGCTGGCACATTGAGCAGAAGTTTTCTGACAACTGTTCAGAATGATTCCAAGATCTCTCTCTCTCTTTTTTTTTTTTTTTTTTTTTTTTTGAGGGGTAATAGCTAATTTAGAACCCATCATTTTATGGGCTTCTGTTTTGCAATGTTCATTACTTTGCATTTAGAAACGATTAAATTTCATCTGCTACTTTGTTGTCCAGTCACACAGTTTGATGAGATCACATTGTAAATCTTCCCAGTCAGCTTTGAACTTAACAATTTTGAGTAATTTTGAATCATCTGCCAACTTTGCCACTTCTCTTTTTCCAGCTCATTTATGAGCATGTTGAATACCTCTGGTCCCAATACAGATCCCTGGAGGATATGCTATATTCCTCTCTCCATTTTGAAAATTGATCATTTATTCGTGCCCTTTGTTCCCATCTTTAAACAACTACTGATCCATGAGAGGACTTTCCCTTTTATTCCATGACAGCTTACTTTACTTAAGAGCCTTGGATGAGAAACCTTGTCAAAGGCTTTCTGAAAGTCCAAGTACGCTATAATCCATTGGCTCACCCTTGTTCACAAGTTTGTTGATCATCCTCAAATAATTCTAATAGATTGGTGAGGCAGGATTTCCCTTACCAAAAGCTGTGTTGATTCTTCCCCAACATATTGTGTTCAATATGTGTCTAAATTCTTTATTATAGTTTCAATCACTTGGCCTGGTACAAAAGTTGGGATTGTCAGCCTCTTATTGCCAGCAGACCCATTGATTGGGGGACCAAAAGGGCAGTTGCCTCAGAAGTGTGTCTAGACTACATGGCTCCGTTGATGGAGCCATGTAGATGAGTGTACTCGGCAAAGGGAAATGAAGTGGCGATTTAAATAATCGCCACTTCGTTTACATCAAAATGGCTGCCGCCCTGTGTCGATCAGCTGATTGTCGGCACAGCGTGGTAGTCTAGACGGGGATCAGCTGACCCCAGAACCCTTTGTCGTCAGATCCTATAAGCCTCATTTCATGAGGCATAAAGGATCTGACGACAAAGGGTTCTGGGGTCAGCTGATCCCCGTCTAGACTACCGCACTGTGCCGACAATCAGCTGATTGGCACAGCGTGGCAGCCATTTTGATGTAAATGAAGTGGCGATTATTTAAATCGCCGCTTCATTTCCCTTTACCGAGTACGCTCATCTACATGGCTCCATCAATGGAGCCATGTAGTCTAGACACACCCAGAGAGTGGTGATTTGAAAAGTTCCAGGACTGCCAGCCGTAGCTACCACAGGAGCAGTAGCAGCCAGAGCCCCAGGCGGCTCCGGGGGGGCGGGAGGGGGATCAGCACATGACACGCTCTGACAATGCTGAGGGCTGGCTGCCCCAATCCTGCCCCTTCTGTCTGAGGCCCCACCCCCTTCTGGGAGCACAGAGCCTGGTGCCCCGCCCCTCACTTTGCACAGGGGCCCAGCAAGTCTGTTGGCCCCCCTGATTGTCAGGAACACCTTTGGCACATTACCTGGAGCCCTTTTTAAAAATTGACTAACCCTAACCTTATCCTCTAGTCCAGGGGTGGGGAAAAACCATTCAGGGGCCGCACAAAGTAAGAAAGAAAAAAAACACCTTATTGATGTGGCTAAGAAGGAGAAGGTTACTAAGCTAAGAAGGAGAAGGTTACTCCCCACATTTCCCAGGGGACGGTGGGTGGGCTGGAGCACCAGTTATGAATTTCTTCATAACTCTCGGATGAATACCATCTGGTCCTGGTGGCTCACTATTGTTTAATTTGTCAATGTACTCCAGAACCTCCACTTTTGACACCTCAATCTGGGACAGTTTCTTACATTCAGAGTGAGACAGTAACTTACTCCAGACTGGGAAACTCACTCACATCCTCTGCAGTGAAGACCAATGAAAATAATTAATTCAGGTTTTCCACAGTGGCTTGGTCTTCTTTACTGCTCTTTGAGCACTTTGGTTGTCCAATGGTCCCACCAATTGTTTAGCAGGTTTCCTGTTTCTGATGTACTTAAAATAATTTTTGCTGTTGGTTTTTGTGCCTGTTGCTGGTTTTTCTTCAAATTCTTTTTTTGGCCTGCCTAAGTATGCCAGATTAATTTAAGGGGTAGGTTTCTGACACAGACTTCCTGATTGACCTTGGATGAGTCATTTAATCTCTGGGTACCTCAGTTATTCATCTGTAAAATGGTGAGAGAATACTTCCTTTTCTGTCTTGTCTATTTAGATTGTAAGCTTTCCAGGGCAGGAACTGTATCTTACTCCGTTTAGCATAATGGAGCCCTAATTGCAGTCTTTACGTATTACAGTAATGCAAGCAATTTTATTAAAACCAGGAATAGTGACTGAAAATAAACCAACACTTGTCAATGTAACATTGAGGTGGCACTGTTTGAAATGACAGACAATCAGAGAGGTTCCAACTGCAATGTTAACTTGATCACATTTGCCAGCCTGGCCTGATTTATATTATTTTTGAAAACAATAAATGTGTTAAAATGTACATTTAAGGGGGGAAAAGCAGGAATAGAAAGTGCCATCTGTGTGCAAGGCTGTTGAGTTAACAGTGCTGTGGGGAAAATAGCAACCAGCCCTGAAGTCTGGGTTTGAACACCTATGGTGTTCTGGGATATTTGTATGACAGGGCTTGGTTCAGGTTGCTTTCTAGTAGGGAGGTGCCACGTCTGCTTGCTTAGAAGACATTTCTCCTCTTGCAAAGATGGAATGACCCTTCCTCGAGGGTTCAGTGGGACTACTTGTGGGAGCAAGGTCCCCCAATGAGATCAGGAGTTGCACAGTCTCCCCCATTATAGTGACTTTTGTATTGAAATGCTCTTTGTGCTGTTCATTTGCCATTCTTGTTTGAGCTCCACGCCCTTCTCCTCCCCCCATGCCCGACTGCTAGCTCCTCTGTTCATATTTGAAGGGTTATGGGGAGCAAAGAAGTCAGGGAGGGGAAAATAGATTACTTATGAAAAATGCATGTGGCACTTTATCTGGGAAACGGACAGTTTCTTTCCATTTCTCTTCTCCTTGCTGGATAAACAGGCCAATCGTGGAGTCAGCGGCCTGAGCAATTTCTGAATCAATATTTATAAAGCCATTTCCCAAATGTTATTTCACGCCTCATTGGTCAAAGAGCATCCTCTCTGATCGAGCCGGAGGATCCTGACCTTGCTGATGACAGAGGGGCTGCTTGAGGACATAAAGTAGAACTGGTCGCTTAGCCCTGGATAACATTCCTAATGTGCGCTCTTCTCCCTGCCCCCCACACCCTGTCTGCTCCCTTGCTCAGTGGCAGCCCTGACTAGGAGCCTGCAGCTTAATTTTCATTAAAAGCCCTAAACAAGCCACTCATTTATTGGCAGCAGTGGAGCTGTGAAGAGGGGGCATTAAAGCCCTGAATGCCCACCCCACCCTGCAGGGCAATTAGTTTTGTCTGTAGTACTTTTCATTAACTAGACTGATTTTTTCCCTCGCTTAAGCATACAAAATGTACTCACCGCACTGCCGTCAACCAAAACAATGGCAACAATTACGGGGAAGGGGCCCTCATGACAGATGACAGTAAACCCCATAGAAGATGGTGTGACTAACATAGGACAGTGTCTGAAAATCAGATCACGAGAAACAGGCCCAGGGCTATTCAGTACAAAATATGTAGTTTCCCATCCAAAAAAGAGAAAACTATTCATTAAAAAGCTAGTATCAGCTCAGATAGTGGAAGAAAAAAAGCTTTGTCTACACTAGCACTTTTATCAGTAAAACTTTGTCAGCTAGAGTGTGAAAAATATACCCCCCCTCCCCGACTGACGTAAGTTTCACTGACAAAAGCTCTGATGGGGACAGCACTATGTCTGAAGGAGATGCTCTCAGGCTAAGTCTGCACTAAGGATGTTAAAATGTGGTAAATTGACTAGTCGATGGAATTTCCAATGACTAGTCGACTAGTCAATAGGCACTTCCACATTCCTCCTGCTGGGGCTCTTGTACATTTCAAAGGAGGAATGCGAAACTCCACATATAGCCTGGGCCAGCGGGAAGTCCCACTGACTCCGGGCTGCATGCGGTATGCCTGCTTTGAAATGCACAAGAGTCCCCCATGGGTTCCAGGGAAGTGCCGTGCAGAGCCTGGGATCAGCTGGGGAGTCCCCAGCTGACCCCGGGCTCCATGGCAGCTGCCCCTTTGAAACACACAGAGGCGGTGTTTTAAAGGGGCAGCTGCCACACAGCTGATCCATGGATCAGCAGTGAGGGGCCTGCCCCTTTGAATTGCTGCCTCTAGCCTTAGTGGTGAATTTCCTGAGGCCTGTGAAGGCAAAAGCATGATGCAGAGCATTACCTTGAAAATCCCACTGCTAGCAGCACCAGTCCTGTTAGTACTGAAGACCCACATTGGGTTACACGGTCAGATTGCAAGCTGTCACCTCCATTGCTGGGCACCCCTGCAACTGTGTGTGATGCCATTTGAACTGAATGCTTTATCAAAAATCAAAACTGTAGCTGTGACTGCTGTTATAAAGAAGCTAAATAAGGTTCAAGTGCAATTGTGAAAGGGTAATAAGAAATGTGGGTCTCTGACCCTTCTTCAGGCCAAATGAGATCTACCCAATTGTAGAGATAGTTACTTGGACTTCCAATCTGTTGTGAGTTCCATGCTGTGTCTTTGCTACTGCTTTAACCAGTGTAGCCATGGATTCCTCAGGTCTCTTTTTGGAAACTCTTCTCTGCAGTCCAATAAAGAAGCAGGAATTCTTACCCCCTTTGATATTTGGTTTCCCATATACATTTCGTCCCACTATGCCTAGTTATATACCATCTACTCCTGCCTGTGTACTGTAAATTAGTGTATATAACCCACATCCGTGTATAACCCACACCCTTGTATTACCTGTGGTTTTTCTATCCTGTGTAAAAAAAAAAAAAAAAAATAGATTACCCACGGACGTGTATAACCCACAGAGACTTCTGCAGCAGCCCTGTGCACTTGAGGAGCAGCAGCATGTAGAGATCAGACACAAGGCCACAGCCATCCTGCTGTCAGCGAGCCGGCCGGCTGGCCTGCGGGAGCGGAGCCACACTCATGCCCAGGCCGCCCCACGCAGCTGCAGCCAGGCACCACCTACCCTCCTCTGGGCTGGGGGAATGGAAAGCGCAGCGCAGATGCACTGAAAGCTCATCAGGCCCTCCCTGCAGCGGAGCTAACCCAGTTGTAATGGGGGGTAGACAGAGCCGCTTAGGGGAACTAATGTTCCCAGAGTAAAAATCAATGTATAGAAGACGCAGACATGTATAGCCTGTGAGGGGGGGATTGTAAAAACATGTATAACCCGTGGTTTATATTCGCTAATTCACAATAATTTTTCTCATTCCTTGGTGTTTGTTCCAGCATTTGAAAATCAATATTATAGTTTCACTTAGTTGGAATTTTTAATCTTCCTTAAGGGAGTCCTCCTAGCTCTTCAATCACTTTTGTTGCTGTTTTCGTAACTCCTTCCAGTAGGTCATATCACCATTTTTCTGGAGCTGTGATCACTGTATACCATATTGTAAGGGCAACACCCTGCCTATGTGAAGACAACTGGAGCTAAAATCACACCTTATGTGGCATTCCTCTATTGCCGTATAGGCAATACCTAGTACCAGCACTTAGGTCTGCAAAAGGATGCTTCTCTACAGAGAGCTGAAATATAAATCATCTGCTATATCTCATTACAAATGCTTCTCTCTCACTACTAGCCGTCCCTTGTCACCCAATGTCTCTTTCATCATTGTTTTCCAAGATTGTTATTCCAGTTGCACCTGCATTTTATTGAATCCCCCCCAAGAAAGGTTACTGTTCCAGGTAGAATTCTGTTCTGTTAACTTCTATCCCTATTTCAAGACTTCTTTGGTCCCCCGTGGATTTATCTGATGTTTACAGAGCCTTTCATACTAGTAGCATCAGTGAACTTAATTCACATGCTTTCTTCCAAATCATTAGCTAAATTCTCAAATAAAACAGACCCACAATTGACCCTTGTACTTCTCCACAGAATGCCTCTCCTCAGCTTGGCACATTGCTGTTTATCATTTTCCTGTGTCCATGGTCCTTCAGACAGATTCTAGTCCATGTGACAGAGCTATTATCCACACCAATTTGAAATTGTTTTTCAAGTTATAATTTATGGCCACACTAAAGCAGACCAATAGTCCATCTAGCAGAGTATCCTGTCTCTGACAACAGCCCATGCCAGATGCTTCAAAGGGAATGAACAGACCAGGGCAATCATCAAATGATATAGCCCCGTCACTCATTCTGAGCTTATGGCAGTTGAAGGGTTAGGGACACCCCTAGTATGCGGTTGCATCCCTGAGCATCTTGGCTAAGTAGCATTAATAGACCTATCCTTAGGAAAATGAACTTACTCTTTTTTTTAAACTCAGTCATACTTTTTGCTTTCATTCTCATTCTCATCTGGAAGCTGTTCCATTTCCCCCACTCATTTTTGCTGCCCTTCTCTGTACCTTGTCCAATTCAATTAACATATTTTTTTGAGATGAAGCGATCTTATTTACTGATTTAGTATCAATCCGTTTCTAGTGGTACTGAATATTCGGCTAGCTTTTTCGACTTCCGCTGTAAATTGAGCAGATGTTTTTCAAGAACAATCCATGATGACTCCAAGATGCCTGTCTTGAGGGGTAACAGCTATTTTAGACCCCCATCATTTTGTATGTATAATTTGTATCATTTTTTCCCGGGGTGCATTGTTTTGTGCTTGTCAACACTGAATTTGATCTGCCATTAAGTTGCCCCATCACCTAGTTTAATAAAATCCCTTTGCATCGTGTATCCAGTGTTTTAATAGAAGCCAGATACATGTCATCTATTGCATTCCTTTCATCCAATAAATTATAGCCAAATTAAGCAATCATGTCTTCCTGGATATTTGTGTGTGTTTTTTGCAGTGCCGCTGCCATGGCATCAGGCAGCCAGCACAACAGTTAAAACAAATATAAAACAATTTGGTTAATTCCCAACCTGCAAAGGGATGTGCCTGTGCAGAGGTTTAAATGGGACGCCGCACAGGAGGAACAGTCCATATGGCAAGGTCAGGGAATACCAGTTTAAATCAGGCTGTCAGGTAGCCGCTGTGCTTTAATAAAGGCTAGTATAAAAATGTCCGTTTTCATAGTGTTTAAGGTCAGAAGAGAACATTAGGGCTACATCTGGGTCTGCAGGCTTCTTTTGGAAGAAGCTTTTCTGGAAGAGATCTTCTAGAAAAACTTCTTTCGAAAGAAAGCGTCCACACAGCAAAAGCGCATCAAAAAAGCGATATGCTTTTTCGAAAGATAGAGTCTAATCAATGTGGATGCTATCTCGCATTTAATTTGTGATAACTATGGACAGAGTGGCCACCAGGGCACCTGTGCTTTTTCCTGGAGGCCTCTCCTTTAAAAAAATAACCCTCTTCCCCGTCCACATGTGCCTTTCTTCAAAAGAGTTCTTTCACAAAAAGGCTTCTTCCTTGTAGAAAGAGGTTTTCCACTGTCGGAAAAACCTCTGTTCTTTTAACTTTTTTTCAAAAGTTAACTTCGGTCATCTGAAGAAGTGGGCTGTGCCCACGATATCTCATGATGCCATCTACATGTTTTGTTAGTCTGTAACGTGCTACCAGACCATTGGTTGTTTTGTCAAAAGAACACAATTGCAGTGTAGACGTGTTTGGCTTACAGCTGTTTTTCGGGGGAAAACTGCAGTGTAGACATACCCTAGATCATCTAATCCGGGGGTGGGCAAAATACTCACAGGCCAGATCTGACCCACCCAGTATTTCTATCCAACCTACTCAGCTGTTTAACAGCGCATGTGGCAACACGTGTTCAGCTACTCCTCCTCACACCTTATTTCGTCCTGCAGCCAAGCTGTTCCCAGGACCCTCCTACCTGCTTTTCTTTTCATGAATGAGAATTTCCAATTCCTTTTGCTGGTTACTAAGACTCCTAGCCTTGGTATACAAGCAGTTGAAAATGTCTTCTCTTCACATTCTTTGCCACAGGAGTTCAGTTTGAGAAGTCCTCGGCCAGCTAGTTTTGCTGATTGGAACTGGACTGTTGCTAGGATGACAGTAAAAGGTCTCTTGATCTCTTCTATGACCAGAGCATAGGAATTCTTTCTGCTGTACCAGATCTGTCACTCAACACTACTGTACTGACCGGTCTTACAAAAGCCAATGAAAGCCTGGTTCCTAGATCCATAGGTTGGATTTCCAGAATGTCTGACCTTCACAGCCCTTGATTTAGACAGAGAAGTATGTCCACCTTAAAATTCATCATTCATGTGGATGTCAACAAGAATGTTTTATAGACCACAAGGTGGCCATGTGACTAGAGCATCTTAAATACCTTCAGAATCTAATAAAAAATAATAATATTTTGATGACTTGAGAGAGAAAAGCCTTTTGTGCCTCTGAAATTAAGACCTTCTGATTTCAATTTCACCTCTGCTTCTGCTGAATCAAGCAGTTCAAAAAGCACTGTCCTATTTGGAATGAAGCGGAGCATCATAATCAGTTGATTGAGGGAGCTGGCAGATTTCCAATTCCTTATGCGCTCCAAAACAGGAGAATATTTTCCTTTCTCTAGTGTCGTCAGTCTCTGGACCAGATAGCCCTGCTGGTTAAAAGTTTACATTCTGGCAAATATTTAGACTGATCATAAAGATGAAGAAAGTCACAAGGCATTAAAAATCTAATGAAGACCATTGTCAAGTACATAATGTAGAGCTAAAACTTAAACAATGAATGGTGTCAGAGCAGAGAGAAAGAGGATGTGAAAGGAAAAAAGTGAAGGCTTCTAAGAGAGGAGACACAAATGGGGAGATGAACCCCAAAGGCAGGGTTTGCCTGGATCTGGCCCACACGGCTCTGGGCCTCCCCCAGCATTGGGGAGCTCACACTGGTGCTCCGGCCCCCTCCCCCTCACTGTCACACCAAGGGGCTGGAGCACACAAAATCTACAAGGCTGCCCCCCCCCCAAGTGTGCGAGGGGAATGTAAGACGCGTCTTTCTCCTTCTTAGTCGGGGGACACGTCAGTGAGGCTGGATTTTTTGTTTTTGTTTCTCACTTCTGTGTGGCTGATTCTTCTGGGGTCATCAGCCCCTGACCCAAAAAAGGTTCCCTAACCCCACTGGGCTAGATGGGAAACCACGATCCCATTATTCTACCCCAGCAGTGGGCAATAATTTTTGCCCGGGGTCCACCTCGAAAGGGGCAGGGCCTAAACCTTTGCCCTCCCTTCCCACTAGGCACCCATGCCCTGGAAGAGGCTTGGCACGCTCCCTTACCCCCAGGCCAATCAGGGTGTTTGAAGTGCCACAGGCACCTCGCAGGGCCGGGACAGGGTGAAGGAAGCGTCATGCAGCTCCTCCGCCCCCAGCCCCTGATTGGCCTGGGGGCGGGGGAGCACACGAAGTCTCCTCCGCTCTTCCCCCCACCCTGCAAATAGCGTGTGGTGCTTCAAAGCACCACATGCTCCTGGTAGGGCAGGAGGAGACTTCGCACGCTCCCCTGCCCCCAGACCCTGATTGGCCTGGGGGCGGGAAAGCAGCAGGGCCTCCGGGGGCCGGATCCACCTGCTTGGTGGGCCGGATCCGGCCTGCGGAGGCCCTTTTGCCCACCCCTGTTCTACCCCCTCCTGGGACATTTCAGCCCAGGAGAATCAATGAGGAGTCACTGGGCTCTAGCCTATGGCAGGGCTGAGCAGCAAGGAATCGCTCTATCCTG
Organism: Pelodiscus sinensis; assembly: GCF_049634645.1. Classification (NCBI taxonomy): domain Eukaryota; kingdom Metazoa; phylum Chordata; order Testudines; family Trionychidae; genus Pelodiscus; species Pelodiscus sinensis. The sequence goes on from NC_134714.1 coordinate 64,895,841, forward strand.
CGGTCATGGTGGGGCTGCCAGGGGTGCTGACAACCTCCATGGGCTCCTGGGCAAGGTGGAGGGCCCAGGCTCCACACTCTCAGAAGGGGCATGCTGAAAAGGTGAAAGGAGTGGGGCTGGGTCAACCAGCCCTCGGCGCTGCCCAGAGCGCAACACCCCTCCCAGCTCCAGCAGCGATTTAAAGGGCCCTGGCTGCCACCATTGCAGTAGTGATGGCAGCTGGGAGCCCCAGGCCTTTTTCAATTGCCAGGCCCTGGAGCAACTGCCTTCTTTCCCCCTCCCCTCCCACTGGGGAGCCTGGGGGCAGCCAACAATTAGCAGGGCCTGCTGGCAATCAGTCCAGCCAAACAGTTGGTCTGACTGGGCAGGCCCCTCAGTCGGGGGGAGCATCCGACAGTTAGCGAGCGTTCTGTTGGCAGCTCAGTGAGGGAATTCGCCCCCAGGCAGGAGCTATGACAAATGTCTCTGGCACCCTAGCTCCAGCAGGCAGCAAATGTATCCAGGCCTCTTGGCGAGGAGATGGCCATCCTATAAGGACAGGGTGGCCAGGGGTAGGGGGATGCAGGCCCTCCCACTCCGCTGTGTCCCAGCCAGGGCTCCATTAGTGGCAGGGCTGTCTGCATCTCTAGTAAGAGAGACAATTTTCTAATTTGTGTCAACCACACACTGTGTGCCAGAACCTCCCCTACCTTTACATAGCCACTTCCCCACAAGGCCCCACCCCTGCTCTGCTTCTTCCTTCAAGGCCCTGCCCCCTGCTCCTCTTCTCCCCTCGCCCCCCTTTGCTTTCTGCTCGCTCCACTTCCCTCCCTCCACCAGCTGAAGATGGAGAAGTGACTGGCACAGGAAGAGAGGAAAGGAGAGGTGCACTCTAGGGGCAGGAGTGGGGATGACTGGGGCAGGCAGGGGAAGGAAGAGCTGCACTCCAGAGGTGAAGGTGTGACTGGGGCAGAACAGGGGGAAGCACCCCAGGAGAAGGACACCAAGACGGGTAAAAACGTGACCTGGGTCTAGAGCCCAGCCATCAGCCCCATTTCTCAAACATGGGGGCTGTGTCTACACTGGCATGAATTTCTGGAAATACTTAAAACAGAATACTATTCCGTTTTCAGTTTTTCCGGAAAAGGAGCGTCTACATTGGCAGGCTGCTTTTCCGGAAAAGCCCTTTTTCCGGAAAAGCGTCTGTGGCCAATGTAGACGCACTTTTCCGGAAAAGAGCCCCGATCGCCATTTTCACGATCGGGGCTTTTTTCCGGAAAAGACTACTGGGCTGTCTACACTGGCCCTTTTCCGGAACAGTGTTCCGGAATAAGGACTTATGCCCGAGCGGGAGCAGAATAGTTTTTCCGGAATAGCGGCTGATTTTGTACAGTAGAGCGTCGTTGCTTTTCCGGAAATTCAAGGGCCAGTGTAGACAGCTCGCAGCTTATTCTGGAAAAGCGGCTGATTTTCCGGAATAAGTGGCCCAGTGTAGACACAGCCCATGTGTTCCAGGATCCCTTTCCCCCAGACACTGGCCACCAACATCTCTCTTGACCAGAGCTGGGCAGTTACTGAGTGCCCCTCCAGCTCCAGCAGCAGCTGCTCTTCAAGAGACAGAGCCGAAGCTAAGTGCAAATGGTTACCCAGGTAATTGAACTTTTGGTGTCTCGACAGTAGTACTGACTAGATGCTGTCAGGTCCCCTTTTCAGCTGGACCTTCTAGATGAAAACTGGGCATGTGGCCACTACATTCTGGTGAGCTGCTGCTCATAGCCATGCAGTGTTCTCAACCCGAGTCTCTAGGATGCATCTTCAAATAGTACTGTCTCTTAGGACCAACCATGAAGTTCAGCCCCTGCCCAAGGCAGGACCAATCCCAATTAAATCAACCCAGCCAGGGCTTTGTCAAGCCAAGACTTAAACACCTCTAGGAATGGAGTCTTCACTACTTCCCTAGATAACCCATTCCAGTTTTCACCACCCTCCTAATGAAATAGTTTTTCCTAATATCCAACCTGGACCTCTCCCACCACAACTTGAGACCATTGTTCCTTGTTCTGCCATCCATCACTACTGTGAACAGCCTTTCTCCAGCCTCTTTGGAACCTCCCTTCAGGAAGGTGAAGGCTGCTATCAAATCCCCTCTCACTCTTCTCTTCTGCAGACTAAATAGACCCAAGTCCCTCAGCCTCTCCTCGTAGGTTATATGCTCCAGCCCCCTAATCATTTTGGTCGCCCTCCGCTGGACCCTCTCCAATGCATCCACATCCTTCCTGTAATTGGGGACCCAGAACTGGACACAATACTCCAGATGTGGCCTCACCAGAGCCGAATAAAGGGGAATAATCACTTCTCTGGATCTGCTGGCAATGCTCCTCTTAATGCAACCTAGTATGCCATTAGCTTTCTTGGCTACAAGGGCACACTGTTGACTCATGTCCAGCTTCTCATCCACTGTAACCCCCAGGTCCTTTTCTACAGAACTGCTACTTAGCCAGTTGGTCCCCAGCCTGTAACAATGCTTGGGATTCTTCCATCCCAAATGCAGGACTCTACACTTGTCCTTGTTGAACCCCATCAGATTTCTTGTGGCCCAATCCTCCAATTTGTCTAAGTCACTCTGGACTCTATCCCTTCCCTCCAGCATGTCTACCTCTCCCTCTAGCTAAGTGTCATCTGCAAACTTGCTGAGGGTGCAATCCATCCCCTCATCCAAGTCATTAATAAAGATGCTGAACAAAACCAGTCCCAGAACCGAACCTTGGGGTACTCCGCTAGAAACCGACTGCCATCCTGACATCAGGATGTTCACTGCTGTTGATCACTACCCGCTGGGCCCAACCTTCCACTCTGTTGAATCTCCCATTCTGATCTTCTCAGTATCAGCCTTTCATTATGGCCTGAGTTGTTTTCTTGTTCCCTGACAGTTTCTACATTGTACATTGATGATAAAGGATCAAACAGATGGGAAATGCCAGAGTCCACATCTACTGTCAGCATGTTGGAACTTTCTGGGATTACTCATAGATCCCTTTGATTACATTGAAATGTATTCCCAGGTCTGTCTGGACTACCTAAAACATTGGATGCAACTGTTCTTTAATAGTACCTTTTTGGCCCTGAATATTAGAGGTTGATGCTTCAAGCACATGCTATCATCTGGGTTAAGAGATGGGAGATCACTAGCTCTTAACAAAATAATATTTCTGCTTCCACATCTGAGTTTCTTTTATCTTCTGTATGATTTAATTGTGATGAGGTTTCAGCAAGTTTTCAATAATTGGTAGATTAGATCTGATTGTGACAGGGTGAGGCAACCCCGTCACTACAACCAACAGGGGGGTTGGGACACCGGAGGTGCATGCACTTGCACCACACTGAAAGCGGCCAAGCAGGTGCTGGGAAACACTCACGGGAAGGGGCCCGGCACGCACAGTGCAGGAGCTCCGCAGGCAGAGGCAGGGAGAGCGTGTGGGCCAAACGCCCCACCGGTGGAGACAGGTGACGTCACCGGTGTGATGGGGGGGCAGGGTGGAAAGGTCGGCGGGGCAACCAGGAAATATGCCGTCACCCGCCGGGTGAAAGGAAGGGGAGGAGGATAAAAGCTTTGGGAAGGACACAGGAAAGAGGGGAGAGAAGGCGGAGGTAGCAGGTAATAGGGCAGAGGGAGATGATGATGCCTGAGACAGGGGGAACCCACCTGAGGAGTTGCGGGGTTGAATGCTGACCCAGGGCGGGGTTGCGAAGCCCACGAGTAGGTGAGTTTAGGGGTAAGGCCCCGCCTGCTACCACAGGGAACACGGTTCCCTGTGTTAGGGCCCTGGGTCAGGGTCCGGAAGTGTGCATGGGCCCGGACTTCCCTCTCTGCTGCCGGCAGGCAATATAGGGACTGCAGTCGGAGGCAAATTTGCCGCACCTTTCGGCCTCTACAGCATATGTGAAGAGGGCGGTGCGAGCACCAAGGAGTGGCACGGCTGGTGTGTGCGAATAAAACAGCTATGTGGAACAGATAAGTGGATACAGACTCGTGACACTGATCCTTCTGCCCATTAACAACAAAGGTGGAGAAAAGTCATTCGCCAGATGTGTATTATGGTAAACCAGTTATGCTGTATACAAATAACCCTCACCGTCAAAAGTAAAAGTATTTTTCATAATGTTCTTTACTATTTGTATAGACCTTTCCACAAGTCCATTTGATTGGGGGCAATTTGGATTTCATGATTTGCAATGAAATCACAATTTATGGCAATTTGCCTAAAATCTGCACTGGAAATTTGTGCCCCATTATATCATGGAAGACATCATCTGGAATTCCATGTCTGGAGAAGATTCCCTCCATGCCAGCTATCACTGACTTACTATTAGTACTGTGCAGAGTGAATATTTCTGTTCATAGCAAATAATCTGTGACTTTTAAATAGTCTTTACCCAACAAGAAAGTCAGTGTTAACCTTCTCAGAGGCCTTTGTGGAACTGGATGAGGTCTCAGTGTCTTTGCCTATTGGCAGGTCCTGTATTTCAAGCTTGAAAAGCAGTTTCTTACCATCTTAGTAATGTTGAGCTTGATCTGTGGTCAACAGAGCACCTCTCGTACTCGTTGTTTGCATGTGTCAATTCCTCAGTTACCCTTGTGGGTCTTCTGTAGCATTTATTTTCATATGCTCATTGGAATTATAGCTTATCACCCTTGAAAATCACCCCATTTATCATAGTAAATTCATCCTTGCCCTTCCAATGGTCTTATAGATGGACAGCAACTGCTAATTTCTTCAGGCCACCCTTTAATGATCACTTCTTTAAGGATTCCAACTATTCATCTTTCCCCATTTCCTCTCTTATTTATTGCAGTTTCCTGTTAGCTATGGGAATTGACTTTACAACCAGAACTACAAAGGCTTTCATCTCTGTCTCTAAAATTGTCTCTGGTTCCGTGGAAGTCACTGCTCTGGAAAGCAATGACCATGGAAGTAATGAACATGATTTTACCAGGCGTGTAGGTCACAACCAAATCATACTTCTGCAACTTTAGCTTCATTCTTTTAATCCTTAAGGTACAATCATTTAGTTTTTTACTAAAAAACACTATCTGGAGCATGTCGTCCATTTTATCCTCCGCTTTCTAGCCATAAATAGACTGATTGAATCCCTCACAGGTAACCATGATCCTAAGAGCTCCTTCTTAATCTGTGCATATCTGCTTTCTGCCTGAGACAGAGATTTGGATGCATATGCCACCAGTTACCAACAATCTTTGTGCTTCTATAATCTAACACAGAAATTAATTTAATTTCAGCTCTGGAAAAGAGAATGGGTATGGGATGTAGCATCTAATTTCAATCACATATTACAGCAAACTGGGAAATGTGCCTCAGTATTTCAGACAAAACTACTATGGAAAGGACAAAAAGAAACAGAGGCAAATTCCTGTAGACAAGAAATACCTGGAGGAGGAGGGAGAGCCCTGCTGGTCATTTATGTTCCTGGGATCACAAGAAAACAGTCTCTGGAGTGGATGGCCAGATCAACTGGTGACAGGGTTAGCAGTTAAAATTCATAATTTCAAGTGAGGCACAAAACTGAGGTCACCTCTGGTGATCATTAAGGGTCTCATGATACTTTTTGCAAAAATAGGATTGTTAACTCCCCTGGTCTGGAAACATTCCAATTTATATAGCTATTTAAGCCATCCTCATAACTGAAACATGATATTCTCCTCTACTTTCTGAGCTAAAGTATTGTATGGTATTTCTGTAGACTGTGACATCACCTCTCTCTATTTCAGATCACTAGATGAAGTGATCATTATGTGTACATCATACCTGCCTGCCTCACGGGTGTGTTAAGACGCTTAATATTTGTAAATGCCTTTGAGGTGCTATAGTTGAGGAGGAAATTATCGAGCTTTCTGAAATTCAGAGAGCTGAGCAATCACAGAAGGAACCTTGAGATGTCTCCTAGTGTAGTCTCCTGCATTCAAGGCATGACTAAGATTTATCTACTCTCCCTGACAGGTGTTTGTCTAACTTGTTCTTTACAATCTCCAGTGATGGAGATTTCACAGCCTCCCTAGGCAATTTATTCCTGTGCTTAACTACCCTGACAGTTAGGAAGTTTTTCCTAATGTCCAACCTAAACTGCCCTTGCTGCAATTTAAGTCCATGCCCTACCCTCAGAGGTTAAAGAGGACGCTTTTTCTCTCTCCTCTTTGTAACAACTTTTTCTGTACTTGAAAACTATTATCATGTCCCCCTCTCAGTCCTGTCTTCTCTGGACTAAACTAACCCACTTTTTTCCTTCTTTCCTTCTAGGTTAATGAGAAATGGCAACATCAAAAGGTAAAATATTTATGCCATTTGTACTGAATAATCCTACCTGAGAATATTCAAAGAGTGAGGGAGAAGAAAACTAAGTGATCCCATGCAGACTGTATAATCAGTTAGCTGGACTATCTAGGAAGAAGTTACACCTCACTGTGTGGAATAACCCACTCCCAGCAGCCTCACACTCTGTTTCGCTGCCCAAACAACTTCCCAAGCCACCCTATCTGGTTAAAGAGTGAGCGTGGGACATTCTGCAGGTTACAGAAGGCTGTCACTCTGGACCTTTTGGATGGTACTTCTAATGATGCCTAATCTCTACCGAGCTCCTTGGCTGAGACTCTGCATAGTCCTCTAGAGGCACTGCAGGAATACCAGCTGTTCCAGGCACTGCAGACCTGAGTTCTAGTCCCTCAGGGTATGTCTATACTAGCTCGTTAATTCGAGCTAGGTAGGCAAATGAGGCAAACGGAGTTGCAAATGAAGCCCGGGATTTAAATATCCTGGACTTTATTTGCATGTTCCCGTCCGGTTGCCATTTTGAAATTTCACTAGCCCAAACTCACTGCCGCGCAGCTATATGCGGTGGTGAAACGTTAATTTGAACTAAGTCTTTAGTTCAAATTAACTGTTACTCCTCATTCCACGAGGAGGACTTAGTTTGAATTAATGTTTCACTACTGCATGCAGCTGCGCGGCAGTGAGTTCGGGCTAGTGAAATTTCAAATTGGCGACCGGACAGGAACATGCAAATAAAGCCCGGGATATTTAAATCCTGGGCTTCATTTGCAACTCCGGTTGCCTCATTTGCCTATCTAGCTCGAATTAATGAGCTAGTGTAGACATACCCTCAGATCCTTACCCGTGGCCAGAGTGAATGAGCCACCAAGTGTCTCTTCCGACCCTGTCACCTATGATATAAATTCAATTTAACTCCCCGTTTAACAAATTCAAAATAGTATGTCCACACTATGGGGAAACCTCAAAATTAGTCCAAGGCAGGCTCCGTTACTGTGGACACGCTACCTTGGAATTAGAGCCCCAGGAAGCATTGGGGAGTAATTAGTTCAAATTACTCTGGGGAGTAATTATTTTGAAATAGCAGCACCGGAGCATCCACACTACCATTATTTCAAAATAACTATTTTGGAATTAGCATTACTCCTGATGAAAAGCTGGAGTACAGATTTTGAATTCCACGGCCAATTATTTTGAAACAACAGGCTTGGTAGTGAAGATGGCCCGCTTACAATTTGACCTTGATGGGTTATTTCGAAATAAAGTCCTTGTGTAGACCAGGGCTTCCAGCCCTACATTTCTATGATTCTGAGAGCCTGTGGTATCAAGGGCATTCTGCATGAAACTCCCCATCCCTGATCCCCCATGTGGGGACTCTTCCCCAAATTTGGGGGCTACAAACAGGGCCATCTATCTAACTTCAGGTGCCCTACTTTTTACTCAGAACTTTTTCTTCTTTTTTTGCTGAGCTTCGCATACCCTTTGAGAGTGTGCAAGTTGCTGATAAGATTTTTTTGCAAGCTAGCATGGTCAGCAAGCCAGCTTCTCTGTATAAATATTTTAAAATAGATGAGAGGTATTAAACAAACACCCTATTTAATATTCACACTCCCTCACATCTTCTCTTTTTCCTCCACTGCTTTTAAGAGCAAACTGAAAGAGAAAAAATGCTTGCTCTTCTGCAGTGACCCGAATATAATGAAATTGTGGAGGTCTATTGACAACCAAGCTAGTGGGAGAGGGCCACCAACGATAACAAAAACTAGAGCTGTTGCCTGTGGTGTGTTCCACAGGCGCAGCCCCCATTTTTTTAAACAGTTGACAGAGCAAGTTAGAGGGGAAGACACATGGCATTTTTTTCAGGGTACATCTAACATTGCTGTCAGGATGTGCTAGATCACATGTAGATGTACCTAAGCTAGCCAGACCAAATAACAGTTGTAGCAAATTTCAGAGGGGGTAGCCATGTTTGTTTTTACTGAAGTAGACTATGAGGAATCTTGTGGTACCTTTAAGACTAACAGATTTATTTGGACATAAGCTTTTGTACCCTGGAGCTCACTTTGTCAGATGCATGAAGAGTTCATGCATGAAGACTTGTGTGCTCCAGTCTACGAAAACTTATGTCCAAATAAATGTGTTAGCCGGTAAGGTGCCACAGGACTCCTCGTTTTTAATAGTAGCAAAGAAGCAACATGGGCAGCAGGGAACAAAAAGCAACTTCTGAGAACCATGGAAAGGCTGAGAAATTTCCATAGTACTACTTGCACAAAGGGGTACCCGCGGATGAGCTCTCTGAATGCTGAGGCTATGAGAGATTCTATGGGCTGAAGGGAGATAGGATTTGCCCTAAAAAACTGATGAAAACTGGAGAGCTTCCTTTATGATAAACTTGTGGATAAGGCTCTCAAACACAGAGAAAGCAAGGGCCCCTTCTCTCAATTTCTAGAAATGTGTTTCATATCTGATACAAAAGGGGACTATGCTGTGTTCTCCCAACTCTCATGACCCGTTCGTTATTTCCACATCACTTCACAAACAAGATGTGTCTTGGACTATTGTCATTCCAGCTTGATATTTAATATGAAAACATGTGACTGTGATCATTAGCATACATCTCTCAACTAAGTGACCCAGTCCAGCATATGGGTCATTAGATACCCACTCAATGCCCATATGTAAATTTTTGCAAGGAAATTATGATTTTTAGACTTTTCATAGTATGGTTTGTCTTATATTGAACCCTCCATGATTTTCTGCCAGGCTAAGTCCAGAGACATGGCTTGCCAATGGCTCAGATGGGCAATTATGTCCTCACTGGGAACTGCCACCCTCACAGATGAAGGGATGTGATTCTCCAAGGAGGAGTCTATCTTTGGGAACTATAGGAGGACTGAAATGGGTGCTCTGTGGAGGTGATCAACAGTTGCCACACACATTGCAGAGGCAAAAGGAAGAAGAGTAATGACAAAAGAGAGAAGTCTCAGAGGGGTAGCTGTTAGTCTGTCACTTTAAAAACAACAAGCAGCCCTATGGAATCTTAGAATAACAAAAATTATATAGGATATGAGCTTTCACGGGTGAAACCCACTTCATCAGATGAGTTAGAGTAGAAATACCAGAATCCAAGATGTATGTATGAATGAGAGAGAGAGAGAACACAGCAAAAGCAATTTCTTGTTAATTGCAAGACCTCTGTTAATACAGAAAATTAAGTAGACAGGATGTCTCCTTCATAGCTTTAGATGTAAAAATGCAGATGTCAATGGCAGGTGAAATGGGATCTGTAGTGCATTAACTAATTAATAGCTCTATTCAAGCCCAGGGTAACAGTGTCAATTTTGTAAATGAATTCCAGCTCAGCAGTCTCTCTCTCTGTAATTGGGTAGTGAAATTCCTTTGTAGAAGTATGGCTACTTTTAAACCCATGATTGAGGGTACAGGGAGGTTAAAATATTTCCTTACAGGCTTATGTATATTACTATTTCTGAGGTCTGATGTGTCCATTTATCCCGTGTCATATAGACTGTCCAGTTTGGCCAATATACATGGCAGAGGGGCATTGCTGGCTCTTGTCAGCATATAACACATTAGAGGATATACAATTGTATGAGCCCCTGATGATATGGCTTATATGGTTAGGTCCTGTGATGGTGTTGCTTGTATAGCTATACAGACAGAGTTAGCAACAGGGGTCATTGCAGGGATAGGTTCCTGGGTCAGTGTGTGGCTGCTTTAAGTATTTGCTTCAGGTTGTGCAGTTGTCTGTAGGTAAAAATTGGTCTGTCTCTCAAGGCCTGTGAGGACTTAATCACATAAGTTACAGCATCGGAGCTATATCACATCCTTTAATGTGATACAGTAAAACTCCATTAGTCCGGCATCCAATGCTTCGGCACTCTTGATGGTCCGGCACCATCAGGAACCCGGACATGCTCAGGGCAGTCAGACCATTGGAGCTGTTCTGCCCCTGGCTTCCCCGATTCAGCCGCTGCTGAAACTAACCAGCAGCTGAATAGGGAAAGCCGGGGGCAGAGCTGCTGGGGTGCTGGCAGGTTGGTCCCGTAGTGCTGCCCCTCCAGTTTTTTGTGGCTTTGTAGATCTTATTGGATATTTCAGGCATGCTTATTATGAACTTTTAAATACCTTAACTGAAGGTGCAAAAATGCTGAACCTTTAAGCAGCTCTTCCTTTATTCAACTAAATAGGTGGCAATAATAAAAACCAAGCATCCAGTTTGACTAAAATCCCTACTCCTCAACTTTGCGTACATTCCAAAACTCCACTTACCACAGAACAAAGAACTGGGAGGGCTTGGCAAAGCTCTCCAGTAATGAGTTTTCTGGTCTATTGTGAACCAGGATTTCCTAATATAAAACAAAGTTTTTAAAATGTCAGGCCCTCTTTCTATAATTTCATATAGAAGCAAAAATATGCACAGCCTAATTTTTCTCCTCTAAGTTATTTTAACCATTTTTGCTGCTGTCTACAGAAAGAGCCACACCTCACCATTCCCAAGCTGGCTCTTTCTGCTCTTAAGGAACATAAGCACTGGACCTGGGATGACCCTATGTATCTTCTAGCCAGCCTTGGCCAGAAGGTGTTTTTACCATCCCCCAGAAATAGAAATTAGCATTAGTTTTCCCTTTCTCTTCTGATCAGAATTATCACACAATATACAATTGAGGACTTCAACCTCAAAAACATTATCTGAAATTAAGGTCTTATTCTGGTTAAGCAGAAGCATCATGATGGCCCTCTTTCTGGAGCAGCTTTAAGCTTCTGGCAACAACAGTGTGTCGAAGGAGTTAAAATACCCAGCCCTGCCCAGTGGTTGACTTATTTGTTTTTACTTTGTATATTGATCCAACAAAAGATGCCAACACAATAACCAAACCCCTTTAGCATGTTATTTTGATGAGGATTAAACTGGATTACCCATAACTAGCTAGCACATTTTGTTCCTGCTTAAAATAGCAATTTATATTTCAATTTCCACTTACTGTACCATTGGGTTTTTCAGAAGTGTTCTCTCTAACTCTGCTGGCAAAGCATTGATTGATCCTTAGCAACCACTCAATTAAAACCAAACACAAAAACTTTCAAAGACGGTTAAAGAAAACCTAGTGAAAGTTCACAGCAACCCCAGAAGAGAAATGATTTTTAAATCACTTTTCCCAAACCCAGAATATGCTGCAGTCCAGAAAGAGGGGATTTAAAGTAGGTCAAGCAGCACCCTCTGGTGCTTCATAAAGGGAATATAGCTCTCCAAAGCCTTATAAAATTGAAGTTATGATGTTTTGTTGTTACATTTGTGCTTGGCCCAAAATCAAGGCATGGTCAAACTTTTTAACAGTTACAACAGAGATGCAGATTGTCAGCATGTTCTGTAACACAATGTGGCCTCTAAGGCCATCTGCTGATCCTCCCTCCCCCTTCATGATTGTTGCTTGCAATCCAGCTCCCTATAAAGAAGATAAAGATTGTGGGGGCAGAGCAGCAGGGTGGTTTAAGGAACCACTGAAGTGGCAGAGGAAGCCCGATTGTTGCATAATGTGGATCAGGCTAAGACCACTGGAAGACTTCTGCCATGCTTGCGAGTGCACCAGTACATGCCACATGACCTCTTACACTATTATTCACATGTCATCTCTGGTATTTCACTGTACACTTGTAAGTACGGGACCTCCAGTGAATTCAAATCATGTTTGCCCCGAACACCTAAATGCTTATTGTTAAAGGCATGAAAGTTAAGCTAATGCACTAGGGAAGGGTAGCTGCTGCAGTGAGAGTAGCAGATAGGGCTGTTAGCCCTGATTATATACCTAGGATCTGCCCAGATTGTACTAAGAGCAGGTAGCCCCTTCCATCATGATGGCTACACTTCCATTTTTAGTATGCTAACTAGATCAGAGCTAGCACAGGTATGTCTGCTCAAGCTGGAAATCACACCTTTTAAGTTCCAGGATAGATATACCAGCAGGTGACATCCCAGCAGTTACTCACTCTCATAAATATCACTATCACTGGACATTGGAATGAAGAGAGAATTTCAGTAAAACAAGCTGTACTTCCCTGGGGAGCGGACACTCTGAGCGGGCCCCTGGGCAAGGTGGAGGGGAGCCCAGCTCTGCACTCCAGGAGGTGCAATGCATTAGGCAGAAGGGGAGGGGCCAGGGACAGTGAACGCATGGCACACCCCACTCCCACCCTCAGAGCCATCTGAAGCCTGCTGCACAGTGCTCCAGCAGCAATTTAAAAGGGACAGTGCTTTGGTCCCCATCACTGCTGCAATAGCAGCAGCCAGAAGCCCCAGGCCCCTTTGAACCATCAGGCCCCAGGGACAACTACCTCCTTTGTGCCCCCCACCCAAATGGGTGGGCCTGGCCTGTCTCAAAAATATGATGCACTAGAAAACCCATGACTTAGGTATGCAACCCTCCATTGAATTTGCCCCAGGTCAGGACCCAGGGCTCCTGAGTACCAGGATTCAAACTTCCCACCTACAGGCAAGGCAAGCCCCATATACCAGCACAGGAGACTCCAAATCTCTGACTTGTGGAGGAATCCACAGAGTGTAGCTCAGGGATGGGCAATAACTTTTGTTGAGGGGCTACTCCAAGAATTTGGAAAGTGGTCTGGGAGGTGCGGGGTCTGGGATGGAGGTTGGGTGAAGGAGGCAGTTGTGACCTGGGTTAGGGGACTAGGGTGCAGGGGCTTGGGTTGTGACTAGTGTTCCCTCTAAACTGCGCAGCAGCACAGAGTCACAGGTGATTCATCAGCCCTGCACAGTCAGAAGCGCAGGGCCCTGCGCATGAAACTGACGACTGAGCAGGGCTGATTCATCACCTGTGAAGCTGTGCTGCTGCGAAGCTTAGAGGGAACACTGGTTGTCACCTTGGGCAAGAGGGGGTTGTGACCTGGGAAACAGGACTAGGGTGCAGGAAGGGTTTGGGCTGTGACTAGGGGCAGGGGATATGGGTGCAGGAGGGGGGCACAGCGTTTGGGTTATGTGAAGGGGAGGGGGGGCAAAGGGTTGGGGTTTGGGAGACTTGCCTGCTTGATTCCCAGGCAAGCAGCTTTCTAAAGCAGACTCCCTGCCTGCCCCACCTCACACAGGCTGCAGAGGCCATGTGGTTTTTGAATAGTTATGAGCCTGGGGGAGGGAGGAACTTTATAAGCTCCCTGCTGACTGGCAGCTCCCATTGGCCAGAAACCAGCCAATGGAATTGTGCTGGGGGCAGGGGCAGTGCATGAAGCCTCTGCTCCCCTCCCCCAGGCTCACAGCTATTCGAAAAGGGCCCCACAACAGCCGCATACTGGGGAGGGAGGGATAAAGCTGGAAGTCTGCCTGAATCTCCCCACTGCATCTGCAGGCTGGATCCAGCAGCTTGGCAGGCTGCATCCAACCCAGAGTGGGTATTTTGCCCAAGCCTTGTATTGCTCATGGCCATCATTTCCCATAGCATATGGGATTTCCAGTGTGTTAAACGGTGACAGGGCCAACCAAACCCATGCAAGAAGTTAAATAAAGAGAGAACGAGCATCTCTTTAGTCCCCAAAAAGCTACAGAACTATACATGTTTATTTACAGTCTGTGTACATTCCAAAACTCCACTTTGCACAGAACAAAGGGCTGGAAGGGTTTGGCAAAGGACATTGGAAAAGGAACGTGCCATCAAGTTATGCCATTAGCTAACTCAATTATCCATGGGCAACTAGCAGCCCTTAAATCTTTTCTCCATATTTTTCTTAGAAGAGTCCTGCTGGGCCTCGTGTCATGGAAAGACACAAGAAACTGGAAAAGATTTCAGGAAAAGTTTTATCACTTAAGAAAAAAAAAATCAATCTTGCATGTCTGGCTTTATGAGTTATTGATTTTTATCTGTGAAAGACTCAGAACAGACACAGCAACAGAAAAAGGATAATAATATTGAAGGGATTAAGAAAGAAACATCAGCACTGCCCAGACCCTGCTTGAAATAAAAGAGGAGCAAACTGCTGCAGGAGAATATAAAACAAAGGTGGGGACCCTTTTTTGAGTTGGGGGCTGCTGACTCACAAAAAAAAAAGTTCAGGGGCTGCACACAAGAAGCAGAAAAAAACCCCTCACTGTGGCTCCAAAATGAGGAGAAAGACACTCCCCACATTCCCCTCACACACCAGAGCCCTGGGGGGCCCAGCCTAGTAGAATATGTGCTTCAGCCCCATGGGGGGGGAAAGAGGGGGAACAGCAGGGGAACTGGAGTCCCAGTGCATGCTGACACTCACTGGGGGGAGGCCCTGAGCCTCAGGAGCCAGATCCAGGCAAGCCAAGGGCTGCTTCCAGCCCCCACGCCTAAGATTCCCCACCGCTGATCTAAGACTTTTACCCTTCTGAGATCCTTGCAGGACAAGATAGAGGTACACAAATTTTCACTTATTTGTCAATAGTTCAAATTCAGTTCAGGCTGGCAGCAAGTTACAAAGTTATTACCAGCTAACAGCAGGTCAGAGGCCTACGTGCAGGGGGGCTTGCAGAATTGCCAGGCCCTTGGACAAGCAAGGAAGGGAGGGGAGAAAGAGAGACAGGCTCCATGCTCTCTGAAAGGGCATGTCTGGGGACAGCCAGGCCCCTAGCACCATCCAGACTGCACTATGTCTTCCTCCTCCCCCCCCTTTCCCCCCCAGTCTGCCCTTAGCGCTGTCTGGGGCTCCGACAGTAATTTAAAGGGCCCAGGGCAGTGGCCGAGAGCCCTGGATGCTTATGAATCATCAGGCCCTGGGGCATTTGCCCACTTGGTTCCCCCAACCCCGTCAGCAGGCCTACCTGTATGAAATGAGTTAGTTGCCTGTAAGGGAGTGGACTGGTCAGAGCAATAAGCATGGACTCCAGTGTGACTGCTCATGGTAATAAGTGCTGTGTCTGGCAATGGGCTCAGTTATTTGTCACTACACTGCTAGCCCCTATAGCCAAAGTTAAAATACAGGATTAGGACAGAGAAGCTAGGCTAGGGCTGGGAGTTTTTTTTAAATAAACATGCTGATCCTTCAGCCTAGTAACTTCCATGTTAAGCCTTACATTCTATTCCCCTGCTCTTGGTTCAAAAGACAATGAGAGTACATAGAAGTGAGAGAGCTATGGGGAATGGCAGCAGCTGCTAAACATCTTGTCCTGCAGATTGTGTGAAATCTAGTAAGATTACAAAATAAGGGTGGAAAAAGCATCTCATAGCCTGTTCAGGAGAGTGTCATGAGTGGATATGCATAGAACCTGGATGTTAGCAGGTTCTTAGAGGTCTGACACAATGTGTGGCCTACTGAATGCATGCAGCACTTTGAGAAAGAGTCCCTTTCATCCACAGAAGCAGCTTCTTCCTTCCCTGACATTGTTAGCCTTTGGGAACGCCTCTGCAAAGCTCAGGATCCTGAAAAGTGAGGGAGAGGCTCATATTCAGGGACTGGGAGAGCCATGGAAATCACATTAAGAAAAATCAGACCCCAGCAAGAGAGGACTGAACACTTTTTCCACTTATTTATTAAATCAGCCTGCACTCGCATTCCATTAGGCAGACATGTTTCTTCTGTGCTCTGCAGTGTAAAGTAATAGCAGGTCAGAGAGAACTCAAAAGGATGTCCCAGCTCTAGATATACCTTGGCTACACACAAATCATCCACATCCTTAGAAGCCATGTGTTGTGCCATGGTGCTGAAAGGATTCTATGAGCTCTTCCTTTTGCCAATATGGCAAAGATGCCCAGGCAACATCGTACCTCACAGAGTCCACTAGAAGCTTTTCATCAGCTTGTCTAAAACAACCTTTCCAACCCCCCCCCTCGGTCAGTCCACTGCTGTGATGTTTCACTATGGGCCTGATATCTGTATGTTCTCCTTAGGCTCGCTCTTGGTCACTATTTGCAGGTACTTCAGTCGAATGGGAGGGAGCGTCTCGTAAAGGTCAAACCCCATCGGGCTCTCTGTGTTGGGTAGTTTGTAGTAGAGAAGGTGCTTTTTTAATACCTGAAGAAACAAACAGCCATTAAAGTGTGGTAGAAGAAAGAAAGAAGCTAAAATGCTACCCACTCATCTCACTGGAAACCCAGACATTGTTATTGCCCCACATACAATACAAGAGAAAAAAATCTGTGGAGCGCCAGCTCTTTGAGGAAGATTCATTTCCTTCCTCTCTGCTCTGTTGGCCTGAGGTCACCATGCCTCACCTACCTCCTTACTTTTGACAGCACTCAGAGACAGGGTCTGACAGATGCAGGAAGCTCATGTTAAACAATGTGTTCCACCAACATATACGTCATTATATATTTATCACTTTTGTCATAAAAAAATAGCACCACAAAGTGGCATGGTGCTTTATGATAAGATGGGATAAGAAGGAAGAGGTTTTGTTTCTTTGAAAAGAGAGGTTCAGGGGAGGGGGAAGCCCTTAAAACCTTAATTTTATAAGATTAGTTTGCCAACACCCATCCCCCTCTCCCCCGGTCTTGTTTACAAGTTAGAAGAGGAGAGTGGGCCATGAAAAAAAATTCATGCCGTCCCCTGCTCATGGCTGAACTAGAATGGAACCTCCCCATAGACCTCAAGGTATCCATAAATAATAGCGCTCAAGCCAGAGTCACGAATGAGAGAACAGGAAACCCATCTCACTCCCAGCAAGCATCTATGCCATTCATTCCTGGGGAGGGCATATAGTGCTGTCAGAGCTCAGGATTTCAAGCATTACATGCCAAAATACCATCACTAAATTTGCACTTGCTCAAGGTAGCAGTGACTCATATTTTATCTACCAAAGGTGGACAAATGGAGAATCCTATAGCTAGAATAGAATCTATGATGGCTCAACACCAATATAAATCCACTCCCAGATAAGCCTACCTTATCCACCAACAGCCAGGACTTCCATAGCATGCTTTTCCGAGCAGTATCCGCCTCCTGAAAGCAAAACAAAGATTCTCAGTTCAATGCAGCATGAAGCCTGATGCATTCATATTTTCCTTCAGACAGTAGAGAGCACTCCTTAGAGAGTTCTGCCTATTATTGTAGGATGTGGCATAACAATTTGCTCCAGAGCAGAATAGCTGAATATGCAATAACTGAAACCCCCATTCTCTTCCCTTCTTCTCCAAGTGAGGTCAATAGGGTTGCTCTCAAATTGTCTCAGCTGAGACTCTACTCCTGCACCTGGCATTTAACTTTCAGGTCAAGAGGCATTATATAATGGAGAGGAACAAGTGCTTAAAGCAAGGGACAAGAAGCATGAATGGCAGAGCCCCTAGCCCTGTAGCTGAACCCCAAGATTATCCATAATGACATACCTGTGTTGTGCTGTCCTGGGAGAAAAGGAAGCTGTTCACATGAGCCACAGCCACAGCATAAAGAACAGGGCACCAACTATGACGCAGCGCACCAGTGACCAGTGATCGGAAATACAGTTGCAAGAGATTCAGGTTCTCCTCAGGAGGTGAGGTGTACCGCTCCAATGGCACAGGAAACTGCAACAAAGCCAAAAGCACTGTCACCCTTGAATGGTTTGTGTAACTGACCGACAGGACAAACTTCTCTGAGGAGTGTTCTCAAATATCAAACACAAAGTAGTCAGCAACTCCAAGATGAGAAAGGTCCACTGTGATCATCTAGTCAGACCTTTCAGATGATACAGACTCTAGAAATGCCCCAAAATAATTCTTACAGCAGATCTTTTAGAAGATCACTCAGTCTTGAACTAACAAAATTCACCAAGATGGAGAATCTACCACAATTCCAGTTGTTTCAATGATTGCTTTCACTGTTAAAAATTATGTTTTTTTTATGTCCACTCTGAATTCATCTAGTTCCAGGCTCTAGCTATTGGATAGCATTCTATCTTTGTTTGCCAGATTGACGAATGTTCAAATGGATACAAAATTTTGGTTGCCTTTTAGCTATTGGTTAGTGAACAAAACAGTAAAGAGTTGGCAGATGAAGCACATTTAAATTATGAAAGAGTCACTCTAATATCACTGAACCTGCAAAAGTGACAGTGAGAATACTATATTGATATATGTATCTAACCAGTACATGGCAAGTGGCCAATGTGGCAGAGTCTAGAGTCTATGTTGCTGTTGGAAACTCCCTCTTTCATGACTTAGCTATTCACCTTAAAGCTTTTTGAACCTAACTTTCTAGACTCTTCAAAAATATAGTTTTCATCTGATTTTCTTTAAGCATACAGTGTTAGGAGGATCCTCTGCATTAAAGTCAATTCCAATTACTTTTCAAATCAGGTAAGGGCAACGGTCTTCATTGACAAAAGGGTGTCTGTGCCAAGTTTCAAACCTCAGTCTTTGTTGTAGCAACAGCATCACTGGAATTTTTCCCCTTGTGTAAAGTATTTTTTTCCATCACTTTCTTAACTTAAAAACAGCTGGAGAGATTTTATTAAAAAAACTTTCCAAAACAAAATTTGTTTTCGAGCAGTGACAAAACATGGAAAATATCAAGCATTCCATAAATGTATGAGCATGTGAAAACAAGGGAGCCTGAATAAAAAATTCAATAACCTTCGCTAGTCAGGAGTCCTTGTATTTATTAGTCCTGTGACTGTGAAATCCACACCATACCATAGCACGGTGCTTCAGAATCAAAGCCTCCATTTAAAAGAGATGACAACTTAAATGTGAACATGTTACTGCTGCATTCCTAATCATTTTACTATAAAAAACCAGCTACTGTGCTCAACCTTTTCAGCTCCTCCCTATAGCCCTAAGCCCCAAACAATTGGCTAAAATCTCCAGCAGCCCACAATAAATGTAATAGCAGCTGAGTTCTCATTAGAAGTTATATTGCATTAATTAACAAAACCTGCTATGTGGGTTGTAGTATTCAATTTCCCCCAAATTCAATAAAAACCTCTGACTTGGCAATGTAATTGAAGCTGCTGTGGCATTTCCAGCACTCCAGCAACAGAGTGCCACAAAATCCAGGAACTACCCTTCTTCTCTGTCCTCCCACCTTGAGGTTAGGTTCAGTTTGTCATAGAGTACAAAGGACTTTGACTACAACAGGAACTACCAGCAACTGCTATAGCAGCCTTGCACTGAAGGAATATCACCTTCAGGATGTGACATTTCATATTCCAGATATTGGATTCCTTCAGCAAAAATAAAGAATGTGCCAGGTAAAAATGTCTAACTGTCACACAGGAAAGAGACAGCTAGAATGCCCAATGCAGAAAGGGAAGAATAATGATGACAATACCCTATTTAGGGGAATAAAAGGACTGCCAAGTAGTGTACTATGAGGTTACCTGTCTGAGTGACACTCCCAGGGCTCTCAAGGTGCTCGCATGCTCTCCAAAAACTGCCAGACGCAGCTGAGTGCTGAACCGCCTCTGCAAAGGGAGGAGAACAAAGGCTCCAAACAAAGGGTCACCAAAGGAGACCCCTTCAAACTGCTCCAGGAGACTTATATATAGGTCATGGAATGACGCCAAGCCCGGGAGAGGTGCATCCAATTCCAGGGAGTCCAAGACTTTGGGCTGGCAATAGAGAGCGAGAAGGGCAGCTGTGTAGCAATGGACAGGTCCTTCTAAGAACAGGTCACCGCCTGTGAGGAACACACACATAAGTCGTGCCAGTTTGGCAGCAGCCGGGATGCTCTGAAGTACACTAGCACGCCAGGTTTCCAGGAGCAGGACCCACTGCAGGTTCCGAGTCACAGTGTTCACTAGATCTAGTGGGAGAGAGTTCGTTACAGTCCCCAGCGTCTCTGCACTAGTCACTTTGTTGTAGAGGTTGATAAGAGGAAAGAATGGCCAGTCCGAAGGTAGGATGGGCCCTTTGACTTCCGGAAGCAGCAATGACTGGACAAGGTAAGTTCGCCCTTGGTAGGTCACCTGGGAACGGGCAAGAGCAGGCTCCAAGTGTACAAACTGAGAAAGGTAACAGGCACGAATGAAACGGAGATGTTGGTATGATTCTCTCAGCAATGCACCGCGCTGGGGCTTGGGAAAATCAGCTGCCACTGAACCAGGCTGTGCCAGGTTCATGTTTGGGCCCAGATGTAGAATATCAGAGAAATCAGCAGCTTCTGGCCCTCCAGTTTTCCCTTCTCTGTAAAATAAAGGCCAACAAAACAAACATTGGTACTTAACCCCTGCCTGTGTGCACACAAAAATATCAGACTGTGCTCTCTATATTCCCTTTCCAAGGTCAAGAACAATAGAGTACCAGCCATCACTGAACTCATCTTTGGCTTCCAGCTAGCATGACATGACACTGCCAGGACCCCAAGATGGCATTGGCAGTCACTCCTGTGAGGAAGCTCACACACTCTTAGCTGGCAAAAGCACAGCCTATTGCCAAGAAAACACCCCACACATACCAGCAGAGTTCTCATTACTTAGAGTTCTTGCTACACTATAGGGAAACAATGATGTTTGGAAACTCACAGTGCTGGATGAAGTGCCAGCAGGTGATATCTAGTTTGGGAGACAACACACTTGGCTATGCATTGCTCTCAGGACGTGTTCGTTCTCTCTCTCCCCCCCTCTTTTTCCTCTTCCCCAAGCTCCCTCACTGATTCCAACTCCAGCTTCCTTTACCATCAGATGTGGACAATTGGGTAGGCTGTGGTGGAGGATTAAATAATGTTTGTACAGCACTTTGAATGTGAAAAGAATATGAGAAGTGTGAAGCACTCTGTGATGGGTTCATCCAGTCACTTCCAGGGATGCATCCTTGTTCCATGGCAAGCTAGAAGGAGACACCCGGAAGCAATACAAGGCCCTACTGTCTCGACTGCTAGATACTGAAAGCCTCACATCTATGATGCTCAGTTTCTACTAATTTGAGGTAGAAAATGTCTGTATTACCTCTTAAACCTTCAGCTTTACCATGCTGAAACAAATTGTGCAGGTAACTAAACATTAAGAGTGAAAAGGAGATTTAGGAAGGTCTTCCAAGGGGGACAGAGAACAGTAGTGGACAAGATTTACTTCTGCTTCCCAGACCTTGCCAAACCTTGACTCAGCATGGGTGCTTTGCTGCTGTCAGGAAGGTGAGACAACAAGATTGGGATGGTAGGACATCTGCCACTAATAGGCGGGGAAAAGCAACCCATCACATCTCTCATTACCAGTGTGCTGGAAAGAAATCTAACGCCTTTACCAACAGGTCACTTTGCAGAGGAATACACTTAAGGTTTGTCTTCACTCAGGCCATACATGGTCTACACTGCAATTATATACCCATGGCTGGTCTATTCCAACCAACTCTGGCTCATGGGGCTGTTTAATTGTGGGGTAGACATTTGGGCTTGGGTTGTAGCCTAAGTTCAGCAACCATCCCACCTGGAGGTTGCTCGTGAGTTTAAGCCTGAATACGTACACACTGCAGTCCTTTTGCCAGAATGATAGGCATGGGCTGTGGCTTTTTAATTGCAGTCTAGTTGTACCCATAAAGTCTGATATAAATTGTAAGATTAAAATCCATTTTCCCCCATCTTTTCCAAGAGATTTCCCACCTCCCAAATTACAGGCAAGGAACAAGGCTTATGAGGAAAAAAAATGCAAAGCTTACGGAATGAATGCTGGATTAAAGGCAACACCTAAAAGGAGCTCATGAGCAAGATGCTCACTCCCTGGCAACAGACGGCTTAACAACGCCATGGCAACAGAGTGATGGAGTGAGGCATGCTGGGTGTAATCCGGACAAGTGTCTGCCTGCACAGGAAACAAAAACCACACAGATGAGAGAACACTGCGGCATGTCTTAGAGGCAATTACAGTGGGTTAGAGGGGTACTTTGCTCGCCATGGGGCATCTATGGATCAGAGGGGTATTAGATATTGAATCAGAGCATGGGAACAGCCATTTTTCATATGGTTTTCTTTTCCTTTCCTTTTTGTCCTAGACCTTTAGGTAGTGTTTCTGTGCATTATTAAAACAGCCACCGTGTTCAAGTCCAACTGTCTTTCAACAGCAGGTGAAAGGACTCCTGTAGTTACATAGTCTGCAAAGTGATTTGAGATCTAAGGTTCTGTATAAGTAACTGTAAAATTATGATCGTTTTGGATAATATAGGAGTTGAGCAGTCAGAGGCAAGACAAAGACCAGCTGATTCAAGAATCAGTTGCTTGTCTGGTATTTTAGCTAGTAAGAGAGCCACGGGTGAGACTAGCTGTCAGGGTAAAAATGATTAAGGTGCTGGGGTTACCATTTTCTGAGCCAATGCTAGTACAAAGTACTGCAGATGGTATTCATGCCGCAGAATCCAGGCAGATGAAGGGGTTACGGAGGGAGCTCTGGTGGGCCAGCTCTGTAGCAGGTAGTCCTTCAGACCTTTGAAGTCTAGCACAGCGGTGTACTGCAGAACAAGAAATGGAGGCAAATACCATTAACAACATCTCGCTCAAAGAGAGAATCCTGTCTAGTATCTGTCAGCTCATCTCCCATAGAGAGCAGATGTTGGCTACTCTAGACAAGGATATCCATATGCACTCAGATGACAGGATGAAACTTCCTTCCTCTCCACTGCAATAAGAGCCTCTACTTCAGAGATTCCTAGTTTACTTCATCTTGCATACATCCAATCACAACCTGGCCTCCTTATGTGACCATCAAAACCCGCTGCACCAGATCCCAAAATGCCTCAAAAGAAAACACATGGGGGAAAACATCAGCACAGTGGCTTATGATTCTACATGATGATGCAGCTGCATAGGTCCAAGCACAGTTCAGCAGAAGATCAGACAGCAGATTTGAGGTGGGCTTATGCCAGTCATTGCCCTTGCCCCCCCCCCCCCTCTCTCTCACACACACACACACGTTTACTTACTGGCACTATCGTTTCATTCACAGAAATCACGGTTAGAAGCAACTGTTAGATCACATAATTCCTTGAGGATGAACTAATACAGAGTAAATCTCAACATAATACATTCTCCAATGCTTTAGGCATCTCTGGCCATGAACTGCTTTCTCTGAGGAGATTATTCCACAATGTAAGGTTTTTCTGATACCCACCCTAAGTGTCACTTTAATTACTTCCTTTTACTCCAGTTATATCTCCTTTGACAACCCTAAGCAATTATTCAATATCCTTACTCCATGGTGTTTAGAGCTTTCAAATATTTGAGTATATCCCTCACATTTGCCATCACTTAGCTGAACTATCAATATTTATCTGTTTATTTTTTCCTATAAATCAATCCTTTGAGGCCTGTGATCACTTTTGTGGTCTCTCTCAATTATTTCTAGCATCTCAGGTACCGAGGATCTGAACACTATCTCAGTTGTCATCTCAGAGGAGCTGGATAGAGAAAAGATTATTTGGCTGAAAAGAAAACAAAGTAGCTAGTGGCAAAAGAAACTTGTTCAGCATAAATGATCTTACACTTTTACCCTTGAATTGTGTGTGCAGCTCCTTCCTGAGAGACATCACTTATGCAGCATTTGTAGCCAAAAGCCAACACTCACCTTGCTGACCAGCTCTTTGTGGATATGGGTGACGTTGTTGATGAGGAAAAGGAGGGCAGTGAGGAAGGGGAAGGGTGACTTGGAACCAGCCAAATTCATCAAGGGTTTCCCTCCAGTGCAATTCAAAGACACAATGCTGGGGACAGACTCGGGTGCTGAGGCACAGGACAGGGGATTGCATAGCGCAGAGCACTGCCTGTGTGAAGACAGACATGGAGATCAGGCCACGGGTACCCATTTCACAGACAGAATCACACATCTGCAATTTACCACCAAAGCTATCTCAAACACCCATACAGTAAACTATAGCCAAATGGAGAATCCCAGGGATTGTATGTGCATAGAATTCCTAGCAGCTCCAATTAGGGCCCGATAGTGCTAGAAACCAGAGCAATACCAAGTTAATGTAACATTGGTTCTGATTAGGGATGTAAAAGGTTAATCTGTTAATTGGTGGGGGCTGAAAAAGCTTCCCACCTGCATCTGAAGCAGTCCCAGTCCATGGTGGGCCTGGTGTGTCGCAGGCTGGAGCAGCCTCTGTTCACGACATGGCCTGGGCGCTCTGCAGGCAGGGGCTGCTCCAGCCCAGCTGGCCAGAGTAGCCCCTGGCTGCAGTGGGGGAGCCACTCCAGCCTGGAGAAGCCCTCTTGCCTGCCCCGTATTTAACCAGTTAACCAAAGAAACAGGATTTTACATCCCTAGCTCAAACAGGTAAAAAATGGGATTGCAGCCAACTTGTCAAGCTGAGGCAGCCGTCTGGCCTGGAGTGGTTTTACCTTAGCAGATCCCACATGCTGTGCATGGCAGGTTGGCTAATGAGAGGCAGCAGCACCTCAAATGTCAAATGCTCCACTTCTTCCAGGCAGTCAATTGGATTTATTGATGGCTGCGGAAATAATTGAAAAAGGGCATATGTGAAGACATTCATATCAAGTGAGCAATCTTTTTGGGGAAGAGACACATTTACCTTCTTTTCCCTTTTGTTTAAAATAGGCCTTGGGCCTATACAAAGATTTTGTTTAGTGATAATACCATGGGTTACAGTAAGTTGCTACAGGTGGATATGCTTCCTACTACATTAATGAGACCCCAGTGTGCTGACCATTCCATCAAGCAACTGACACAAACCTATGTTGCCTGATTCAGGACTGCAAATACCACACAAGATCTAATGTAACTGCCTTGTTATTTAAAGGTGGGTAGGTCTAGTGCAGTGTTCTCGAGAACTTCAGCAGAATACAAGGAGTTCAGTTTAGCCTCAGAGGCTGAATACTTCCCAGTATGGCCAAACATTATCCTAGGTGAGCAATGCACGAGAGCATTTTATATTCCCAATGCAGGGCCCTTAGGGGACACTTTCAATTATTTTGCCCTCAATAAGGAACACTTAAGATTACAGAAGGATCACAAAATTGTGCACTTCCTTTAGCTCACTAGAATGCCATTACTCCATACAGTACCTGCAGGGAGTAACATTTGATCAACTCAACGACAACCAAATTAAATCCCATTTTGCAAAGAGACTCAGCTGATTATTCAGTGAAGTGGGGATGCAAATCTCAGTTCTGAGCCTTTTAATGGGCACGGTATAAAGAAGGCTATAATAATCACAACTGTATGATTAATTTATTACTGAGACAGATATGACAATATCCTGCAATATCCCAGACAAAACTTATGGAACTAAATTATGAAGAGTCCAATGTATTAAAAATGCAAATATTTCTGTACTATTGTGGGATTATACAGAATGTCTCTAGGAGGCACATCAGATTTATGCATTTTCCAGGACATACTACAAACTTCAAAGGACTTTTGGGGACAATACATGTGAAATGGATTTCCTAGAAAACACTTGGGAGTCAGAGGAATGCAGTGCAAGGTTCAGCGCTTTTGGTGGGGCAGTGAATAGATGCAAGACGTCAGGCTGATGTAATCTGAGGTTCGACACATCTCCGAACACTCACTTGGTCATACACCATGCCAGTTATTGGGTTCCTCTCTCAGTCTTTACCTCAAATGCCCATTGTGTCTATATAGCAAATACTGATAGGATGACACTCAGTCAGTGGAAAACAGGAATGTGGGTACTGTTGAATGTGAAGGATATTGGCAGTTCAACCAATGGTTGTCTGCAGTATGAAGGCTGTCCAATCTAGATTTAAGGACTGGAGATCAGTGTACAGTTTTCCACCTGCTTTCAGCTAGATCTCCTTATAACTTGCTCTCATCTCAAGCTTTTCTTGAAGTTTGTGAGTCAGCAAGAAAACACATAGGCAGGTGACATGGGAAGATTCCTGGTTCATTAGCAGGCCTTACCTGTTGGCTGCAAACGCTGTAGTAAACCCCCATGTAGATGATGTAAGTTGTCGTAAGAGGCTGGAGAGCCTGCCATGTTTCCAACTGAGATATCTCCTGGAGGGACCTCCTCAGACTGGACTCTATGAAGGGTCTTAGGCCTGACACCTGACTCCAGGTGACTGGTGGAGGAGGAATCTGCTCTCCCTCTCCAGGGCCACTGCTGCAACAGAAGGATGACATGGCAAAAGGAAATATCTAAGCAGGAGTCCTATGCTTGAAACACTAAGAACAGACTAAGAATAGACTTTCTAGGTATGTGCACTCTTCAATACTGACAGACCCTAGAGAAAGGTATCAGCTCAGAAGTACCACAGACATGCTCCATCTGCCTCACAGATATACTGAGTGTGTCTGTCCCTTTACTAGCAGCTTTTTAACTGTTGGTGCACCTTGCATAGATTCTTTCATGAAGTTAATCTGTGGAACTCCCTGCCAGAGGATGTTGTGAAGGCCAAGACTAACAGAGTTTAAAAAAAAAAACCTAGATAACTCCTTGGAAAATCAATAGCTATTAGACAGGATGGGCAGGAATGGTGTCCCTAGCCTCTGTTTCCCAGAGCTGGGTGTAGGAAATAGGGATGGATTACTTGATTACTTGTATTGTTCGTTCCCTCTGGGGCATCTGGAATTGGCCACTGTTAGAAGACAGGATATTGGGCTAGATGCAACTTTAGTCTAACCCAGAATGGCCACTCTTATGATCTGTAGGTCTCTTTTTTGGGGGGGTACCCAAGGAATTCAGAACATACCAGTGTGTGTTAAGATTCTCACCCCATCCTTCTGCCACTACCTGCATGCCTTCTACTTCTCTACCTTAAATTTATCTGCCATGCTGACTCAATCACCCAATCTGGGTAGATCGCTCTGGAGCTCCTCGCTCTTTTCCAACCAACTAATGATATATCTTTTATGAAGTTCTAAGCTTCACTATCTACTCCTCCTCTACAACAGTTACAAATATTAAGACACTGGACTCAGTATTGATTCCCTGAGGAAATCCATTATTAATTTTTTCCCCACTCTGAGGTTTAATTATTTACTCCCACTTGTCCTCATGGAAATAAGGGGAAAGAGACAGACCGTAATAATCTGATATTCAGTAAAATAATGGTGAGCTGTGAAAGGTAGCTCATGGAACAGTCCTCATTGCAAAAAAAACTGGAATGGGCAGGAAGGAGATGAGCAGCAACGGTGAAGAATGTAGTGACAGGTTTAGCTCATTCACCCTGAGAAACTTGGACATGGTCCTGTTTCGGGGTGTTTCATATCCATGGAATTTGCAAGCAAGAATACACATGTAATTATCAAGTTAAAATTCATTAAGCGGTCTCTCACATCTCTGTCACTCAGAGATTCTGAAAGGTGGAAGGAGTTACTACAATCTAATTTGCTTTCTACCGTTCACTTTCTGCAATTCACTCAGTTGGGACAATGACATGAGGCAGGTCAATTTCACTTTGCTACTGCTCATCCAATACCTGGTTCTCATCTACAGTAATGCAAGCTATTGCAATTGAATCTCCAACCCTTACAGGGAACAATCAAAGGGAATCCCGAAGAGGCCTAAAATCTTGCTTTTCATTAAAACAAAATCGCCATGGAATAGGTTTATTTGGGTAAGATTTTATGGAGGGAGAAACACTGCTTTATTAACTATGACAATTTCCCCTCACCACGCCTCAAGTGTTACTTTTTAAACTACAACTGATCAGCACCACCATGGAGCATTAATTTCTGCACAAGTGACCTGCAGGATGCCTGGGCAGCACTCTCACCTGTTGAGTGATGAGAAGACAACAAACGGGTCCTTAATGGGAGAAACTAGTATTCCTGGGAAACTGCTTCATTGATGCTCTCTCTTATTGTGGTTGACTGCAATTTTCATTACACAAAAGTACCAGATAGAGAGGATAGATCAATTGTTCCTGATCTTCATGTACATCCCCGCCATTGTCTCGTTCCTTCCTTCAGTCACACCCATTGCACTAGATAACCTACTTCAGCTACTCTCAAAACACGGCCTTTGGCAGAATTTCTATAAAATCCAGGGGGCATCCTTGGGACTGGAACCTGCTTTCTTCTATGTATTACCCACTATTGAGCACACTGATGGTCAGTCTGGAAAAAATGACTGTTAAGAGAACACGGACACATAGTTTAAGCTCCACGCATCAACCGAAGTGGAAATTAAACAAAATGGGAGGGAAGGCCATTCTACACCCATGTTTCTGCAAGGATACTGCACACAATGACGACGATTGGACAGTGTTCCTTTAAAATCACAGCTGACAGAGAGAGACATGCCTACCTGCTGAGCCGGGCCTGCAGCTCTGCTGTGCAGCCTGCCGTTTGAGTCACTTGAGTCAGCAGGGTGACTATAGCTGTAGCTCGTTGGATAGAAAGTGGAAGTGTAAGATAATCCTGGCATTCACTGAGCAAATGGGGCAGTGACTGAAGATTCTTCACCAGCACAGGGTAGAGATCCCTGCAGTTTGTGACAAGGGGTGGGGGTGGGGAGGAGGATTAAAAAACAAAACCGGGAGAACATCATCCCAAGTTCTGGGCATGTTCAATTAGTGCAAAGCTGTTCCTGATATAAAGACACTTTCCTAGCATGACAAAGTATTTATATCACACTCACTTCTCTAACATTCAGCCACCTGCCCAGAGTAACAGATAGACATGCACAGGACACCCATATCAGAAGAAAGATCTGCAGCCAGCCAGAGAGTAGGAATTTCTTGTCATGTGGAGAAAGAGCAGCACGACGCTGGTGCTAGTACTCATGCAAACAAGGGAGATCATGAAAGGACAGATGTAGCTGAGGTCACAACATAGAAATCGATGGCTTTACAGCACCCTGGGGAGACTCCACAGATCTCTGCAATTACGTGCACTGCATCAGGCAGCTCATTCTCTTCGTTACATAGACACTGAGTCCCCATTTCTCCAGGTTAGGGCCATACCTGTAGAGATCACAGGACTGACCGTAGCTAGCAGCCACAGCCCACAGCCGGAAAGCCTCAGTGCTCAGCCTTATGGCTTCCTCCCTGCGCAGAGGCAGGTCCTGGGGATCTTCCGCTATAAAACGACTGAGTCGACTCTTCAGCTCAAATTTATTAAGCTGGAAAGAAGACGACAACAAATTAAGAAGTAAGATGTGTCCCTTAAGAGTCTTACCACTAGCGCCTCAGGCACTCATGCAGCTGCAGCCTCCATTCATAGATTTAAAGGCCAGAGGGAACTATTGTGATCATGTGGTCAGACAGCCTGTATAACACAACCCATAGAACTTCCCTGCAATAATTCTGAGAACTACCATTTAGAAAAACATCCAATCTTGATTTAAAAGTCATTGGTGATGGGGACTCCACCATGACTTTGTTCCAATTGTTAATTGCCCTCACCATTAAAAATCTATGCTGTATTACCAATCTGAATTTGTCTAGCTTCAGTTTCCAGCCACTGGACTAAGTTATACCTTTCTCTGCTTGACTGAAGAGCCCATTATCAAATATTTGTTCCCCACTGACATACTTGCAGACAGTGATCAAGTTACCCATTAATCTCCTTTTCAACAAAATAGATACAACTTCTTGAGCCTGTCACTATAAAATGTGTTTTCTAATCCTCTGATCACTCTCACGGCTCTTCTGAACCCTTTCCAATTAATCATCAGCATCCTTCTTGAATTGTGGGCACCGGAACTGGACCCAGTATTTGAGAAGTGAAGAGGATGCACCACTGCCAAATGTAAAAGGTAAAATAACCTCTCTGCTCCTACAGCAGACCCCCACCTTTACGTATCCAAGGACTACATTAAGGAGTGTGAGGAAGCACCTGCTGCCTTCATGGGTGGGATAGTTGTAAGAGGGAACCGTTAGAGATGCTGCCAACACACCCCCAACACTTGTCCACATGCACACGCCTGGCCTCCTAGGAAGACTGTTTGACCTTCAGAGACAGAGAACTCTTCACAGTCAATCAAATTATATAGAACATTTGCATTTGGCAGCATACAGCTGAGGGACACAGATGGAGGGGCTGGGAGTTTCGCTGTTAATATCTGAGTGTTTGGAAGCCAGCTGCTCTTCCTCATTCCAGACATGGATCTAAATCAGAACCTAGATCCAACTTTTCCTTCACATGAATTCTGAGTCCAGCTCTACAGCTCACACCCATCTCTCATTAATTCCTTCCCTTTATTCAGAAAACAAGACATATTAAACCAGTGTTTCCACTTCTGCCCCATGTGACCAGAAAGAACATGCTGTATCATACTGCTTACCAGTCTGGCTGTTGCATTCCTCCCCCCAGATGCCAGGACTCTGATTAACTTCATGGCAGTGGCACATGCAACTCCATGGAGACTAGTGAGCAAGTGCCCTGGTTCAGCAACCCAGGGATCCCACTGGGTAGGGAGAAACTCCCTAACGATGGTCTCAATCAGTCGAGGACAGGCCAGGAGCTGTACAAAAGCAAGCAATACAGGCACTGATTCACAGGGCAGGAAAGCAACTCAGGCAGTTTGACTGTCAGCAGGAGCAAGTAACAGAATACTGACAGTGTCCCTATCCCCTCTACATTACCTTCTCTTCTTCCTCACCATTCTTCCTACCCTCCTCATCCCCCTCACCCCATTCTCTCAACTTCTGCACAGGTGGGATACCTGACTGCATGCTTCCGAGGAGTGCCTTGCTACCCGGGTGAGAATATCCAGGATGTCCAGAACTACTGTGGAGACAGGTCGCAACACCTCAAGAATGTACCTCAGCCGATGAAGAATCTGAGTCTTCAGAAGTCCCTGCAAGACAAGAAAACCCATCACATTCCTAACGTTAGCTATGTTTAATCCACAAGTGTTGGGCAGAAAGCCCCATGAAACAAGCTTTTATATATAAGAACAGGATTTAAAACCATCCTTTTTTTTAAATGCATGAACTTTCTGCCAACAGCTGTCAGCGTAAAGGCAAACAAGTATAAATTGGGCTAGAGAGAAAAAACCAAACCTCCCTATGGAATCAGACAAGTGTATGAGGGATCCAAACCCACATGCTTCATGGCATAAGCCAAATACTCATTGATGGGGGAAAGGAAGACATTTATGCCATAACAGACAATCATGAAATCAAGTAGAGGTTCTCCCATTTTTCTTTGACTCAGCTGAGACTGATCACTGAGCCCTTTCTAGTCAAGTATCTGAGAATTGAAAGTATTTCCATTTTCTACATAGGAAAAATGGAGGCAGAGAGAGATTAGTTGACTTTTTCCAGGTTAACCAGAGTAGGGATGTAAAGGGGTAACTGGTTACCCATTAAGCACGGCCTTATCAGCATTCTTACCGGCACCTAGCTGGAGCAGTCCCCGACCCATGATGCAGCGAAGGGTGCCCCAGCCCACTGCTGGGCTGGATCAGCCCCCTGCAATGGGCCCTGCCCTGCCCACTGCACTGCAGGAAAGGGGTTGCTCCAGTGGCCCCCCCCATGGCACAATGCAACGCGGTAGGATGAGGTTTACTGGGGCGGTCGACAAATGCCTTTGATGTCGACCGTGGAGCATCCAGACTAGCGCGCTGAGCCAACAAACAGCTGATCGGCACAGCGCGGCAGCCATTTTAATTTAAATGAAGCAGCCATTATTTAAATCGCCACTTCATTTGGGTATGTCTAGTAAACTAATCTACATGGCTCTGTCGCCAGAGCCACGTAGTTTAGACATACCCAGAGTGTCATAAAGACAACCCTCCAGCCAAATAGAGACTTCTGAAAATGCTAAAATACCACAGACACAAGACTAATCAAATGTATGACTTCTTTGGTTATAAAACCTCCTGATGTCAAACGACTACTTGGATAGATAAAACAATTCAGCTGTCCCATGTTACATCATCTACATGCAGTGTCGGCAGGCCATTCATTTCTGTTTTATAGGAGGCATGCATAGCTTTGATTTTATCGGCATTGGTCCTAAATCCATAGATCCTGCTGTTTTTCTGAGCTCTTCCAACATTAACTGTAGTTGGTCAATTGTCTATCCAAGTAAGGCAATATCATCCAAATATCAAACCTTCTAACGATGCATCTTTAAAGTTGCACACCACTTATCTTTGGTCTCAATCAGATTTGGGATCAAATAGTCTATTAGAACAGTAAATAATGCCAGGGAGAGAACACACACCTGACACACTGGATTCTACTGAAAAAAAACCAAACAATTGTTGACTCTCATACAACTAAACATTACTATGGAACAGCTCCACCACTAGGCACACTAAATCTCAAGCTCCCCATACTAGCAAGTAGTACCCTCAGTGCTGATTGATGCACTGAGTCCAAGTGGCTGCCAAGTCTATACACACACAATCTGAACTTCCTCGTCACTGTAGTCATTTTTTCCAATAATATTTCACAGAGCATATGTATTATGGATTTACCTCTATGGAAATCATGCTGGTTGGGTCTCATTTTATGCAAGCTGATTTCTCTTCCTTTTTTAAAAAACAGGGATGCAACAGCTCCTTTTCTAATCTTTTGAAATGTGACCAGTTTCCCAAATTTAAGACAACTAAAAGCTGGATTTCAACTTGAACAGTTTTAATGAAAGAATGTTAAAACCAGGTACTTATTTTGTAGCTGCCCACAAACATTTTCTCTAATATCACAGGCCTGTTTCTGCTGGATTTCATTTTTGGATGAAGGCTGTAGGTAACACCGTGGTGGGCATCTCTTCATTAATTCACAAAAATTCACATTAGTTCAGATTGATGTCCTCAAGTGGAATTACAACTAATCACATCAGCAGAACTTGGAAGTTATCCTGATCTGAGAATGACCAAACTTGTCATTCAGCACCACAAGCTGAGTTCTCCTATGCTTTGATCCAGATCTTCATTAGTACTCCTTTAAACATCCTGCCAGCATCACGGAGTAGAACAAAAAAAAAAAATTACCTACTCATGAGGTGCTCAGCTAAAATCTCCCAGGGAAACCAAGTAACATGCTAAAACTGAGGATTTATGTACCAAACCGAGCAATGGTGGCCATATCGTTGCTGTCTATAAGGTTGGCTCAGACAACAGTGACTGTTTCTAGGTCTCATTTCAGTGGGACAGAGATGAAGAGAAGCACATGGTGAATTCACATTAAAGAGTTACACTTGCATCTTGCAGTTAGGGAGGGGGATGAATTATTAGGTGATCTCATTTGGCCCTAAGTGACTGTGACATCAAGGTCACCAGTGTTCCAGTGATTCCATTGGAATTACAATGTACAGGCCCAGCTAGTTAGCTTTAATAGCACATACAGTCCTTGTGCAGATATTGTTTTCCTGACAAGATTCCAGACATATCTATGAGTTTACCTTTATGACATCATACTGGGCCACAACTGGATCTGGCTTGTTTTCATCCTTTGATTTTTCCCCTTGTGTCTTTTCCATTGGAGTCCATTCTTCTTCCTCCTCCTCCTCCTCCTCCTCCCCCCCTTCCCTGTTGGGGATGAAGGGGAACACAGCCATCCCCTGGTACCATGAGAAAGTCTGGTCAAGGTACTCCTGTAATGAAAAGTACATACATATATTATAGCAAAGGGGCAAGCGGGGGAGAAGAGAGAGAAAATGCTTTTTAAAAATGCTTTTGAAAACAAGCTAGTGCATTCCAAAATGGGAACAAGAGACCATGGTGTATTTACAAAGCCCAAGTCTAAGCTAAAAGGGATCCAGGGAGGATGCCAACCTCAGACTGGTCCAAATTCAACTTAGACTAGAGATGGGCAACCTTAACTAGTGAAAGGACCACTTGAGCACCCTTCCTTCATCTCAGTGAGGCACAAGAGATTATTGTAACCAATACAGTCTCCCGGGATAGGGTAGTTTTGTAACTCCACTTGCATACTAGAATGTATAGAATGTGTCGTTTGAACCACAGGAAACCTTTGACTAAATGCAGGGGAAGCACAGATGCCCCAGTCAATGTTGTGTGCAGTTAGCATACACCTCAATCCATGCTTTACACGTGTCACTTTTGTAATACTAGTAGAAAAAGAACAACATAGAGAAACCAGCAGAATCTGGCAACCCAGAGCATGGGCAGTGATAAACAAATGTCTCACAGGCCACACTTAGG
This sequence comes from Pelodiscus sinensis, assembly GCF_049634645.1. Classification (NCBI taxonomy): domain Eukaryota; kingdom Metazoa; phylum Chordata; order Testudines; family Trionychidae; genus Pelodiscus; species Pelodiscus sinensis. Next base: position 64,930,093 of record NC_134714.1, read on the forward strand.
ACCCTAATGGCTACATTCACAAATTTTGAATAGTGAGATCTAGCTGAGTAATTAGGCCCAGGAAATTGAGCGGTGGAAGCCATACTGTTTTCTGAGAGACTGAACAAAGCATGAAAATAAATTTGTAGAGAGAATAACGTGACAATGGCCACCATGACTTGATCCAAATAACTTAATAGGTCCCTTCCCTCTGATTCCCACACCCACAATGGTATCAAACCTAGCATCACTTCTTCACCTCATCTTCAGGGGACACCAGCAGTGCATGGAGAGCGCGGACAGATGCCGCAATGACATTATCCACCGTATCGTCCAAGGAGAAGCGCAACAAGAAAAGGAATCCGGCATCAAGCAGCAAGCGCAGGACACTGCCCTTCAAGGAGGCGGCAAACTCCCCAGCCTTGGCCTGAAAGAAATGCCACCCACACTCTCAGCATCAACTACAGGGTCACCCCATTAAAGTCAGGCATGCATTGACACACCACACCACACCAGTTGTTAAACACAAAGCAGCTAAGAGATCTGTGTTTGGTCAGTGACAATGGAGCACCTTGCAAATGCTTCCAACTAACAATCTGCCATGGCTCTTTTTGAACCCTTCTCCCTTTTCTACATGGGAGGAGTCTCCAAAATACCCCAATGGGATAAACATACAAGGGCAATTTCACTGCAAACACATGGGGACCCATGAGGAAGACTATGCTGCTAGGATACATCAAACTCCTTGTGGCTTCATGACTCTCAGGTTCCTCCAGAATACTCCTTTTGTACTTCCATTAGATGGGAGTTGTCCCACGTTCTTTGTGCTAGGTCATCATATGCTGACATTTCACATTGGACACTAGTTTCAGGGATCTGAGCTCCTTTCCTATTTAAGCATGACAAGCTATCCCTATTACTGAACTACTGCTCTCCCACTGTGGTCTATTCCCTCTGCACTAGCCCTATCAATGGTGGGGCAGGGAGAGTGAAAAGCAAGTACTCCAGGAGTAGAAAGACTCTTTATCTGTTGGTTTCTATTTTTTTCCTTTTGTTTTCTGTTAGTGAACAGCTCCTTTTCCCTCTTCTCAGATCACACTTTTTAATTCTGGACTAAATTCCTGCTCCTTATCCCATCCCCCAAAGTTCTTCACATTAAGTCCTCTTTGCATTATTCATTGCTGAAACCCCTGCAGAACTCTCTATGTGAGCCAGGTAGGAAGTTGTTCTGCTTTCCACTGGGGCAGACAATTCATCCTGCCATGGGTGCTGGCACATCACTTTTGGTGTAGCATGGTTTATTCTCACCTGCTACAAGAACAAGCAGGTCACAGAGCTGGCTTAGCCAGTGGGAGAGGAAGTGCCATGTCAGATGAAACCATGGAGCCACCAAATATGCAATCTCTGTGACACTGCTGAACAGCACTTTTGAACATCTTCAAGGGAGATCTGGGGCTCAGTTTTCCCATAGCCCCATTCTACTTGGATTCACATGGGCCCATATCCAACATGTTCATTCACATTGTGTCGTAGTGGGGGTGCCTTGCTGGTGACTAGGCTTGGGCAGTGGGTGACAGGGAAGCAGGGGAGAAGGAGCTAGGGAGGGGGCTGGGATTGTAGGGCCCAGCCACCCCACATCTCAAGGGGAGAGCCACTGAGGCCTCTTAGCCCCAGTTCCTGTAACCAGATGACATCTGTACTGTATCCTGGAGAAGCAATAAACTCCCTCTATTCTACTGGCTGGTGGAGTCTGTTCTTGCCATTACGGGGGTGCAGGAGACGGGAAAACTCCAACGCGCCATCACACACATGCCCCACCCCTTTGCCAAGGAGGCAGAGGTAGGTGATGTAGGAATTGTCTCTACCAGCTTTACACCAGTGAGGGGTTCTCCATGCGAGGGGACATTCTCTCTTGTGACCTCTGGCTGGAATCTGTCCACTTTGTGCTGCCTCGGCAGTGTGATGTGAACATATCGCATTAGAGAACATGGGCCTGGACTTTTCCAGCAGTGTAAATTAGGAAAAAGGACTTCCTTACAGAGATCACTCACCTTCTGGACAACATGGCCTAGCACCTGTAGTGCCAATGTCCTCTGCTGAATGATCTGACTGCGGCACAAGTGGAAAAGCTCTTGGAGGGAGTAACCAGCCCTCTAAACAGATCGGGAGGGGAAAAAAGAGACTTAAAACAGGACCTTTAAAGTACTTACAAAATATTACACAGTACAATTAGTACACAGGATTGAACTGCACTGCAAAGGAGTTGTGGGTGTTACTTTATGCAAATGACAGCTTCTACCTCAGGCTACCTCTACACTGCAGGAATTTGTTGGCAGAGGCAATGCAAATGAAGTGCTCATTAGTATTTCTCGGGCTCTCATTTGTATAGTCTCTTCCGATCCTTTTTGCAGAAGAGGTTTTTGCACAAAAAAAGCAGTGTAGATGGGCCCATTTTGCACAAAAAAAAAAAAAACCTTTTTGTGCAAGATCCGGTATACCTCCTTTTTTGAATCATCTACATATTGAATCATCTACCATCATTAGAATATCCAGACACAAAGAATCTTAGAATTAAACACAGAAATCACAATAAAGTGTACTGTTCTCTTTGCATTTTCACTTCGTTCTGGTATTTCCCTTACTTCTGCTTCTTCTCCATGATGGTGTAGACCCAGATGAGTAGGTAAATCAGCATCCGGGGGAATCAATTCTCCTTTCAAACTAAATCGTGCTTGCATTCCCTATTTTAAAAAAAGAAGTGATATTACTGCCTTTTACTTCACTCATGCAATTTTATATCTCACTTCAATACAGTTTCTAGCTCTTAACTCACAAAATCCTAAATTCTCTAGAACTTACCTTAATTGCCCTGATTTCTTAACTTCCAGAGCTATTCCCCCACATACTCCAGTTGCCAAACTTCAAAATTCCCAGATTTCTCAGCCATTAGAGCAGGCCTGGGCAAAATACAGCCCTCAGGCCAAATCTGGCCCACCAAGCCACCAGATCCGGCATATGGACCTAGCAGGGAGCCCTAAGTAGATTCCACTGCTTGCCCCGCATACCACGCAGAAAAGCAGCCACCCAGAAAAGCATTTCTGGTTCAAAGCTATAATCTCAGAGAGGGGAGGGGGAGGCTTCAGGCGCTGCTCCCGACTCCCAGCACAATCCCATTGGCTGGTTTCTGGCCAGAAACTGGCCAATGGGAGCTGCCTATTTGAATAACAGGCAGCACATGAGCACCACATCCCCCTCCCCGCTTAGTTATTCACACAAGCACATGGCCCTGCAGCCTGTGCAGACAGGGAGGCTGGCTGTCTGGCAAACATTTTAAGCTCTACAAGCATTCATCATACCCCACTCCACATACCCAAACCCTCTGCGCCCCTTCCTGCATCCATATCTAGCACCTCAATTCCCTGCCCCAGATCATAATCCCTTCCTACCCTAGGTCACAACCCCAACTCCTGCAACCCAGTCCCCTCCCCCAGGTCACAACCCCCTCCTGCCCTAGGTCACATTCCAAAACACTGCACCCCAATCCCGTGCCCCAAGTCACAACTGTCTCCCAGACCCCACTCTCCCTCCTGCACTCCAATCCCTCACCCCAAGCTCCCTTCTGCACCCAACATCCATCCCAGACCCTGCATCTCCTCCATTAATATCATGGAAGAGTGTGACCCTTCACCACTTTCCAAAATCTTGGAGTGGGCCTCCATCAAAAATTATTGCACACCCCTGCACTAGAGACTAAGTTCCCATCTCAATCCCTGGTCCCCTTTAATTCCAGATCAACTCTGCATAATACTGTGACAAAAGCTAGGATGAACACAATAACTGGATTTTTATCACACCCTAAGAGGACAGAGATGGAGCAATGTCATTATTGGCATGATTTATAGTTTGAAGAGAAGGCTCATTTTCAAGCAATATCAGACTTTGAAGACTTACTCAACATGAACCAGATGCCCCACATACCCAAAAAAATGACATAATCAGTTTCTACTTTCTACACCTTTTTGGTTCTCCTCTGCCTTGGGTGGGGCAGATCCTTTGTCCATTCCAGCTTTTCCAATTCCACACTGTCCATGTGGATCCATTCTTTCTGGGGCTTGATTGGAAGGTCAACTTCTTTGAGGAGGGAGAGAAAGCATCAGAGGTATTATCTTTCCTGGGCATAGAGGGAGACAGCCAAATATTTGGCTTTGAGACTATTTTGTATGCAGTTTTCATATAAAGTAACAAATAAGCTATCTTGAAATTGACTCATAACTGGTGCATAAACATCAAAGATTTACTGCCATTTTAATCTTTCATAAGCTCTAAGAGAGGAAGTAAACAGCACTGTAATGAAATTCAGAGATGATGCTAATTTGGGAGGAGCTGAACACCAGACAGTACACAAAGATTAGAAACACGGACAGAAAAAAATATTAGATTCAAGTTTGAGAAATGTAAACTAACAACATTTGAGAGAGAATAACCAGGAAAAAAGGTAGAAAACCAGGAAGCAGTGATGCAGAAAGAAACAAATGAAAATGGACAATAAATTATTAGCCTGCAGTGAACTATGGTAACAAGAATGTCAGTGCAATATTGAACTGCCTAGATACATCATGTTATAGGACAGAAAGATAATAGTCCCTCACTACACAGATCTGATGCATCCACACCTGCAATGTTGTACTCAGTTCTGGCTACCTAACAAGAAGCTGAAGTGATTTACTTCTGAGAAAAGAGTAAGAGGGCTTGTGACAAGGTGCCAACTCCACAAAGGCCTTGAGTGAGTTAATGTGAGCCTGAGACCAATTACATTACCTGGCTACTCATGGAGGGAGAGCTAAGCTTAACATACGCCTCGCCATAAAGAGGTGTTTCTGCCTGCAGCAGCGAACACCCTTCACAGTGCTAGCTACATAGAGAGAGCTTGGCTGAACCATGACTCAGTGGAGAAGCATCACAACAGCTGACAAGTATCTGAAAGTTGTAAACACCATAGAGGAAGAACAATTATTTAGCATAATAAACAAAGCTGTAAACTAGAATAAATTGAGAGGAAGGAAATTTAGGCTCAACATACTGGAAAACTCTGAGAGAGAGAGGTTAGGCTGCAAATTGCTTTCCAAAGGGAAGAGGTGCTTTGGACACGTAACTGGAGTCAACTAAACACTAGCAAAGGTAAAATAAAAACCTGGGCCATACTGGCTTGAGGATGGATGAGCTACCTACCAGTCTCTTCCATCTCCAGATTCCACCCGAGAAACCACACAAACTTTAGCTCAAGGCAGCCTAGACAAGGACTGGTTGCTGAGACCACTGAAGAGCAGCAGCCTTGTTACTGATTGAACAAAACAAGAGAAGGACCTACCAACCGTTTAAATTGCTGCTGCTAACCCTGTGCACTGAAGCGCTCTTACAAGAAAAAAAGAATACGTGGAAATCCTTTTCCCTGATCATCCCTTCCCGAAGCCTAAACTCTTCCTGGCTCATGTCCCCAGTTAGATTTTTAATCTTTATAAAAGGCCCCCATCATTTCTGACACAGCCACAGACTCATAACTAATGTAGGTTTGAATCAGGCAAGGAACCCCACCTCAGCCAAAAAACTATTCCACAAAGCTTCAGCCAAAGGCCCAGGGTACATTAGGGATGTTAAATTGCATTTAATCAGCTAATCAAGCAGTTCATGGATTTTCCATCGACTATTCAATTAGCTGATAAGGGGGAAACTGCAGAGCCACAGCGGGCTTAGCTCCCAGCCCCACAAACTAAACCCACTGTGGCTCTGCCTGGTGGCTCCTAATACATTTAAAAGGAAGAGGCGCAGAGTCAGGAACCGAGCACGAGCTGGGAATCAGCTGTCCTGGCTCATGCCCAGTCCCAGACACTGTGCCTCTGCTTTTTACATATATTAAGTACCTGGTAGCTCTTAATACATTTAAAAAGCAGAGGTGCAGCTTCTAGGACCAGGCGTGAGCAAGGACAACAAATTCCTGGCTCGGTCCCCCCGCGGAGACAGTGCTGGGGGGGCAACAGACTTTTCAGCTGACTCTCCCAGCACCAGCTCCTGCTCCCACTTCCCCTTGTTGCCTCTCTCTGATAGAGGCCGCAAGATGTGGGAAGGGGAAGCAACTAGTCGCTTACATCCCTAGTACACATTAATGAAAACAGTCTCAGAGGCGTAGCTATTTTAGTCTGTAACTTTAAAAATGAGTAGCCCTGTGGCACCTGAAAGACTAACAAAAATATAGATAGAAAGTATCATGAGCTTTTGTGAGCAAAACCCACTTCTTCAGATGAGCCTCTCCCTTTTTTCTCCATCTAAGTTCATCTGAAAAAGTGGGTTTTGCCCACAAAAGCTCATGATGCTATCTATATTTTTGTTAGTCTCCAAGGTGCCACAGGACTACTCAATATTAATGAAAAAAACGTATCTGAAATCTACAGTGGCAGCATGTGTGTGGGTGGAAAAAAAACCAAAAACTGAAATCTATTGACATTCTAATTCAAAAAGTTGTTTTTCCCTTCTCCATATACTAAATATTTTGAAGAGTTTGTTTGTGGGTTTATTTGTGGGAAATAAAGTCATACTTTGCGATAACCCACAGATACCTAATTTTGCATAAACAATTCTGCCACTCAGATTAGTGGAATTTACTACTTTTTACGTGGGAATATACTGGGTGAAAGGTTTAAGTATTTATTTTTGGTTTTGATCAGGAAAAAGTCATGACTATTATGATTAGAGTTTATAAATATTTGCTAACAAAATTAAACATGAGTTGCCCATTTAGCTGTCATTTTAGCGCAAAGAAAATTTTTAGTGTTACAAATCACAAAATAATTCATTCAATTAGTTACAGAAAGAGTAATGGAAACTATACGAGTTTCTGATTCAAATTTACTATGTATGGTAATTATTCAATAAAATGAATAATGCTTGAAGTGGAAGTCCTACAAATTTAAAACTGCTAGTTAATCACTAAATGGAAAGGGGTAATTTAATCATGCCATGAATAGGACTATTAATGTTACTGATGGCTCTTGCATTACAGTCTTGTCAACAAAAAAAGACCAATACATATTCCAAGGCATCAGCAGATTGTTCATTTACTGAGAAATACCTTTACAGAAACACAAGCTGGTAGCCTAAACACAACATTGTATTTCTGAACTTCCATTACTTTAAGGGTTATAAACCCAATCTTTTTTTTTTCCTCTCTCCCCTCCCCTCCTCCTCCCCTCCACGTGTAGGGGCTTTTTTCCTCTAATGAGATAGCCACTGGATAAAGGACTTGGTACCTTATTTACCAGAAATTGAAGCCTTTTATTCTCATTAAGAACGAAGTTTCTACTACTGAAAGGATGTCTCCCATAGTGCTGGTGAACTGGGCTGCCCTTTCTCCTGCAGTTACCATTTCTGCAAGTTTACTCATGATGAATATACTCCTTGACATCAGCAGTGCCAGCTTCCCAATGTTAAGTGCTAATGTAAAATTAATATTATGTTTCCTGCCAGACACAGTGCACTGCATGCGTATCCTTAGGCAGTTGGAAATGCCTCACTGATTTTTAGAATTCTTTCTTTCTATAAATTGTTCTTCTGCTTCTCTTCTCCGCGAAATATGAAGTCTCCCATAGAAAATCCTCTTTTCCCATACCAACGCAGGCTTCTGTGGGAAGCAAAAGGACCTTCCCCAAGCAACATATTATTCTCAAAAGCTCCAATGCAGCCCTGCCCAAATTTTAAGAGACTACTTCTTCTAAGCAACTCATTTGTCAATGTTCCTGGGTCGGAGTGGGGCAAGGGAGTGTCTCTAAAGTGTAGCTAGCACACTGCATTGTTCTGGAACTGAAATACTAAAAATAACCTTTTTATTAAGGCTAAGAGAGAGAAAGAATCAGAGGGGGAAAAAACTGGGATTGAAGAAAATGCCTCATCCGACAATACAAACGAAAACAGCTCTCCTTCTCCTCCTCGCACACAAACTTCTCTCTCTTCAAGGAAATGGTAAACACAGTCATTATCTTTCAAAAACACACTGCTGAAATCCAGGAGCAATTCAAAGATCTCATTAGGCAGCCTCCACTGTAACCCAGAGAAGACATCAGAAGAGAAGATGAAGAGACGGAGACAGAAAAGAAACAATCTGAAATTGGGGAGAGGTACACCAGCGAGGGAGAGATGTAAACAACAAATACACGGGTGGGGAGGGAAAAAGAGAGAAATGGGCAACAGGATGGAGAAAAGGAAAAAGCACAAACAACACAACAGGGAGGAAACTGGGACTGGTAACAGAAACTTAAGGGAGAAGCAATCCTGTTCTGAGTGAATTCAGTGCTGACATAACGGTCCTGGAAGACAGAGGTTCTCTTGTCATCAAGAGGACAGGGACAGCCCATGGAGTGGCAGCTCTGGCTTCCCAACAGCGCCATCCTATGGTACCCCAACAGGGACCTAAAGCAAGAGGGTGTTTCTGTTTCCATGTCCATTCTCTCCTTGGCCTCTCTGCAGAAACTGGAAATAAGGGGACAATCAGCATCAGTTGCATTGGTACTTTGGTGAGGACCACTAGCAACTCAGCAGTGAGACCCATCGATTCATTTAACTTTAAAAAAGGGAAACCGGAATAGGCATGTCTAGGACACAGACTGATGAGCTCAGCAAATCTGAGCTGCACTGTGGCTCTCTGCTGGGAACAGGACTCTGCTTTGAAAGAGACCAGATTCAGTGGGCACTTATTCTGCGCTGGCAGCAACGTAGCTCCCAATATCTCATCTTCCTTCCAGCTTGGAATGCCACAGCCACTGTTATGGATGTTGGATAGAAATTGGCCTCCTTTTGGAAAAGCAGAAAGGGTAGAAACTTATTCCTGCCCCCAGTTCCCTTGTCTCCCTTCTATGGGGTTTGGAGAGAAAAGGAGACATGCCTACCCCCTATTCTGAGAGAGGAAGAAAACTGAACCTTGACGGGTAGCCCTCATCTCCATGGACAGGAGAAAAATTAGAAAACTTTGGGGATAGGGTGGGGAGAAAGAGATGTTTGCTAGTAGCACATTGGGTTTGGGAGAATAAGATTCAAGGGAGCACTATTGGGTGCCCCTGAAACACTGCTCAGAGGGAAACCAGAAACAATAGTTGATTACTTGACAACAAAAACATCTGCTCAGCCAAGGCAGGAGACACCTCATTGGAAACTCAAGGGGCTGAAGGGATTGTTGCTGACTTGGCAAGCAACTGCCAATTCCCCAGCAACCCCCCATACACACTTTTCCTCTTCTCTGTCTGAACATCAAAGACCAGCCCTGGTAAACAAAGATACAGGAAACACCAGGGAGACGTTAGTAGGATCACCTGTGAAAGTTTCACCCTGTAAACACAATTCCACAGCGCAACTGCTCCCTCACCGCTTTGTACTACTCTTCTACCCGCAGAATGGTGGGATGCCCTGATCACAGCCACCTCCACATGAACACAAAACAGGCATTCTCTGAAAACCCATCTCAGCTATTCTCAGATCCAAGCCAGACTGTAATATCATGGAAAGTCAGATAAGAAAAGACCAAGCAGGTCACCCAACATGACCAAGACTATTTACTGCAGAATTTCCACTAACATTGTGCCCTATAGGAAGGGGCAGCACCTCCCACAAGAGCTGAACTCTTGACAGCAAAAGCGCAGCCCAAGGGCTATAAATACATGTCTGGTGGGTGTGCGGATTCATTGCGATTCAATAATGGTTACAGACAGCCCCAGGGCATGCTGCAAATGAATCAGCAGCAAAGGACATCAGTCAATCCCAGAGAAAGCAGCTATTTGCAAAGTGACAGTGCCATTTAAAAGAAAGCTATTCCAGCAGCAGCTGCCTCTCCATGTCTTTTTGCTTCACTCTGTCCTTTCCTTTCCCTGCTCAGAAGATCAATGAGGCTCACTTCTGAAGTTGTAAAGATTAATGGGTTCTCCCCATTTACAAGGCACAGTGTATAAAATAGCATCCTTACAATGCACAGAGCTCAAATTAAAATAAGTGTTGCTGTTCTGCTTCGACCCAAATTTTGATTTATTTCAAATCTTCTGACTGAAGGCTAATTTGGTATTTAACAAAGTGCTGCAGACTTCAGCACTGAAATGATTCAGAAAACAGGCAATCTTGCCACAGAATTAGGCCTATAATGCCACCAAGTATGGGTTTTGTTACCTGCAATTTCCATTCTTTTATCTTCTTCAGTCTTCACAGACACTTCTACACCTGAGCCCTCTACAGAGAAATCCTCCAGAGTTTCCTTTGCACCATGCTGGGATTCAGATCCAGGTTCTGGATCTCCGGGTTTCGTTCTGCTCTCGTGACCTTCGTCAACACCACGTCGTGACTTTAAGAAAGCAACTAAGGTGGGATCTGAAAGAAGTGACAAATAGAATAGTGAAACCGAGTCATTAGAATGCTTCTTGGTCCAGCTCCAACTATTTCCTTTTTAGGCTTTTTTACTCCAGTCCAAAAATGTTCTTGATGATCATCTTTTCCTGTGCCAAGTACAGGCAGTCCCCAGGTTACGTACAAGATAGGGACTATAGGTTTGTTCTTAAGTTGAATTTGTATGTAAGTCGGAATTGGCTCCAGATTCAGCTGCTGCCACTGAAACTGACCAGGGGCTGACTACAGGAAGCCGGAGGCAGAGTTGCTCTGCCCCCAGCTCCCTGGAATCAGCCTGATCAGTTTCAACAGCTGCTGAATCTGGAGCCTGGGACAGAACAGCTGGGGCGCTGCCCTGTAGGTTCCCACAGGACCAACCCGGCAGAACCCCAGCTGCTCTACCCGTGGCGTCCCGCAACAAAAGCCTGGTCTGCTGGGGGGGGGGGGGCGCACTAGCTGCGCCCCCTAACCCCCAGCAGACCAGGTAGACCCGTGCGGCTTTGCTCCTGTCTCCCTGGGGTGCTGGGGGGAGTCCCCCCCCAGCACACCAGGGAGACCCGAGCAAAGCCGCACAGGCGGAGGGACGCCGCCGCCCGTGTGGCTTTACTCCTTTGCCCAGGCGGCGGCTTTGCTCGGGTGTCCCTGGTCTGCTGGGGGAGTCCAGTGGCTTTGCTGGACCCCCACAGCAGACCAGGGAGACCGGGAGAAGCTTTTCTCGCCCTGGAGAACACGGGTGGCGACCCGCCGCCCGTGAGCTCCGGGGCGAGAAAAGCCCTGTTCGTAAGTGCGGATCCGACATAAGTCAGATCTGCGTAAGTCAGGGACTGCCTGTAATGCATCTTTTTTAAGGCACTCACCGCGTTAGGTCCTCTTGTTCATGTATGAGGGGGACAATGGGTTGTTAAAAATGACAGGAAGCACCAATCTGATATATACCTTTCAAAACATGAAAAAAGACCCTAAATTCTATTTATTCTGCCAGTTTGAAAATATAAACAAAGTAATTTTCCCTTGTATTGCAACAGAGGCACGTACACATCACACTATTCCTCATGAAGAAAACTTTGCTTTCAGATCCACCTAGTGATCTGAGTTCTGACATTCTGCTTTTCCTATATATGGATTTCTCATTGACACCAATCTCAGTTCCACCTGACTACGAAGCACAGAGCCTATTAAGAAGAATTATTCACATTTTATTGAACCACACCAAAGTTTCAGTTCAAGTTCTAGGTACAAGTTCAGGGGAAGGTTTTTTGTTTGTTTGTTTGTTTCGTTTTTTAAATCTGAACTGGTATCCCGAGAATCATAGGAATGAAAAGGATCTTGAGGACTCATCTTGTCCCATCCCCCACGGTTATGAGCAGCGGTCTCCAACCTTTTTAACCACAAGATCACTTTTTCAATTTAAGTGCAATGTAAGATCTACCTCAAACCCAAATACCCTTGCCCCACTTCCTTCCTGCCCCTTCATTGAGGCCCTGGCCCTGCCTCACCCTTCTCACTCCATCCTCCTTCCTCTGCCATCCTCACTCACTCACACCAGGCTGGAGTAGAGAGTTAGGGTGCAGGCTCTGTTCTTGGGCCAAGGAGTTTGGAGTGTGCGATGGGCTGTGGGCTTAGCCCAGGGTGGGAGACTGGTGTCCAGGAGAGGTTTCAGGGTGCAAGCACTGGGAAAGAGTTTGGGTGCAGGGGGACTCATGTCTGGAGCAGGAGACTGGGTGTAGGAGGTGGTTTAGGACTAGGACAGGGGTTCAGGAAGCAGGCTCTGCCAGGGCACTGTTTAACTGAGATGGCTTCTGAATGGTGGAGCAGTGGAGTTAAGGCAGGCTTACTCCTACCCTGGCCCTGCGCCACTGCTGAAAGCAGCCAGTATGTACAGCAATGGCTCCACTGAGCCCGCAGTGTTTACTGGCCACAGTTCCCCATTATTGATCAATGGGAGTTGCAGGAGTGGTGTCTGCAGGTGAGGACAGCATGCGGACACCCCCTGCTCTGCCTTCTTCAGGGGCTGCAGGGATATGCCAGCCATGTCCAGGAACAGATATTACTACAGAGATACTACTCCAGCCACGTCAGGTTAGGCATTTGAGAACTCATTATTCAAAGAATTAAATTTAAGCACAAGAGATAAATGAAAATTATGAAGTGCACAGACCAGTCAAAAACCAAAAATAACACACTTTGCAATCAGTACAAGAAATAACAACCAATCCCCACATACGTGTTGGGTCAGGAGATGAGAGTGAAGGTCAGTGCGTGTTTGTGAGAATGACACGCACACACACTCTATGTGAGTGACAGAGATTTGCACTGCCAAACTCCCTCCAACCCCTTCTCTCTGTGTGGAAATAAGGTACAGAAATGGGGGTAGCAGGGACACCTTGACATCAGTGCCCCTTCTCTACTGCCTCCGCCACCCTGCACAGCAAGCAGAAGGCTCCTGGGAACCAGTTTCAAGGCAGAGGACAGGAGCAGCATGACAGTGGGTGGAGGGGCAACTGAAAAACCAGTAGCTTCCTGACTGGTTTGGCCAGGATCACCTGTCAGAGGCTCCAAGATCTACTGGCAGATCCTGATCTACTGGTTGGTGATCACTGCCTTAACGCATTTCAAAAAGCATTAAGCATACTTGGTGGGTTGTTATTTCTTGTACTGCTTGCAAAGTGTGTTATTTTTGGGGTTTGACTCATTTTTTTCAGGAGTATGGGTTCTTTCGAAAAAGGGTTGGGTTTGTTTTTTGTTTTTAAAGAACCCCGTCTAGACTGCAGTTTCACATTTGAAAAACCCTTTTTCGAAACAGCGATTGGACACGAATATGCAAATGAGGCATGGGATATTTAAATCACTGCTTCATTTGCACTTTCGATCAGGCTCATTTACACTCCTCTTTTGACAGAGGAATGTAGTCTAGATGAGCCCCAAGTCTTATGCCTAACACACTGGTGGAGAATTCCACAGAACAGAAACAAAGGTTTCTTTTTATACAGTCTTGTTAGAAGCAAAAGATAAACACTAATTTCATCTCAGGGGCTTGGGACAATGCTACTCTCTGAATTAAGGATGTCCCCATGATTCTGACTGCAGCTGCTTTACTCTATCCCTTTGTGGTCTATCCAGTATGCTCTGCATCTCTTCCATCCTGAAATAGACAATAAGATGTTAGTGTGCAGGATACCAATATTCATACCTAGCTGAACCAGCAGCCTCCTCTGTTCCTGTAGGATCTCCTCCTGGGTCATGGAGTGCAGCTTCTGTAGGTTCTCCTTGTGGATAGCCAGAGCTTCCTGCTCACTCTCCAAGCTCCCAAGACCCTCTCCAGTTATGATACGAGGTTGCAGAGTGCTCATATCACCACCAGATTTGCCTAGAAGACCCAGCAAGAGAAGAAATTAGTGAGTCAAGTGTCTCACTGGAAGGATAGTACATTTTATCTGCACCTAATAGTATCCCTAATATTGTAAACTGGAAATCTTGCGGGCACTGGACCTTTCTTCAAGCAGTTTAAATAATATACTTTTGTAATAGCAATCATGTTTTGTACTGGCTCCACAGCAGCTAAAATCCTTGCATGCTGAGCACTTGGCAAGGGGAGAGATGAACAGGAGCTAAGTAAGGGTGAACAGCCTACCAGAAGAAACCCAAGGCTTCCCATCAACACAAGTGAGCATCTGAGAGTCACCAGCCATTTTACACTGGGTTGTTCCTCTGTGTCTAATCTCGCGGAATAGGTAGTTTCCCAACAGCGGCAGAGCCGTGTCACTTTTTTTAATGCCCCATGTTGTGAGGTTAATTGAGTGAAGGATCTTGAGAGGTACTGCTTTTACTCCTCAGAGGCCATAGATGAAGCTGTCTGGGACAAGGAAAGGTCTGAAGGTGCCAATGCCAGAGATTAGCAGGCCACATGACTTTGTAACTGCTGGATGTGGTGATGCCTCACCTCCCCGCCTCCCGTTAACAACAACAAAGCGGAGCCACAGTTTTGTCTTATAGTATCACAGGGATGGAAGACACAGCACACAACTTCTACTTGGGAGACAGGATCCCCATTACAAGAGTCCCAGCTATCTTGGTCATGGACAAGCCACAGCCACATTTTGGAAAACACAGCTCACTGACTGAAAAGCTGGAGAAGCTTCATAAGTGATCATCCAGAGGGGGAAAAAGCTGAATAAAAACTAAGCCACAATGACCCTTTGGGAGAACCAAGTGAGGGGGGGAAAAAGGGGGGAAGGGAGAGCTCAGTGCTTATGTACCAGCTTGGGCCCCAGAACTGGAGTTCAATTCTCTGCTCCACCTGTGGGACCTTGGGCAAGTCAACCTCTCCTTTCCTCAGCTACCCATTTGTAACATGGGGATAATAGCACTTGCTCACTCCACAGGACTGTGTGGGAATACAGACATTAAAGATTGTGAGGCAGATCAGAGACCACATTAGTGGTGGCCTCTCACATATGACAGTTAAGACAGACAGGCTCCAGGACTCACCAGCCTTAGAGCTGTGGAGTGGCTCCTTCTCTGCTGATCCAGGGGAACAGATGGCACCTGGAACTGCGGCTCTTCTGTGTGTATGCCCAGTCTCAACAGCAGGTGGAGCTGTCACAGACTGTTCAGCTGCTCTCTTAGCAGCTATCTTCCGTGCAAAGATACTTTTTCCTCCAGATTCCATCTTGACATGTAGGAAGATAAATTCCCACATCAACACTAATTCTCCAGATCCCCCACCATACACATATCACAGACAGCTGTGTATACACCGTACAAGCAGAGGGGTTGGAACAGCACATTTATAAGGGAAATAAATACCAGTGCCTGCCCTCACTCCTGGACATGCTTGATGTTTTTCTACTGTATTGTTTGAAGAACAAAGGAGACGAACAATTGCCACTATCGTTTGCTGATGAGAAACAACTGGGCTTTATTACAGCTGAATTGTGGCAAATCAGAAAGACGATAAATATCAATGAGCACACCAGCTCATGCTCTCTGGTTAATCTGAAACCCTGTTTATCTGAATGCTTTGCATTTCTGAGGATAAGTGGGGGGTTGTACTGTAATCTCCACATGTTTGGAACAGGCTTCTTACAAGATTATTGGACTATAACGGGGTGAGAAGATTTACATAGTAATAAATGGACGAGTGATGCTAAAATAACTTTAGCTAAATTAATGCGCTATTTGTGCTAAGGAAGCAAGTCTCTGAATTCCCATCAATCTATAGGGAATCCATGTATACGAAGGAAGTAGGAATCCTGTACTTGTCATACCCAATGATGGGAGAAGAGTGTTTAAAAAAATAAGAGTATGAAAATAAAACTCTAAGAAGCTGCTTCCATATGCTTACATATTTATAAGTAACAAACTTGGCAGTTTAATAGAAGCTACTCCTTTTTAATCATCTTTCCTCTGAAAAGCCATCTCTTCAGATGCACCAGCACATCCATCATGTGTCATCACCCCAGAAACTGGATGCTGCTCTAACTTAATTTTGTTTTCTTAGCTTGCACCTCCTGTTACTGCAAAACTAAGATGACAGAAGCATCTGCCTCCAATTCTAGCTTCTGTAGTAGATTTCAGACCAAACAAACTCAAACCTGAGAAAGCTGCACCAGACACCAATGCAAATGAATACACAAGAGGGCTTGTAAAGAAGTGCTACCCCTTGGGGAATGGATATAATCGTATTGTTAAAGTCTTTTATTCTTTATTAATAGAATATGGTGCATTCTCTGGTAAAAAAGGAAACTAGGGGGCTGCGCCCCCCCCACTCACTAACCCACCTCTTGGCTGGGGAGGGCCTAGGCTGCCCCAGTCCCAGCTCTTCCCCCCTGCCCCTGGCCTCCAGAGAGGCTACGACCCCAGCTTTTCTCTCCTCCCCACCCCCAGAGGCTGAGGCCAACCCAGCTCTCCCCGCACCCGGAGAGGCCAAGGCAGCCCCAGCCCTTCCTTTCTGCCCCCAGCTGGGGCCTGGGCAAAGCCAAGCAGGGCCCAGCTCTCTCCCTTAGGCCACCGAGGGGGGGGGAGGGGCATAAAGAGGGGTTAGGGTCTGGGCTGAGGCCTCACCATGCCAGGCCAGGCTCTTTCCTCTTCCCCCAACCCCAGCAGACTCAACTCTCCCCCCGCAGCCTTGCCAGGCCAGGCTCTCTCCCTGGCCACCGGGGTATTGGGTTGGGCCTAGTCAGAGGTCATACAGCTCCCCCTCCCTGCCCTGAGCAGGGGGTAGGGGCAGGGGAGGCCACATGGGTCACAGCTCCCGTGGCTCCCCAGAGCGGGAGGGGGGGGAAGCACATGGCTTAGAGAGGGGCTGTGAGACGCAGAGCGATACATGATGTCACTTTTTCATCCTGTAGTAATTTTAGATTAGAGATAGAGAGAGAGAAAGAATTGAACTCCCCCAGGCTTCCTAAGCAAACAAATCTGAAGGGACCTTTCTCTTTCTAGATTAGGGGAATTCAATCTTATTTAGTGATAGAAAACAAGGCAACTCCTGACTCTGATTTGGCAGGACAGCACTTTCTTGTGAGAAAGACAAAATTTAGTAGATACGTGAATTAGCTCCTGATCTCCAGTGCCTGCTTATAGTGCAGAGAAGTGCCAGTACTGTTGCCAGACATTCTGCTTTACAGTAAGAAAGCGGGAGAAGACTTAGGTGAAGGTGCATTTCTGACCTCATTTTTTATTTCAGACCGGTGAAATGCTCTGGGAAATGGATCTCCAGTGGGTATGGGCATGGTCACAGCTGCCGAGCTAGTGTCACGTTCCTGGAGAAAAGAGAAACAGAATAAACTAGACAAACTACTTCTTGCATGTGCACTCCAAGCTGATCATTCTTATCAAGGTGCTCCAGGATACTCCAGTGCCACAACCACGGATTCACCACATTCTAAGACAACAAGGGCTTCCTCACATCTGAGGCACTCCCTCCCCTCTCCTTAGTGCTCTATTCACAGCAACCTGACACTATACGACCACTTAAGCACATGGCATACAATGATTTTACTGAAGACTGCTGTGATATGTCGATCGTGACACTCCAATCTCTGTTCTGGATCCTCATCTTCAAAGTGGACAAAGGTATTTTTGAACTTGGCTTTCTTTGGGGGTGCTGGCATAAGGGCTGGAAGCACATCAGGAAAGTCTGAAAAGGCAAAAACAACAACAAAAGAAACTCAATGCGTATCCCATGAGACTGCATATGACACACACAACTTTCAGAGGCTTGCTAAGTCTTAGGGAATCTTGCTCAAGCATATTAAGGTACTATTATCTTGGCAAGAATGAAACATGATGAAACAGTAAGTTAACAATTCTCAACTTCTCAGGGAAACAGAGTGAACTTATGGGTTTTATTGCTGATTTACGTTCCCAGGGGATGTAAAAAGTTGTGTGCACAGGGAAAACCACAGAGTTCAAAATTGTTGGTTGCCAGGGAAAGCTATAAGTACAAGGACAATACACATTCAAGTGTCTTGTCTTAGCATTTAATAGAGAGGAAGCATTTGCAGTTAGAGCCCAGGCTGACAATTCCAGAGACTAAGCTTCTAGTCCCAACTATGCCTGTTACTTACTGTGGGACCTTGAACAAGTCAATACCTCAGTTTCTCCATCAGCAAAAGTGAAAACAATATTTCCCTACCACACCGACGGTTGTGAAGTTTTTAAGTCACTGATGTTATAAAAGCACCTTGAATGGTAATGATTAAAGGTACTATAGAACTGTTAACGGTTATCAGTGCGGTAGCAGACTGATGGATGTTAGATGAAGAAATGTAGAGCAAACTAAAACAGATGGTGGTCAGCAGAATTGAATGGAGAATTAAACAGAGGTACTGAGAAGACAGTCTAAATCAGGGGTGGGCAAACTACAGCTTGCGGGCTGCATCCAGCCTACCAGCTATTTTAATCCAGCCCTCAAGCTCCTGCTGGGAGCCATGTCAGGGGACTTGCCCTACTCTGCACCGCTCCCAGAAGCAGACAGCACGTCCTCCCTCTGGATCCTACCATAGGGACAGCAAGATGGCTCCATGAACTGTCCACTAAGGGTGTGAATGATTAACCAATTAACCAGCAAGTGTCACCCGTACCAGGTGATGCTTACTGGTTATGGTTAACCAGTAGGCTGGAGCAGCCCCCGCCCACCTGATTAACTGGGATTTTACATCCCTACTCTTCACCACTCAAGCGCCACCCCACAGTTCCCATTGCCTGGCCAATGAGAGCTGCAGGGATGGTCCCTGCAGACTGAGGGGCAGCATACAGAGCTGTCTGCCCCACTCCCATCCCCTGCATAAGAGCTGGAAGGGGGATATGCTACTGCTTTTGGGAGCTGCTTGAGACGGTAAGTGCTGTGTGGTGCCTGCACCCTTGACCTCTTCCTTCACTTGCCCCAGCCCAGAGCCCCTTCTCACATCCTCAACTCCTCATTTCTGGCCCCACCTTAAAACCCACATCTCACAACTAGAGTTCTCCCCCCTTCCACAACCTCCATTTGTGAGCATTCATGGCCCTCCATACAATTTTTATACCCTGATGTGGCCCTTGAGCCAAAAAGTTTGCCCACCACTAGCCAAAATGCAAAGTATAACAGCTGGTGCTATGCATGATGTAACTGAAGTAGCTACTACAAACACAAGTCCAAGCAAATGGATATTGCAGAGATATTTGGGGATGTATGATGCCACAGGCAGCACAGGATTGCACTTGAGACAGATGTGCATTGCAGAGAACTGATAGAGGATGTTGGAGGACAGGCACAAGAACATAAAAGGAGCACTTTAGTCTAGATAAGGGAGTAAGGGTGAAGAATGTCACAAGCAGGATACAAATGCAGGGAAAAAAACAGATGACTGTTGAGGGGAAGAAGGCAGAAGGCATAAAGCATATGAGTGCTGAGGTGGGTGTGATTACTCAAAGTTCAAGGGGGAAGATACCTATATTAATATAAAAAGACACCCCAAAGAAAGTTACCATCTAATATCACCACATCCCTGTCCCCATGCAGTGGGGGTGTCTCTTCTTCTCCACCGCCACCAGCTCCTCTCCTCTTATCCACTTTCTTCACAATCTTCACTGCTGGGGAAGCCTTTGCTGCCAGGAATTGGTTCTGAAAATGCAGCAGGTCTGCCTCAGATTCTCCAGGTTTTGGTCTTGACAACATCCTGCTTCCAGCTATGTATCACTCCCAGGGTACCTAGCACACACAGAGGTAACAAATTAGAGACTTGGAATAGCAGGAAGAAATCCCTGAACACTTCCTTTCGACACACAGCTCTCCCACCCTTACTGCAGTATCCCACCCACTCAAACCATAGTTCATTTGCACCACTAATATGAAGAATGGTTACCTTGTCTTCACTAGCAGTCAATGCGTCAGACAAGCAAACACTTGCTCTGCCAGACATTTGGGAGCAAAACACCATCCGTCCAACAAACACAGCCAGCCAACAGGCACTGCTCTTTTCAAGATTTTTTTAAAACAAACTTGGCTGCAGTCTTTAATTGTGTGAGGCTGATAATGTTTAGCCCAAAAAGGTATTGTGGGATCTATTTGATTTTCAGCACTAAAATAAGAGCAAGGTTACTCAGGTGAAAAACCAACATAAAATCCCCTCTTTGGAATCAACCAATGTACTCCATCCTTCTCTCAGAATCTTATCCTTCTGTCCACCTTTGGTGCAAGAGCTATTCCCACCGCAGCTCTGAAACAACTTTCCTACATCTTCCCGCCTCCTTCACATTCACTCAAATCTCATCTGAGAAGTGATTTCTACCTTGATTATTCCTCTTAATTTTGCCTTCTCACTATCTTTTGCCCTCCTAGAATGTAATGTTTGGGGAGAAGGATGCTGTAAGAAATAACTCATTTCTTTATTTACAATCTAAATGTTCTGTATTTGTAATATATGGATTACTTGTATTGAATCTTCTGGAAGGAAATAGCTGGAATTGGGGAGATACTTCGCCCCCTTAACACACCATTTATTTCAGTGGCATTAGACCAGGGATGGATCCAGCCATTCTTTCATTGTTCTTTATCCAAAGACCCATATAAATGCATTATGTGGGCAGGGGGCTAAAAATTCTATTTCGAAATAAGACAGGAAATTAGGAAAAAAAAGGTTTAGATCTAAAGAGTTATCTTTTCTTTATTAGGTGCCTAGTTCTAGAGGCGATGAAGACCCACAGATCCCATTACACTCATGGAGTATTAAAACTGGAATGTAGTTGAGTGCTCAGCACCTCTGACTCCTAGAGGAAGATTCAGGTGCCAAATTATAGACACCCATGTTGGAACATAATGGTATAATGCTTGTGACAGTTGCCAACTCAACAATCCTACAGTGGTGTACCCTATTTATGTCAAAAATGGGTATAGCATATGCAACAGCAGGGTGAACTTCCCTTCACTACCCTGACAGCAGAACCACTTCTACGAGCAAGAAGGAAATTCCTTGACGTCTCTGCTGAAACTGCCACCAAAGGTCCCACAAGTGGCTGCTGGTTGGTTTGAGGGGCGGGGTGGGGGTCAGGAATAAGGTTGCCCTATATTAGGCAATAGGGAGGTAAACAATGTATTGTGCTCTTTGTAAATATAAAAGAGCATAATTTTATATCACAAATCTGCATGTATTGATTCTGGATTGCTTTTAAAGGGAGAAGGCAGAATGCTGCCTGCCTTAGAATCTGGCTTCCTTCCAACAGCACTGCAACACCTGTGACTTATTTAGACATTTCTTCCTTCTGCAATTCACGACACAAGCACACTTGTCTGCAGTTTATTTATGGAATTTTGTGTCTCAGCAAGGGCTGCTATAATCTCATTTTGATTGATTTCCCCCCTACGATATGCATAAAGCAGTACCACATGATTTCAGAAACCCAGTGCTTGCGCTTTACCCTAATGGATGTCAAAGACCATCACAGCCTAAATTATGATGGCACTGAGTATCAGAAACAAACTGGCTCGAATCAAAATATGCTGCTGATGCCCCCCTCAAATAAATCCCTCACCAATTTCTCCATCCTTGCCCTGCCTTCAACACTTAAGATTTGCATATACCTACCTAGCTACTCTGTGCATTACTCACAGCATCTGAAAATAAATGGTAGTCACTTTAGAACAGTTTAGAAAGAAACTTCAGACACTATGAGGTGAAAGCTAGTCATAGAAGATATTTACTTGTCCCAGGAACATCCCTCACTTCCTCAAATTCATTCTCCTCACTATGGGTGTAGCTACCACCCATTTTGACGTGCTGATTTACAATACAACATTAGAGAGTTTACTGCGTGGATGGGAATTTAACATGGTTCTGGAACCAAGCTTAAGCCTTTAACACCCACTTTCCTGATGGCCATCCATTCTATAGCTAGGTCAAAGACAGACCTGTTGTAGCCAACTTCCCCATTTTAATGTGTTCCTAAGATCATATCTCCACTTGCAGGAAGATCGATACTGTGGCAATTTTCCACCATTCAATTTATCGGGTCTAGTAAAAACCCGTTAAATTGAATGCTCGAAGGTACCCCCATTGGTGCCAATGCTCCTACTCCTCGCAAGAAGTAAGCGAAGTCAATGGGAGCGTTCCTCCCATCGGCCTCCTGCTGTGAGGACTAGGAATATGAAAGGTTGATCAATAAGGGCTGGAGTAGCTCCCAGCCCCATAGAAGGCCCACAGCATAAAGAGGCAGCTCTTGTCCACAGGGACCCCAGGCCAGTTGCAGACAGGGGCTGTTCCAATGGGAGCTGGGAACCAGGAGCCACCAGCAGCCCCAGCTTCCACATAGGAGCTGGGAACTGGCAGAGCCAGACTCAGCCACAGCACAGAGGCTGGGAGCCAGCAGCCAGCCCCACTGCAGGGTTGAGGGCTGCTCTAGCTGGGCTGGAGTGGTCCCCAGCCTGGATCCCACTTCAGTTGGTTAACCAGTTCAATGTTAGGTTAACCTAATGTTTAACCAGTTAATTAACTAGGCTTTTACATCCCTAGGTCACTGTGCTGAAGCGCAGCTTAAGGTACATTGACTTCAGCTACGTTTTTTACTTAGCTCGAATTACGTATCTTAAACCAACCTTCCCCCATAGTGTGGGCCTAGCCTTAGTGTACATGAACCAGAAATGGTTTAAATACATTGGATGCTATCAGGTGGACAGAAGTTACTGACTAACATGCACAGGCTTATTTCCCACCCCCCAATACCTGTAATCTAGACAATGCACCAGACCTATGGGTGGGACTGCAGTACAATTTGGCTTGCCCAGCTGCCAGAAAGTAAGAACGCCCTACCCACAGATGTCAAAGAAAGCAGACCAGAACATTGCCACTAGTTGAGCTCTGAACCCAGTGCAACAGGGCCTTGAAGACTGGTCCCAATCAGCTTACAAATCAGGCCTCCACCTGTACTATATATAATCTTAACCCAGTTATGTACCACACTTAAGAATGTCTCTATGTAACATTTTTTATAATGATGTTTGGTAAAAGACCCACCAGCATTATAAATAGAAGGTAATGGTCTATAACCATCCTGCAGACCAGTGTTTTAGACTAGATAGGAGAGGGACATGGGAACAGGGGTAGAAAATTAATCATGTTTTGTTACAAGTGTTGAACACAGTCAATCCTGTATCTTCCGTTAAGGTTGCCAATGAGTCAGTAGGGAGGATGGTTAGTTGGAGCTGTATGATACCAAAAGTAGATACATGTATCTTTGCCACAGATGATGATTGGCCCAATTTCACAGCTGTGAAAAATATGTTAATATGCCCTTAGTGTACATGTGAAATGTGATCTCCCCCTCATTGCTGCAAGCCCCAATCCAGGGGGGTACCTACCTACAAGTTCCTAGCAGGCGGGGGTGGGGGGGGAGAGGAGACAGCACTTGTCCTTCCTCTGCACAGCCATTATCAGATCCACCTCCACATGCCTCCTCCTGTTGTAGGAAACTGTAGGACTGAGCAGCCACCCAGGAAGTTTCTGCACCTGAAGGAGGCAAGTTTGATCTCTTCCCACTGTGGGAAATGGTCCACCTGAGTTATGTATGGCATGGCTCCTAGCTACAAAACCCCACTGCCAGAAAAGGCATCTATGAAATTTCAAGTGTAAAAATCTGAAAAAAGGGGAAAAAAGTGAAATTGATCAGTTTTAAAAACCTCCGTCTGTGAAATTGATCAAAATGGACCATCAACTTGGTAAGGCCCTAATGATGAGGCAATATTTACCGTTATACTAGTAAATGGATATGTTTCTAACAGTTGCAAAGCTTTCCAGAATCAGCATTCAAGTTTGTAAAGTCAGTCTGTTGCTCCTCTTATTGGATACAATACAATTGAAAGTTGCTGATTTGGGAGGTATATGTGTAGCACACAACTTCATTATTGGAGTAGCCATACGTAAAAAATTTCTTCCAACAACTCCTGAATTCACCTTCCACTTTTGATTATGGGAGCCGACTCTGTTTAGGGCATCTGCCTGAAAATATTGCGTTGATTTGATATGAGCCACTACCATAAGTGATTTCTGATTAGATGCCAGATGAATTGAGCTTATACTGGGGGAGTGTGAACAGAAGGAAAACTATAAGCAGCCTGTAAGTGGCATTTAGATCAAGAAGCCTAGATGTGGCTAATAAACGAGAAAGGGCATGTCATACAGGAAAGTTTCTCTGTGATTGCAAGGGGTCTCTGAACCCCAAAGTCTCTTCTTTTCCCAATCTTTAACATGACATTAGTAATACCTTTCAATGAAGATTACCAGCATAGTTGCCAAAGTGAACCAGAAGGGACTTGCCCTAAAATCACAGCTCCTAAATCAAATAGGTCACTCAGGCAATACAAGGGCTGCGTCTAGATTGTCATGATTTTCCGGAAATGCTTTTAACGGAAAAGCTTTCTGTTAAAAGCATTTTCGGAAAAGAGCATCTAGATTGGCATGGACGCTTTTCCGCAAAAGCGCATTTTGCGGCAAAGCGTCAGTGCCAATCTAGACGTGCTTTTCCGCAAAAAAGCCCCGATCGCCATTTTCGCGATCGGGGCTTTTTTGCGGAAAACAAATCTGAGCTGTCTACACTGGCCCTTTTGCGCAAAAGGGACTTTTGCCTGAACGGGAGCAGAATAGTATTGCGCAAGCAGCACTGATTTCTTACAGTGCTGATTTCTTACAGTAGGAAGTCAGTGCTTTTGTGGAAATTCAAGCAGACAGTGTAGACAGCTGGCAAGTTTTTCCAGAAAAGTGGCTGATTTTTCGGAAAAACTGGCCATTCTAGATACAGCCAAGGTGCTTCCTACAGCTGCAGACTGAGCACATTTTCTCCATAACAACTGCATTCTGCTGGCCTAGAAGTAGGAGAGATAAAGTGAAAGAGGCAAAGAATTGCTCTCGGGCAGGTCTCCTTTGGCAGTGCAGAGGTCAAAGGAGGACACAGCCTTAGTACTTACTCTAAAGTAATGTCAATGAAAGGCTAAGGGCTTGTCTTCACTACACAGTGAATTGACCTCCAAGCACTCTCCCACTGACTCCAGTACTATACCAGGACAAGAAGAGTAGGCAGAGTAGATGGGAGAGAATCAGCCTCTGACCTTGGTGCATGGAAGACAGCACAATAAGGTCTAAACATAGCAGAAGTTGCGGCTCTTATGGGGGGGGGAGGGGGAAAAACAGAGTAGACTAGGGCTAAGTGAGCAATTTATCAATCTACTAAACTAGTGCATGCTAGGTCATTCTGCCCCTTATGAAAGGCTTTTTTCAATTCTAGAGACTGACAATAGACAACACCCAGAATTTGCTCTAGTACTGCTGTGGTGCTGGAGGTGGTAGTAGGTGCCTTCAGATCATTTTAAAAATCACCTAGGAGGTGGAGGAGACACCCAGCTCCAAACCTGGCGGATCCAAACCCCAGGCTAGCAATATTTCTGGTGGCTGGGCACCACAGGCCCATAGAACTTGCCATCCGCCATGACTGCGCATGCTGGAAGTTATTGCTGGTTGGAGGAAAGAAGTGGTTAATTTTTTTTTGTGCTTTCTGAACTTTATCTACAGCACCACAAATGCCCACCCATTTTTCAACTTTTTTTTGGTAATCAAAACATACATAACATTCCAACATACATTCAAATGCCAGGGCAAAACTGATATATCCTGTCAAGCTTTATTTCTCACATCTGTGACTACATTCCCTTTTAACATGCATCCAAGATGGCAGCAGAGAATGTCTCTGGTGTAATAAGACACCCTCAACCTGGGCAGGATCTTAGAGCTTGGGCTCCAGTCTGAGCCACAAGGTCTACCCCACAAATAAATAGCTCCTTAGCCCCAAACCCCACGAGCTGGAGTCAACCGGCAGGGGACCAGAGGTGGGTTGTTTACTGCAGGGCGGACATTCCTAGGAATGGGAGATGCTTTGAGTAACAGCGGAGCGAGCCTGGAGAGCCCCCACTAGCACTTCGCAGTTCCCCTTCAATTTCTCTGACTGGACAACCCTAATTCTCGGGCCTTGGCCCGCGTTCGCCCGCCCATCGCCCTCCTGCCACACAGTCATTGCCGTGTCGGTTCTGGGTGGTCGCTAGGCCCGGGGGTGTCGCCGGGCGGGGGTTGCGCTCTGCAGGGGCAGGGGCGGCATTAGGGCCCAGAACCAACGGGGGGGGGGGCGCTAGCACGGAAGGAAGCGACACCTTCTGCCTCCGGACACGCTGCCCGGGCGCGGGACAAGCCCCAGAGCGGGGGGAGGAGACGGGGACGGCGCCGCCTGCGGAACAGGAGTGCTGCCCGCCGCTCCCAGGGGAACAGCCCGGGCACCGGGCACTGACCTGCGCATGGGGCGCCGGCATCCCGCCAACCGCAGCACTTCCGCCCCGCAGAGTGCGTCACTTCCGCTAAAACGCTTGCCACAGCTCTTATCGCCGCCCACCGCCGCCATGTTGGAGCCGTGTGAGAAGAGTAACCCCGGCAGGTCGGCGCGGCAGCCCGCGTGGGCTGATGGGGGCCGAATGCGCGTACAGCCCCAGGAGTCCCGCCCCCCTGACGTCGGGCTGTCAGTCACTACTCGCTGCGGGGTGGACGGTGCCATGGCCTGCGAGTGAGAGCGGCACGTGGCTAGCGCGTGCCCGTGCGGGCTGGGCCCCGCCTCGCGCTTCTGCCTTGCTGCAGCACGTGCCATCAACCCGCGCCCCGTGCGGGGGAAGCTCCTCGTGTTCCCCGGGTGTTGGACCCTTCGCAGGGGAAAGGAGGCGCACGCCCGCACTGGCCGCAGCCTGCAATCTGCGGGGTCGTGCTTATCTCTCCGCAGGCGTGAGTGCAAGGGGGCTGCTCCTCTGAGGCCCGGCCTAAAGTAAAGCCTGTGCATGAAGCTGTGGCCATTTGAAGCTCAAGCAGGGGCAGTAAAGGGGACTGAATTCCGCATTGCAATGTGTCAGACTTGCAGCAGGTACCTTGGCAAGGAATATGAACTGAAGATGCTTTCCTGTGTATGTCCCTGAAAAACTGCCAAGTCTGCTGCTTCTCCCAATAGCTAGCTGCTTTTTGGCCTGCCTGGCACAGGGGCCTACTGTCAAAATCCAAATCTGCTAGAGTGGTGCTGGCTTGAGCGCTCAGTGAGAAAGGGTGGTACTAAACTGCTGACATTAAAAATCATAGCTACTCAAATAATTTCTCTCAATTCTCTCAAGGTATAAATTGTCCCAAGTCAGATTCTTGGTATTCGAGACATGAATCTTCAGGGCACAGGCTTTTAATATTTGCCTGAATGTAAATAAATATTTTTAAAATTGTGCAAATGTACAATTTTTGTTATGTTATAAAGAGTTTGCATGTGGGAGAGTGGAAACATTAAAGGAGAAAAGGTGTCTAAGTAAGCCTTGATTATTTGTATAATTTCCATTACTTTTTGCAGTGGCGTTGTAGCTGTCAGTCTGAGAATATTAGAGAAGGTGAGTGAGATAATATCTTTTATTGTGGACCAACTTCTGTTGATGAGAGAGTAAGAATGATAGAAATGCTATTGTTACCTACCAAAAAGGAGGCACACAGTAACTGCCATTAGAGCTGAGGCTTTTTCAGGTTTCATCTTGTAAATGCCAATCAAAGGATTTAGATCTGGAATCCTAATTTGCTCCTAATAGCCACCATGTCCCTACAGGATTGTAGGTTTTCAACATTCTTTTCATGTTGTAAAAGAGGATAAACGAAAAGCAAATATTGGGACATAAGTGTTCTTTCTAAAACATCTATCTATCTATTAGAAATGTACATCTCTCAAGAACTCCTCCTAAATGGTAAGAGCTAGGACTACCAAATTTGATATGCAGCTTCCTCTTATCCTAACTTAAAGCTCGGTCAGCATTTGGTTGTGCAGTAAAACAGGAAGTGCTGGTAATTGGACTGTTTTCTATATAACATGGTGAGGGGGCTTAGAAAGGAGGGACACAATAATGATAGTTGCCACTGGGGGCTCCAAGAGCAGAGGAGAGCTATACTGAAGATTGATCAATGGACTGGCCAGCAAAGCTGTGACATTCCATCTTGCCTGCCACCAGACCTAGTAAGAAACCCCCGCACCTCAAAGCCCCCCGCCCCGGTTCTTGGCCAGCACCAGGCCAAGGTCCATGCCAGCTGTAGGGGGAGAGAGAATGGCTAGGGCAGCGGTCCCCAACCTTTTGGGGCTGCCAGACACACGGGGACGGGGCTGCACATGCGCCACGCGCTCGGGGCACAAGAATGGCTCTGGCTGGCCCTGGTCACTAGGCGGGCGCACATAAATGCCCCGGCAGGCAACATGTTGGGAACCACTGGGCTAAGGGACCTAGGGAGTAGGGTGGAAAAGGTGTTGCTGGCCAAGAGGTGATGGGGAGAAAAGGTCTGGCTTAGGGGCAGAGAAAGTCCTGCCGGATGGGACCTTCCACCCTGAGCCCCTCCACATCCCCTGCTCTGTCCCCCTGCTCAACCCTCCCCCCAACCCTGACTCCTTCATGCCCCCATACCACCAGCTCCCTGCCCTGAAGGACCCAGGTAATGCTGGGTAAGTTTTCTAGTATATATACGATATATTTGAGAGAGTTTGTCTAACTGTCCATCCATCTGTTTAAGAACTCTTCCTAGGCACTAACAGATGGAGCTACCACATTTCTTGCACAAGAAAGCCCGATGGTTAAAATGGTCATCAGAGCTTTCTTGCACAAGAGAGCGTCTACACTGGCACGGATGCTTCTGCACAAAAGCATATCTCTTGTGCAAAAGCACATGCCAGTGTAAACGCTCTCTTGTGCAAAAACTCTTGCATTAAAGAGTATTTGCACAAAATCTTGCCAATGTAGATGTAGCCAATATGTCTGGGGAGCACAAAGGGAAGATGAACCTGGATCTCCCTCAGCTGTGGGACATGTACCCCTCCCCCAGCCATGCCTGCTGAAGCTGCATCAGCCATGGAGGAGTGCTTCTCACCTGGCTCTAAGTTGCTGCAGTGAAAGAGGACTGGAGTAGTCCTCCCTAGGGAAGCCTGCATACTAGGGATGTTAGATTCCATGTAATTGAATAATTATGTAACTGCCTCAAATATTATTGTTACACAATTATTTGATAGTCCCTGGGAGTAGGGCCGGCAGCCAGGGCGCTCCAAGCCCTATTCCCAGGGAGTCCCCTGCTACACCACTCTGCTCCCCTTGTATCAGAGGCAGCAGCGCAGGGTGACAGGCGGAAGCCGGTCTGTGAGGGGAGCCGGTTTAAAATCCCTATGCAGAGCATCCCACGGAGCCTCTGGGCCTGCTGCAGACAGAGGCTGCTCCACGGCTCCCCTGCATTGCTGCCTCTGATAAAAGCTGATTCCTCACTGGCTCCCACTTCTCCCTTCCCACTGGGGGGAGTGCATGTAGTTGACAGGATTAACAGATAATCATGTAGTCAACTACACCTTGCCATCTCTACTGCATAATGAACCCTTCATCCCCGCCCCACATCAGAGCAATGATTTAAATTAAGAAAAACAAAAGTTAATTGAATTAAGGACCTGAGCAATGCAGGGTAAATCACATATATAATCAGGGTCTACTCATAGGCTCCGGGCAGGACTGCAACCTAGGTCTTGATCATTTAATTTAAGATGTCAAAAAAGGGAAAAATTCAGCTCTTACCAAAAACACTGACCAGCAAACTTACTTCTCACCAATTAAAGTCCTCCAAGAGGCCATGCTGTTCCTAGGAATGGTAATGTTAAGAACCCCTGCTACCACTAGAGCTCTGCCAGAGAACGGTGCCTACTGGCCCACTAGGAGGATTGAGAACTGGTACTGGTCTTGAAGTAAATTGAGCTGGAGCCCCCTGCTATAGATGCACAGTCCAACTTACCAGCTAGGCAGAAAGATCACAGGCACAATTTTGATCTGACCCATTGATCTGACACTTTTCTACTGCCTGCTTCCGGCACTTGCACTTCTAGAACTCACATTGCCTGATTCTGATTACGAACATCATAGTTGTTAGCCTATGCATCTTGAGCAATTATTAATACTATATCGAGTATACTTAAGTGTTCCTACCATGAGGGATAAATAAATACCCTGTGTGGGTTCCCAGGGAAGGAAAGGAAATTTCAGAGTCTTTGGAGTGTCTCTGATGCTGCCCTATCAGAGTGCAGCTCTTCTGGCAGAGCTGTGTTTTCCAGTGGCATTGGAACTGGCAGGGCCTTCCCGCTTTTGGAAGAGCTCTGGGGCCAATACCTAAAGGAACTAGAAGAGAGTGAAAGTCGATCCTAGTTCAGGTAGAACTTGCATTGCTTATAGAAGTATATTTACGCTGCAGCTGAGTGACCTCCATCCTGGTACACAAAGCTGCTAGCTCTGCACAAGCTAGTAGGCTAAAACTAGCAATATGGACATTGCAGCATAGGCTAGCTATTTGAGTACAAACCCAGAGGGTTGGGCTGTTGCCTGTGGCACAGTGTCC
The DNA here is from genome assembly GCF_049634645.1 of Pelodiscus sinensis. Lineage (NCBI taxonomy): Eukaryota > Metazoa > Chordata > Testudines > Trionychidae > Pelodiscus > Pelodiscus sinensis. The sequence goes on from NC_134714.1 coordinate 64,960,410, forward strand.
ACACTGCTGGTTTTAGCATGCTAGCTTGAACAGAGTTAGTGTGTGTCTGTACCCAGTCTGGGAGGCATACTCCCAGTCGCACTCTGGGACTATGTCTACTCTACATGGAAGATCCATGCTGCCACTGTCAATCTTCTAGGCTATGTCTAGACTGGCCAGTTTTTCTGGAAAATCAGCCACTTTTCCGGAAAAACTTGCCAGCTTTCTACACTGGCCACTTGAATTTCCACAAAAGCACTGACTTCCTACTGTAAGAAATCAGTGCTTCTTGCGGAAATACTATGCTGTTCCCATTCAGGCAAAAGTCCTTTTGCGCAAAACTTTTGTGCAAAAGGGACAGTGTAGACAGCTCAGATTTGTTTTCCGCTAAAAAGCCCTGATCGCGAAAATGGCAATTGGGGCTTTTTTTGCAGAAAAGCGCGTCTAGATTGGCACGGACGCTTTTCTGCAAAAAGTGCTTTTGCAGATTAGCGTCCGTGCCAATCTAGACGCTCTTTTCCGAAAATGCTTTTAACGGAAAACTTTTCCATTAAAAGCATTTCCGGAAAATCATGCCAGTCTAGACGTAGCCCTAGGGTTGACTTAGCAGGTCTAACTCAGACTAAGCTAACTTAGACTAAGCTAACTCAGACTAAGAGGGTGCCCCCATTGGTGCCAGTACTCCTGCTCCTTATGAGTATGAGAAGATGCTGTTGACCTTCTGCTATGTGGACGGTGATTTAAGATATGTGATTTCAACTACATAATTAACGTAGCTGCAGTTGTGTATCTTAAGTCAACCTTTCCTTTTAGTGTAGATGTGCCATGGGACGCTTAATGCCTGATTCTGCATTCCACTGAAGCCTTTCTACTTATACCAGTGTAAAACTGAATGGACAATCAGACTCTTTCCTTCCTTTTCATTTCTAGTTCCCAGTTTCTCCTGTTCTGAGGATGGGGAAAGAGATAAAGCAGCGTTTGTTTTTGGCATATAGATAGTTTGAAATAATTATGTAAGTAGCTTGGTATTGGACCTCTAGGGGCAATCTCTACCCGTTGACTTCAGTGGCTTCCCTATCTTACTTAAAAATTAGGAAGAACAGCTCTTGCGCAAGAGGGGGTTTTTGCGCAAAAGGGAGCCGTCTACACAGCTCCTTTTTGTGCAAAAGCCTCTTGCGCAAAAACGGGTGCTTATTACTTATGCAAATGAAGCATGGCAATATTCCATGCCATGCTTCATTTGCATATGCTTCTCCGCAAGATGGCTACAGTATAGAGATAGCCTGGAATAGATTGAACAAAACATGATAGCAAATAGGCAGAAGAAGAAAAAAAGGAGTCTGGTGGCACTTTCAAGACTAACAAATGTATTAAGGCATAAGCTTTTGAGAGATATAACTCACTTCCTCAGATGCTTGAAGAGAAAAAACATCTGAGGAAGTGAGTTGTGTCTCATGAAAGCTTATGCCCTAATACATTTGTTAGTCTTTAAAGTGCCACAGGACTCCCTGTTGTTTTTACTGAAACAGATTGACAGGGCTACCCCTCTAAATTCTGCAGAGAGTAATACTACACTCTATGGCTGTGTCTAGACTGGCCAGTTTTTCTGGAAAATCAGCCGCTTTTCCAGAAAAACTTGCCAGCTGTCTACACTGGCCGCCTGAATTTCCGCAAAAGCACTGACTTCCTACTGTAAGAAATCAGTGCTTCTTGCAGAAATACTATTCTGCTCCCATTCAGGCAAAAGTCCCTTTTGCGCAAAGCTTTTGCGCAAAGGGGCCAGTGTAGACAGCTCAGATTTGTTTTCTGCAAAAAAGCCCCGATTGCGAAAATCTAGTGCCAATCTAGACGTTCTGTTCCGAAAATGCTTTTAACGGAAAACGTTTCCGTTAAAAGCATTTCCGGAAAATCATGCCAATCTAGACGCAGCCTAAGAGGTGACCTAAGTAGAATAAGTGTTTTTCATCTCTGATTTATCTCATATCTTCTGTACAAGTTCTGAGGTCTGCATGGTGTGACAGATACTGGAGGCATGAAGTAGGGAAGTGTCCATAATATTTTCTGTCAGGTATAAAAAATATTTGGTACTCAATTCTAAATTACTCTCAGACAAGACTTTCTGTCAAGCCTGCCAGAGTTGTATGTATCTTCTCCCCTCCCCCTCATTATTTTTTTATAATGAGTTTTAATAATACAGTCAAAGATGCTATATATAGTATATGTTCTATCAATAAATCATGCTTATGCATCTTCATAATTGTCCTATAACTTATAAGTACTACCTTGTGTGCATCTGTTAAAAATATTCTGGCTAACAAAATGTCCCTAGTCCAATTCCAGGAGTCATGAGAGGTGAACTGAAATGCTTTTTATATAGAATTAAAGGAAAACATTGTATTAGACTTTATGAACTCTTTCCCCTCTGTCACGAGCTTGGATAATCCCCTTCTTTCACATTTCTAGCCCACCAGAAGCCCTAGTTTAACACCATGTAGTTAAAGCTATTCATCTTCTGATTCAGGGATGGCTACAGTAGTCTCTTTAAGGGCCATATGATTATTCTCAATTGCATCGCACGGAAGAGAGCAGAATCACAAAGATATCTTAGAAACTTGCATGGAGAATTGTATGAAAGGGAAAGGCAATGGGGATTTGCAGTATGTCTGCCACTAATCTGTTGCAGAACTGCAACCTATAAAACGAGGGATGGGCTGGCTGAGAGACACAGCTACCCTTGGTGTTTTCTTCCTCCAAAGAGATGGAATTTATGTAGCACTAATCAGCCCTCTCCACTGTGGTCTCAATCGTGCCAAGGTACTGAGTGCCATTAGTTTCCGTTGCACCACACAGCAAAAGCTATACATGAAACCCCAGGAAAGAGTCATAGCCAGTGTTCCCTGTAAGCTGAGTGTTTGGGCAGCCACCCAAGAGAGATTCAAATATTACCCAGCTGATTAGCAGGGTGCCCACAGTCAGCAGCATGTGTTTCTACTCAAGGTGCACATCCATAGATGCATTGGTGCATGTAACAAAATTTATTCTGCACATGAAAAGATTAGCGGGAACATTGGTCATAGCCCTGCCCAGAAAAACACGCAAGTACACTTAAAGCATGAGTAGGCCCCCATGAAGTCATAAATTATCCATATGAACACAGCTGTAGTCAATGACAGCTTTGCTGTTAGTGGGACAGATAGAAAAGCAAGCAGAGCCAGTGCGCATATCCACTTATCAAGGCTTCTCTGGCAGTTTGAGTGCAGAAGGTGGGGGCCCAAAAGAGACTTTAAAATTCCTTGCCACTAAAGGTGTCTGTTTAAGAAAAAAACTCCTTAAAGTCACAGGTTCCCTGACCTTGTGTGGTACACTGCCACCACCCAAATGCAAAAACCTTTTTGAGAATCCAAGACAACACATTTGGGAATTGCTTCCTGTGGAGTACCCTCAAACTCTTTAAGCCTCCCTCTGGAGAGAGCTAAAAAAACCCCAGTAAATTCCTTAATAGCTTACCTTGAAGTTTTAGGCACATGCACATACAACCTTCTGCCTTCTAGAACACAGGAATTGCATCATAGACTTTAAAAGATGATTATTAACAAAATAAAGATGACACACTGGGTAAAACATTACTTGGTTGCTAGATGTTACAGAGCAACTAACTGAAAAAGGCAGATTAAAAACACAAAAAATGACTTCCCTGAGATTCAGTTTTTCAGTTTAAAAGTTACAGTGGGGGAAAGGGGGGACTCAGAACATGTGATCAGCACAGAGAAGTCCAACAAATCCCAAAATAAAGAAAATAACCTGATTGTGTCAATTGTCACTGCGCGGGAGAGGGTGCTGCCAAGATATGTAAATTGGTCCACTGCTTGCAGCTTTTGTCCCTTCACTGTGATGGTGGGCTCTTGATGTTGAGCTTTCGGAGCTGGCTGGTGCATCACTTTGGTTTTCTTTGTGTTGATGAGAAGGCCGAAGTTGTCGCATGCTGCTGCGAATTTGTCCATGCTGGCTTGCGTTTCCTGCTCTGATCCAGCATTCAGGGCACAGTCGTCAGCAAAAAGGAGGTCTCGTAGCACAGTCTCCTTTATCTTGGTGACAGCCTGGAGTCTTCGCAGGTTAAACAGTTTCCCATCGGTCCTGTATCTCAGTCTGATTCCCAAGGAACTGTTCTGAAAGGCGTCTGACAGCATGGCTGAAAACATTATGCTGAACAGGGTCGGTGCCAGCACGCACCCTTGCTTGACGCTGTTTGTGATGGGAAAGGCCTCTGAAGCTTCTCCATCGTCCAGAACACGAGCTGTCATGCCATCGTGGAACTGACGTACCATCAGGATGAATCTGTCAGGGCACCCAAACTTCGACATGATGCGCCACAGACCTTCACGACTGACAGTGTCAAAAGCCTTGGTGAGATCCACGAAGTTGGTGTACAGTTCACGATTCTGCTCTTGACACTTCTCTTGGAGCTGTCGGGCTGCGAAGATCATATCCACCGTGCCACGCTCTTTGCGGAAGCCGCACTGTGTCTCGGGTAATAAACCCTGTTCCAGGTGGTCAATCAGGCGATTCAGCAACACTCTTGCAGAAGCAGAGAAACAGCTGTCCAGGGGGTCCCTTTAAGCGTGTGTCAGCTAGGCTTAGGCAACAGCACTCTGAAGCAACAGGTGACCTAATGCCCTGCCTGAACTGGTTCCGGGTGGCCTTATATCTGAGATGGTGTCTGTAGTGGGGTACCCCCCCTTTTGTTACGGGGTACTCCCCGTTCCTGTCACCCACGGGGTCGTTAGTTCAAACCCCTCCTCGCGGTTGCCTATGTGCGTCCCAACTACTTAGGTCATTAATTTGCCGGGTCTCCCCGAGACGTCGGCTAAGTGATTTCCTCCTGGTGGGGAGAGGAGAGTCTGGGCCCGCCCCCCTCACGGACCCCAGCCCAGGGCCCTAAGGACTCAGACGGAACTTTCATCCGGTCCGGCTGACGGGGCCGTAGCCGCAACTCGTCAGCCCGCAGGCTCCCTTCGCCCGCCCTGGGCTGCTTCCTCTCCCCACTCCGGTTCACCCTGCTGAGCAAGGCTTACCCCTTCGGCTTCGGGCCCCTCCACCTAACGGCCCTTGGGAGGGAGGCCATTCGCGGCCTACTTCCTTCACCTCCCTCCCTGCTGGCGGCGTTTAAATCCCCCGGTTCTGCCCCACCGCCGCGGCCCCACCCGGCATGGCGTGGTGACGTCGCCTGCCGGTGGCCGGAGTAACGCGATGGCGTCATCCGCCTGGCCGCCTCCCTGAGATCCCCCGGCGTTTCTAGCCGAAAGGCCGCCGCCGAACAGCTGACGCAGCGGTTGGCGGGGCGTGCAGGGACCGCACGGGTGGCTGTTCGCGGCGCGCCCCGCTCGGGGCTCCCGGCCTGACCCTCGAGAACCGCCACGTGCGCGGTCGGGCGGGTGGTCTCAGTGCGGGGCGCCCTTGCCCTGTCACACACCTCCCCCTTTAAGGGTCCCTTTATCCCTGGGTCCGGGTCTCCTTCGGGGCCGTCTTTTCGGGAGAAGAAGTCCGCGTTCGCGTGCCAGGCTCCGGCGCGGTGCACCACGTCGAACGCGTATGGCTGCAAAAGACAGATACCAGCGCATAATCCTGGTGTTAGAGTCTTTCATACTTTGTAGCCACCGCAATAGGGCATGGTCTGTCATTACCGTAAATCGGCTGCCCCACAAATAATATCGGAGCGTTTCTATAGCCCATTTTACTGCCAGGGCTTCTTTCTCTATGGTTGAGTACTTATGCTCGCGAGGGAACAGTTTGCAGCTTATGTACATTACCGGATGCTCCATTTCTCCCCGTCCTTGGGACAAGACCGCCCCCAGCCCTTCCTCTGACGCGTCTGTTTGGACGATAAATGGCTTATCAAAGTCTGGCTGTGTTAGGACCGGGGCCCCGGTCAAACAACCTTTCAGTGCCCGGAATGCGGTCTCGCAAGCGTCCGTCCACAGCACCTTAGTAGAGCGGGCTTTCTGGGTTAAGTCCGTTAGTGGGGCTGCTAGTGATGCGAAATGGGGTACGAATCATCTATAATAACTGGCTAGCCCCAAGAATTGCCGGACCTGTCTCTTAGTTTTCAGGGGTGGATAATTTCGGAGTGTCTCTACTTTATCGACGAGAGGCCTTACCTGTCCTCGTCCTACAGTGTAACCGAGGTAGGTCACTTCTCGTTCTCCGAACCGGCACTTATTGGGGTTCGCCGTAAGGCCTGCCTCCTTCAAGGTTTTCAGGACGGCTCAGAGCCCTTCCAGGTTTTCCTCCCAGGTTTTGCTGTATACCACAATGTCGTCAATATATGTGGCGGTGTACGAACGGTGGTCTTTTAGCACATTATCTACTAGCCACTGAAATGTGGCTGCTGCCCCATGTAAGCCGAACAGCATACGTACGAATTGGTACAATCCAAAGGGGCTCGAGAAGGCTGTTTTTTCTTTCGCCGCCGTGGTGAGGAGAATCTGCTAATATCCTTTGCTGAGGTCTATTGTGGACAGATATCGGGCGTGGCCCAAGCGGTCCAATAATTCATCGACCCTCGGCATCGGATAAGCGTCGAACCGTGAGATACTGTTAATCTTCCGAAAGTCGATGCAGAATCGTACTGAGCCGTCGGACTTCGGGACTAACACGATGGGGCTCCGCCAGGTGCTGCGGGACTCCTCGATCACTCCCCACTGGAGCATCTTCTGGATCTCCTCTCGTACTGTCCCCCAGACCTTCCTCGGCAGGGGCCGGATTGGATCTCTTATCGTTTTTCCGGGTTCCGTATCTATATGGTGGTGGGTGTGGGTTGTACACCCTGGCCGGTCAGTCAACACTTCTTGGTAGGCCCTGAGCAGCTGCTCTAGGTCCTTCTCCTGGTTAGGGGTCAGTTCCTGGCCTACCTTAGGCTTTGGGGCTGTGGCGGAGGTCCTCCCCTCAGGGCCCAAGTCCACGTCAGCCTCGAGGCTGTCCCCGATCAGCCCCTCTTGACTCCTCCAGGCTTTTAAGAGGTTGACGTGATAAATTTTCGTCTCCCTCCGTGGCCCGGCCAGGCGTACTTCGTAGTCGACATCGCCCACCCGTCGAACCACCTCAAAGGGTCCTTGCCACTTCGCCAATAGCTTCGAGTCCTGTGTGGGTAACAGAAGCAAAACCCGATCTCCAGGTTCGAAGGTTCTTAAGCGGGCCCCGACATTGTAATGGGCGATCTGTCGGGCCTGGGCCTCCTGTTGGTGTAGTTGGGCAAAATTCCCCAAGGTTTTTAACTTCTGCCAGAGTTCTAAGATATATAGGGTATTGATCCCCTCACTCTCGTCTCCTGGGTCTCCCAGTCCTCCCGCACGATGTTGAGGATCCCCCGGGGGCATCTCCCATAAAGGAGCTCGAAGGGCGAGAACCCAGTGGAAGCCTGGGGGACTTCCCTCACTGCAAATATCAGGGCTGGCAACAGCCGGTCCCAGGCTCGGGGGTCTCGCTCGGCGTATTTCCTTAGCATACTTTTTAAGGTTCTATTAAAACGCTCGACCAACCAGTCCGTCTGGGAATGGTAGGCGGACGTCCGTAGGGTACGGATTTGCAATAGCCGGCATAGCTCTGCCAGGAGGCGGGACATAATATTTGTTCCTTGGTCCGTGAGTATCTCCTTAGGGATCCCCACTCGGGCAAAGATCTTCACCAACTCGGCCGCTAATACTTGGGCAGTCGCCGTTCTCAAAGGGATCGCCTCCGGGTACCAAGTGGCATAGTCCATGACCACCAAAATATATTGGCACCCGGAGGTTGTCTTTTCTAGGGGGCCGACTATATCCATGGCCACCCACTCAAAGGGAACGCCTATAACTGGTAGGGGCACCAGCGGTGCCTTTGGGACCCCTCTCGGGCTCACCCGTTGACATTTGGGGCAGGATAGACAGAAATCCTTGACCTCCCGGTACACGCCTGGCCAATAAAACCGTTGGAGAATCCTACGCGTGGTTTTTTTGTAGCCCATGTGCCCAGCCCCTGGGTTGGCATGGGCCAGCCCCATCAGTGAGTGGCGGTACCGCGTCGGGACTAGCAACTGTCTAAGGGTCCCATATTCCTCCACCCCCTGCGTCACCCGGTACACCCGGTCTCAGCATACCTCAAAAAAAGGGCCTTGCTGCTGGGGGGTGTCTCCTTGGGGCTTGCCGGCCACCTCCCAGGCATGTTGCAGGGTAGGATCCTCCCTCTTATGCTGGAGGAAGTCGCCGCCCCAGAGGTCGTGTTCGTCTAGCGGCGGGTCCTCCCCGTCCCGGAGGTTCTCAGCCCCCCTTTCTCCGCTCCCGGCGTCGGCGGGGTGGTCTCCGTCCTCCCCCAACAGGCCTTCGGTGCTCCTTGCCCGGGGTGGCCGTCTCCACTCGGCCACCACGCGACCGAACCCTTCCCAGTCGTGCCCCAGGAGGGCGGGATAAACCAGCTTCGGGGCTACCACCACAAAGACCCAACTCTCATGGGCCCCATCCACTATCTGCGCCCACGCTGTCGCATATGGGTGCACATCGCCGTGGACGCATTGGACCATCACCGGGGGTCCTCGGGGTCCCTGGGACCCTATCAAGTCTTCCCGGATGATGGTTTGGCTGCACCCTGAGTCTATTAGGGCCTCCACCGTCTGGCCGTCGATCCGCACCTGCTTCGTGATCCGGGCCATCACTCTTCTCTCCTGCGTGGAGCCTCCGGTCAAGGCCTGAGCGTGGGGGCAATCCATATAGGGGTACTCCCGTTGGACCTGCCCCATCTCTCCGCAGCGAGAGCCAGCCCCCTCGGGTGGGGCGGCCTCTCCCGGGGCCTCCTCCCTCGGGACCAACTGCGGAGGTTGTCTAGGCGGGGGTTGCCTTCCGGGCGTCACCCAGGCTGGAGCCAGCCGCCGCGTTTTTGTCCCTCCGGCCCGCCGTACCAGGGTCTCCTCGGGGTGGCCCCGGGGCCGGGCATTCAAAATTTGTTCCCTCCACCAGACCTGCTGTGCCTCAAATTGCTCTGTCAGGTCTTGAACCAGCCGCTTCTGCTGCTCGAGGTGCTGGGTAAACAGCTGTTGCAGGAGCACGGTCTGCTGTTGTTGATATGCGCGCTGACTCTCCCTCAGCCAATCCAACACCTTCGCGGGTTCCATCACGCCGCCCTGGTGCCTTACTGGAAGTTAGGGGGTTAATAAATCCCCCCTGCGCCCCCTACGTCCAGGGGCTCTTGTGCCCACATTCTCCACCACGTGTAGTGGGGTACCCCCCCTTTTGTAACGGGGTACTCCCCCTTCCTGTCACCCACGGGGTCGTTAGTTCAAACCCCTCCTCGCGGTCGCCTATGTGCGTCCCAACTACTTAGGTCATTAATTTGCCGGGTCTCCCCGAGACGTCAGCTAAGTGATTTCCTCCTCGTGGGGAGAGGAGAGTCTGGGCCCGCCCCCCTCACGGACCCCAGCCCAGGGCCCTAAGGACTCAGACGGAACTTTCATCCGGTCCTTATGTACTAATGCCAGTAGGGTACACCTCACTGAACAGACTTATGGCTACAGAGGTTTATGTAAGCCAGGGACGTTTTAAGTAAAACCTCTGCTTACAAAAAGAATCCATGGCCAAAGTAAATCCATGTAAACATATGAATGGGGATGTGTGGATTTTTTTTAAAACCATATTTGCTCATATCTAGCAATGCATCTGCCAAGCAGTATGTTGGCTTCTGAGAATTAGTGTGGGATTTCCTCTTAGTTGTTTGTTGCATCAAGTTCTTGTATATAATATTATCAGGCAATGAGGACAGACTCTGAAGTAACACAAGTCTTCAAACATAAAAGATAATATTTCTGGACAGTTGATATAATTTACTCTTAAACTAAAATATATCCATTGCCTCATCACCACCCCCATTACAATCCCAAAATAACTCCTAGTTAGGAAAGAGTTTTCCACTAAATATCAGCCTGCAGCTGACACTCCTGAGGGCTGACTGCCTTGCAAAGAGGAAGATGTAGTCAGAGTGGATTTACTTCTCTTATACTGTATATCACAGGTCAGGTACTTGATCTGGAAATCTCTGTGTCAGTGAAATTCTACATTTGTACAGATGGCAAACACATCCTCATGAATACACAGAATGACTAAAGGAAAAATCTGTGAATTGACAGTTGAGTCACTTTTTTTTATTGGCAACACACCCCAAAGTACCACTAATGAAATAGATGCTTCTAAATTTCAGCCTCTTGTGCACAGGAGGTTTTCCTTCAGTGCTTCTGCTGTTGGACCTGTCTGCCAAAGTCTGAGTAACATAACGGATGTATTTAAGTCTACTGTGGCAGATTTTAAAGGAATCCTGTTAAAGTGCCGAAACCTGACATTTCACACAACTTAAAATAGTTTAATGCACTGGGCTTGCTCCCTGTATCAATGTATCCTTGGGGGATCTCCTGAAGAACTTTTCATTTTGGAGGTACTCCAGGATTCTTCCTGTTCTCCTTCTTTTACTTTGTCTCCCACATCATAGCAATCCATTCTCCAGCTGAGGAGGGTGATAGAAGTTTAAATGCTGCTCCTATCAAAAGCCCTCAGTGCTACTCAGAGTGTAAGACAGAGGGTATGTCTACACTAGCCCCCTAGTTCGATCTAGGAAGGCTAATGAGGGCAACCGAAATTGCAAATGAAGCCCGGGATTTAAATATCCCACGCTTCATTAGCATGTTCCTGGCCGGTCGCCATTTTAGAAATTAACTAGCCCGAAGTAACTGCCCATGTCTACATGCGGCAGTGAAACGGGATTCCAAATTAAAGCCCTAAATCGAATTAGCTGGTATTCCTCCTGCAATGAGGTTTACCAGCTAATTTAATTTAGGGCTTTAATTTGGAATCCCGTTTCACTGCCGCGTGTAGACACAGGCAGTTACTTCGGGCTAGTCAATTTCTAAAATGGCGACCGGCCAGGAACATGCTAATGAAGCGTGGGATATTTAAATCCCGCGCTTCATTTGCAATTTCGGTCGCCCTCATTAGCCTCCCTAGATCGAACTAGGGAGCTAGTGTAGACATACCCAGAGGGAGTGGCTTCCATCCTATCCCATTCTCATACACATGGGCTACGTCTAGATTGCATCCCTTTTTCGTAAAAGGGATGCAAATTAGATGTATCGCAATTGCTAATGAAGCGGAGATTTAAATCTCCCCTGCTTCATTAGCATAAAAATGGCTGCCGCTTTTTTTCGGCACGGAGCTTTGCCGGAAAAAAGCGCCAGTCTAGACATGGATCTTTCGGAAAATAAAGCCTTTTCCGAAAGATCCTTTATCCCTCTTAAAATAAGGGATAAGGGATCTTTCGGAAAAGGCTTTATTTTCTGAAAGATCCGCGTCTAGACTGGCGCTTTTTTCTGGCAAAGCTCCGTGCTGAAAAAAGCGGCAGCCATTTTTATGCTAATGAAGCAGGGGAGATTTAAATCTCCGCTTCATTAGCAATTGCGATAAGTCTAATTTGCATCCCTTTTACGAAAAAGGGATGTAGTCTAGATGTAGCCAGGGAGCAGTGTATTGCATTGCCTTTTCAATACACTTAGTGCAGGAAGCTCAGTAACAAATGTAGATCCCATGTGACAGTTACATTGCACTGAGGCTAGGATCAAGCCATCAGAAAGTATTTAATACTGTACAACTATACTAATGCTGTTAGATCTGGCAAGAGCCACTGACATTGCTGATCATGAAGTAGTGCTGTCTTACGTGACCTAGCAAAACTGAGTCACACGAAATGGGCTTTGCTCAATCACTTTTGAGAACTCAAAGGGTTATGATGGGCAACTGTATCTCTTGCTCCTGTCTGCTCACCCATGGTGTCTCACAGGTCTCAAGCTGGTCTCCCTTCCTCTTTACGTATATGTTAATCCCCTTGAGGAACCTGTGAGATTCTGCAGCCTCCTTCAGCAATATGCATGGTGATATACATCTATATTTCATGTCAGCTATGCACAGTGCCATCACTCAGACATCTAACCCTAGAAGAGATAAGCAGTTGCATGAAAAAAAATAGCTGGCTAAAATGAAACCCAGGCAAGATGGAGGTGTTGGTTTAAAGAGAAAGATTCCTTGAAGAAATTTCCATTACTTTAAAGGGTGTCTAATCTCATGTCTGTTACACAGTCTCACAATACTACTATTTTCTCGGTTGCCTCTCGGGTACCCAAATAGCAATGGGAAATTCCCTTCTCTATCTTGCACTGGGTAGGAGGTAAAACTCTTATCACAGGCCTGCACAACATACAGCCCGAGGGCTGCATGCGGCCCGTAGAGGGTCACTGTGCGGCCCGTGACAACTATGGGCAGCGCTGCACCATCCGATCCGCCGGTCAGGTGGAGGAGCAGAGCGCCACCGGGGAGGGGGAAGTGCAGCAATTCTCTCCGCCAGGCTGCCTGCATGCAGCTCCGGCGTGAGGAGGTGGGGCGCGAGCCGGAGGGCAGGACGCCGGCAGACGCCAGGATGCTGGCGTGATGTCACGATGTCATGGCTAGCGACCGCTGGATTCAAAAAGGCAGAAGCCAGGTATGGGAGGGGAAGGGGCTTGTGCTGAGGGGAGGGGAGCAGGTCAGGAGAAAGGGGAAGGGGCAAGGTGAAGGAGAGACAAATGCCAGGGGGGGCCAAGTGGAGGCACGCGGTGGGTTTTTTGTTTTTTGTTGGGTTTTTTTTGCTTAAAAATTTTTAGTTGTGTGTTTGGTAATTTTTGGGAGAACACCCCTACTTGCAGCCCACAGCTGTTTTCTTTGGAGTAATATGGCCCCCATCGCTTTCCGAGTTGTGCAGGCCTGCCTTATCATATCCAGACTGCACTGTTGCCGTACACTATGCCTGGGGAGAAAAGTGAAAGTCATAGGGAAGCTCCAGTGAGTCCAAAATGCAGTAAATCATCTACCAAGCTACACAGGGGGATAGGAGCACATTTTCCCATTGCTCTGCTTGCCACATTAGCCTCCTGTCCAATGTCAGAGCCATTTCAAAGCTTGCTTAATTTTGAAGCCATCAGTGGCTTGGCTATGGCTTGGTTATGGATAGCTTCATGGCTCATCATGACTTCTGCATTTATCAGGGACTGTAGAGTTTAAGAGGGAAGCTCACAGACTCTGGGTATGTCTACACTACAAAGTTAATTCGAACTAACAGATGTTAGTTCGAATTAACTTTGATAGGCACTACACATACAAACCACTAGTTCGAACTTAATTCGAACTAGCGGTGCGCTTAATTCGAACTAGATAAACCTCATTCTACGAGGACTAACGCCTAGTTCGAATTAACTAGTTCGAATTAAGGGCTGTAGCCACTTAATTCAAACTAGTGGGAGGCTAGTCCTCCCCAGCTTTCCCTGGTGGCCACTCTGGGCACCACCAGGGAAACTCTTCTGCCCCCCTCCCGGCCCCGGAGCCCTTTAAGGGGCACAGGCTGGCTACGGTGCCCATGCCAGGTGCAAGCCTGCCAGCACCCAGCCAGCAGACCCTGCACCTGGCACGGCTCGAGCCAGCCACCCGCTGCCACCCAGCCCTCTGCCTCTTCACAGGACCAGGTTGGCGGCTCCCGGGAGCCTACCCAGGTCCGCAAGAGGCGGGTGCCCACCCGGTCTAGTGCAGACATCATGGACCTCATCCACGACCTCCGCACTAGGCACAGGAAAGTGGCCGTCTAGGACAGGATAGCTTCCAGCCTGGCCACCCAGGAGCAGGTTGGCATGAAAATCAAGGTGGTCCACTGAGACCCCCGACCCTGAGCCTTGACTTAGAATGGCCGTACTGGGTCAGACCAAAGGTCCATCTAGCCCAGTAGCCTGTCTGCTGACAGCGGCCAACACTAGGTACCCTGGAGGGGATGGACCGAAGACAATGACCAAGCCATTTGTCTCGTGCCATCCATCTCCAGCCTTCCACAAACAGAGGCCAGGGACACCATTCCTACCCCCTGGCTAATACCACTCCATGGACCCAACGTCCATGACTTTATCTCACTTCTCTTTAAATTCTGTTTTAGTTCTAGGCTTCACAGCCTCCTGCAGCAAGGAGTTCCACAGGTTGACTATTTGCTTTGTGAAGAAGAATTTTCTGTTGTTAGTTTGAAGCCTGCTACCCATTCATTTCATTTGGTGTCCTTTAGTCCTTCTATTATGGGAACTAATGAAGAACTTTTCTTTATGCACCCTCTCCACGCCACTCATGCTTTTATAGACCTCTATCATATCCCCCCTCGGTCTCCTCTTTTCTAAGCTGAGAAGTCCCAGTCTCTTTAGCCTCTCTTCATATGGGACCTGTTCCAAACCCCTGACCATTTTAGTTGCCCTCTCCTCTCCCACCCTCTTTCTTCCCCTCTCCCACCTTCTTTTCCCAGTCTCCCCGAGTTTTGTTCAATAAAGAGAGTTTCTATTTTAGAACACGTGTCCTTTATTTTGTACATCAGGAAGGGGGGCTAGGGAGGGGTAAGTGGAAGGAGGTGAGGGAGGAATGGGGTACGAGCCCCCGATGGGGAGGACTGGGCTGGCTCCTCGGGGTGGAAACTCTCCTGAAGCCCCTTGATTGACCTCCCCCCCCCGGATGGCAGCCTGCGGCAAGTGCAGCTGGGCTGATGGCCGAGTGCTGTGATATGCCGAGTGTGGGCACTCAGGGCACTCCAAGCCAGAACTGCTTTGCAAGCGGGGAACCCCTGAGAACTGTCTGTCCGGGGTGGGGGTCGGGTTCCTTTAAGCACAGCCCTCGGCTAGCCTGAGGCAGCAGCTCCACGCTCTAAGTCCTAATCTGATGCCCTGCCGGCACTGCTTCCGGCCAACCTTAACCTCGGTTCAGGGTCCACTCAGTGTGGACATGCTAGTTCGAATTAGCAAAATGCTAATTCGAACTAGTTTTTAAGTCTAGATGCGGTAATTCGAATTAGCTTAGTTCGAATTAACTAATTCGAACTAAGTTAGTTCGAATTAGTGCTGTAGTGTAGACATACCCTCTGAGACCTAGTGTTTGTACCTATAGATATGCAATGCACTTCCTCCAGAAATCAGTTTGATACCAACTCTTGACACCTTCAGAGTACAAGCTACAACTCCTCTCTGTGCTGTTAGCTTCACACAACAGTAACACTGGAAAATGGTCTGGTAATGCTTCCTTCAAGTTAATAAGCAAGGATAACCAATGTGCAGAAAAAATTAAAAGGCTCTTTTCCCCATAGCAGCGTAACAAGGAGTAGCAGAGTACAGTCCTTCTGTCCACATGTTGCTCTCTGTAATTCTGTTAAAGCCTTGATTGCTGTGCACATTAACAGTTACATTAAGTACTACCTTTTAGTCTCATTTTATTACTGAGGGAGATTCTATTTTAAAGCCGAAGTCTGTTTGGCAGCAGATACTCTTGAGTGCTGGCATGTTGCCTTTGAGACAAATAAAAGCAGCAGCAATTGCCTTGCTTTCTTCTTGGGAGCGCTCCAAGCTATCAACTTGGCTAGAGGATGGCATTGTCCAGATAACTCTTTCTGAATCAGAAACCTGGGGCCAAGTATCCCTGGTGTAACTCCTGAGACCTAAAGGTAGTTTAGGTCTTTACAGTTTAGTCTGGGATAGAGTTTGGCCAAACAGCACCTGTTATGAACCACAAGATGAAAAACACCCTTAATTGGTGAAGTCCACTGGGTTTTGGTGTCTGGAGTCATTGGCAGATCATCTATCCCTTTGGCTGCTCCTCTAATGAGACTTTTGGCTTGACTGCTCTATTTGTTATTTAGTTGTGCTTTTGGCTCTGCCCAGCTCCGTTGTCACAGTCTCTGAATTAATCATACCTCTGATCTCAAACCTCCTCCTTGTCTCCATCTGAGCCCTCAACTCTAGTCTCAGGCCTCCAGCCATCCCCTTTCTCAGAGCAGAATTCTACAGTCCTCTCCCCCCAGATGGAGGCCTTATGGTGCAGACTCCCTCAATTCACTGTGATTGCTTCAGCAGCACTGATGGCAGTTGAGCACCTACTATCCTGTTCTCTCAAAGGCAGTGACCAGCCAGCTTTCCTAAAGCAAAGTACTGTCAGTCCAGAACAAAAGTAGTTCAGCAAAAACACATCTTCAAAACAATATTCAGCTTATATGCATGCCTGCCTTATCAGGTGGCCAGTCAACTTTCACAGAGCATCCTAAAAGATCTAAAAACTTCAGGTGTTTTTGCAGTGTCTGATTCTGCTAGACAATTTCATGACTGCTAGCTACTTTTTATACAGTTTCAAGTCTTTTGTCTGACAAGGCCTTTGAACCAGGTCAAACCCGTCTGTGCAATTCCCCAAGGGGGAGACATAACCCCAAATAAAACCTTATTACCTGCGTTGTTCAGTACCAGCCCACATAATCTTTAGTTCCAGCAGACAGCACCCATTTAGCCAGGAATACAATCTCTAGCCAGTTCATAAAGATACATGTAATATTTATGAAATGAATACAACTGTCTTTTAATATTCCATAGTATCATGCTTGTTACACTCCTGTGTCCACAAGTTTCAACTTGGTTTCACTACATGTGAGTCTAGTGCTCACAGAATGTGATGTGTTGACATCCATGGAGAACAAAGTCATCTTTGAGGACAGCAGGAAATACATGGGCAGTGACAGTTTAAGATTCTTCATGCTGGCCCACCTATGCAACTCTACCCTGCCAAGAGCTGAGAGGATAGTTCATTTTCTATCTTTGTTGTAGGGTATGTTCTCCCTACCCAGCAGTGTAAGCAGCATACCTAAGGGACCTATAGTCTGAAGGAATAGGGCTGGTGTAGAGGGCTTGGCAGCAGTAGGACTAGGAGAGGAGTAGTACTTCCCCACTACTGTGTGGAAGAAGTGGCAGAAAAATGTAGGTGGGAAAGGAGGGACAGGGATGGAAGGGAGAAAAGAGAAGGTAGAGTTGATATGAATCGCAAAGGGGTGGGAGATGCAGCTGTCAGGAGATGGGAGAGGAAAGGGGGAGCATTTCACATTCCTCCAGAATGGACAGAGAAATATAATTGTGGGGTTCAGTTCTGCCTAGGCAGCCCCAGTGCAGCCACTCAGTGCCTCATGGAACCCACACTGAGAATAGTTCCTGTCAATTACTATTAAATCCATTTCCCCAGGGTTCCAGTTAGTGGTATCTGTAATAAGGACACCTGTCCACTGGATATGGGACTGAGTCTCCTCTCTCCCACAGCAAGTACATTTTACATAGTTCACGGAAATGTCATCTTATGACAACAGCCAACCTAATAATCATATTCCATTACCAGTCCCTCCAACTATACAGCTCCTCAACATTCAGAATGGTTAATATTGGATTAATATGGTTAATATCAGAAAATCCTTTATAATGGATGCATCCTTTCCTACTGCCAGCCCATTGGAAAATACAAAGTCCTTACAAATTAAGAAGGAATATTGCTTTTGTCCTCTCTTGCTCCAAAAAAGCACCAAAGTAAAAGCAACAGAGGCTGTAATCCAACTGCTGATAAATTATTAATACCCTCCTTTTAGCTTTTCACTTACAAAAAGAATATCAATGCTCATTTTGTAAATGGTCCAAACAGATTTTATTTTGTCTTATCCTATCCACAATTTGATTAACAGACATTGCATTAAGGTGTGCAGGTGCTTAATGCCCATAGGAATTAGGTGCAAAAATGCCTTTGAGGCTCTGGGCTAAAATATTACCATTGCAGCAATTTTACTGTCTTTGCAAAATCATAAGGGGCATGTTTTGGGTTATGCTCTTATAAATAGACATAGGTTAAAGGCAACTCCAATGTCACCCAAAGGAATTGTTTTAACATGTAACTAAGACCACATTGCTGAATACTTGCTATATTTATCCCGACACTAAGGCCCTAATCCAAAGCCTGTTTAAGTTTCCAGTGATAACAGGATGCATATCAGGACCCAATGTTTCTACAACAGCTAATGCAACATTTGTAGGACAATTGACTTATTCACTATGATCCCAATCTGCCCATATGCAGGAACTTACAACCTTGCATACAGGAATCACTCTGCCTCCTCCTGAAATGCAGCTGTCTCTGGGGCAGAATGTGGTAGCTGTTTAACAATGCACAACAAATTCTCACCACTGTTGAAAGGAGGGGGAAAAGTAAGTAGTCATAATTTCTCAAACTGGAACTCCATCAGGACAGGTGATCTAACATCTGGATTTTGATGAAATGCTGGAGGATCTCTAATAATCATAAGTGGTAAGGATTTCTGTTTTTTGTATTATTTTTTTTGTCTCATCTGAAAGGTAGAGAACAAACATCTGTGCTTAAAATGACTTAAGATAGTGATATAACATAGCAAATTTAGCCTCACTAAATATCTAAGTAAAATACAGAACAACATGTCTCTGCTAAATTGTGGAATGGCCCCAAGCCAACCTTGGAAAAAGGATTATCAAAACTTTAATTAACAGGTGCTCTGTGTTCCCACTTGCTGAGGAATTGATTCTGACCATACAGGAACTGCAGATACTGACTGCACCCATCTCTTACCCGCTTTGCAGAAGTGTCACTGAAAATGCATGTTGCTTTTTGTTTTGCTAGCCATATAAAGAGAGTCTTGCATCAAGCCCAGATTGGAAGGGGGGGGGCAAACTTTTGGGTAGTGCACGTGAATTTGGTGTATCTGCCTGCAAAGCACTTATACTTTTGGCACTATATATATATAATTATGCATATTTAATGTGTGTTAGAATAGGGGAAAGGCTTATAAAGGGAAAAATAGCCCTTCAGGCAGATAGCGCCAGTGACACTGATCCTCTGCATTTATGGAATCGCAGAATGAGCTTCTTTGCATGGATTTTGCTGTCCTCTCTAGAAATTAAGCTTTGGGGTTTTTTCTGTCACTTCTGGTTGTGAAGATAACCTTGATTAAAAAAACAAACCTGATGCATTGGGTCTTCAGTGAGCGAGACTGAAACCATAGCAGCAAGTGAGATGTGACCGCTGTCTAAAGCTTAATTATCAGGGACAGTAACTGACACCCTCCCTCCATCGATGTTCTTCTGGTTTGTCTTTAATCTTTTTCCATGCTTTGGTTCAAGTGCAGCCAAAGCACTGACAGCACTTCATGTCCCCAGATGCCCAAGCGTGTGTCTGAGACCAAGAACCCCAGCTAGACTTTAGGCACAGAACGTTTGCCTCCTCCACACCAAGTCCCTTTGATTATCAGCCCTTGGGGGCAGCTTGCAGCAGTAATCCTAAAAACAGCCAGGTTAATTTAAGCAAATCAAAGTTTAGTCAACATCCAAAACTATAAGAGAGACTCTATGGAAATAAAAGCAAATCACTACACGTCACACCACTGTCCAAAGCTTCTCCAAACCTCATTGGATAGGATCTTGCTCAATGATTAGTACAATAGAGTAGATGGGGAAGGGGGAAATGTGTAGCTTACCTTCAGAATTCAGCTAGGTCTATTTTCCCTTCTGGTTGTACTCAGCTTTCAACTCAGAGGCAGCTCTCCCCTACCCTTTCAAGTATATCAGGGATGTATGCACTGCAGCCCTGATCCAAAATGCACATAGAAATCAAGGAAACTCTTTCCACTGACTTCCATGGGCTTTGGTCAGACCAAATCCAGGTGCATCTTTCTTCTCAGAAGAACCCTCCATAGCCAGGCCTCCAGAGCAGGTCTGCCTCATAGTTTCCCTTCTGGCAGCCCCCTGTTAGATGCCCAATGAGCGTGCAGCCAGGACTTGACTCATACTGAATGAACAAGTAACCTTACCCATTTCGTTCATTCAGACCAACTCTTCTAGGAGATTCCAGCACTGCTCGCGGCATTTGGTTGGGCGAGTGACCTCAATCACCAGGCGTCGCTCTGTGCTCCAGAAATCTCCTGGCCCTGGCCCTGGCCCACCACTCCATAGGCCAGCTAGTTTCTTTACATGGGACTGGTGTTTGTGAGAAAGTGAGCCAGCCTGTAAAAAGCAACATGATGTGGTGGGACTGGGCGTGGGCCAACGGAGATGGCTGCTCGTGAGACTTTAAAAAGCCTGTAAAAATAGACGCCTCCAGGGCGCACCTGGAGAAGGGAGCCCCGGGAGACGAGTCTCGCAAGGCGCAGGGTGTAATGAAACACGCCAGGACGCAGCAGGCGCCCGGAATGAACTCACTGGGCTCGGCTGCGGCGGGGAGCAAGATGAAATATGGACTGTGTGCAGGGGGCTGCAGGAGTGTGGAGGGGAAGGAGAGCCGGGGATCTGGTGGGTTTGCAGGAGGCGGCGAGGTATGTTCGGGAGGGGGGGGGGCAGAAGCGAGCCGAGGGGCTGGCGTTTCCCGGCTGTCAGAGTCGCCCCTCGGGCGAAAGGAGGCAGAGGTGAGGGGCGCTGGAGAGGGCGGCAGCTGAAGGGAAGGGCTCGTGCTGTAGATAGTCCAGGCCGCCGCCGCGGGGAGGAGACTGAAGAGAACAGGCGTCGGGCAGGGCTGGTTACTGCTGCGGGCGGGGGCAGGTTTCTGAGCCCAAAGTTCAGCGTGGGACCTTGGGCGGGAAAGGTGCTAATAGCGCTCCGGGCAGCAAAGCCCTCGCGCCCCGCTGACTCCCGCCTCAGAGCAGGGGCCCAGCAGCTCGCACCCGGGCTGGAGCGGGGCTGTGCTGGGACCGAGGCGGGCCAGGAAGTTCACGCTGCCGGGCACCGGCTCTCGTAGGCGCGGGGAAGTTCCCGCGCCCTGGCAGCAGCGGTGGCCTGTCCATCCAGGGAGCCGCCCAAGAGAGACACCCCGCCCGCTTACACCTGAGCGACCGGCCGCCAGGGGAGCCGAGGGTGGGCTTTGGAAAGGACGCTGCGAAGTTGGCCGGGGCTCGCCCCCTGCGGGCTCGGCGCGGCACAGTCTGAGCCAGGTACTGACCGGAGCGCAGGCTGCCCCGTGCGAAGGGAGAGGGGAGCCGGGCTGCTTGCAGCGCTCCGAGAACCTCCTGCCTCCGTTGTCGCGCCTTGGGAGCCCCCAAGTAAGGCTCTGGCGCCGGATTGCATTGTCAGGCGGGCATCGCTCGCCGGCTGGCGGGAGGCACTTTCCCTACATGCAGCGTCTGGCTTTGGCTGATAAGGTGTCCATGCTTGCGAGGCGAAGAGACTGCGAGTGACACTCTCACACACACACACTGTGGCTCCTGCGGGAGCAGGACAGCGCTTTGGCGATGGGGAGAGCCCTGCAGTCCTGGGGCTTTCTTCTTCCTGGTCAAATCCGACTGTCCTGCTGGGAGAAGGAACTTGGAAACCCTTCGGCTCCTGGGTTTATTTGAGGTGGGGAGGGCTAGGGGACAGGAATGGCTTCGGAGGTGGGGCCAGAACCAGCTGCTGAAGCAACTTGGAGCGCCCCAGCGGGGAGACCAGCTGGCTCTGCAGATGTTCGAGAGGAGGTGAGCAAGGCGGGGGGAGGAGGTCGGTATACAGGCGTGGGTGCGACAGACCCAGCCGTGCGGATGCAGACACTCATCCGTCTGCACAGTAATACAAAGACCTGAGAAAAGTGCCCGGCAATCAGGCTTGTGCCCAGAGCTCGGCGGGAAGCACCGGTCTGCGGGCAGGGTTTCATCCCTTGCAGGGTTTGGTGTTTCTTAGTCCCAAGGGGCCTGGACGCATGCCACAAGGATGACTGTCATTGCAAGTCTGCGGGGCGGGAAGGGAATGTAGGGAGCTGTTGCCCAGCTAGGCGGGCGGGGATCTGTATGTTGGTTTGTAATGCAAAGGAAAGAGGGAAATAAGTCATTGTAGTTCGGCCTCGCTGGGCTGCTTGCAGCCCCTCGCTGTGGCAGTCACCAGCCAGCGCCCAGCAGGCTCCGGGAGCTCTCCACGGTGCTGGGGTTCTCCCCAGCCAGGACAACGTGGGATTTACCCTCCACCGCACTGTGCAGGGGCCGTGCTTTCCCCACTACCCGCCCATATGACAAGGCAGGATCAGGCTCTTTCGCAGAGCCAAGCTCCAGATCCCGAGACGGGCTTGGAGTCTCGCCCTGCCTCTCCTGAAAGGGAGTCACCAGAGGGGCTCTGCGGTTCTCTGGCTGACTGGCATTACAGGTTAGTCTTTACTAACCATTGGCTGCTGCATACTGTCCTGGGCAAATCACTGACAGAACCATGAAGCTGTTTACAGACGTTTTATCTCCTCTTGCTAGATCTCTCGGAAACATGGATAACACGCTGAGCAGGCACTGGTTCACTTTAATGCTTACCGATCCTAATCACTAACATTCTCATTTTTAATTGGGATCTACACAAATATAATAAATGGCACCTTTGGGCAAGTACTACAAATACCAGTGTTCTAAAAAATTCCTAAAGATCAACCACTACTCATCCTAAACCTCACATTATTAGCGTTATAACATAGCCGTACTGCAATACAATGTACTGGGAGTGTGGAATGCAAACCTAAAAGTTTGAAATAGAAACATATATGTTTTGTGTTTAACTATCTAACAATGTAATATAGAACCAAACTGCAAGCCTCACCAAGTTCAGTGGGAATTTTGCCTAAGTAAAGACTTCAGAATTTGGTCCAAAAACGTACTGTCCCCCACACATTTTTCAACTTCCAAACAATAATACAATCGGTGGAGGCCTTCATGTGACTTAAAATAGCCCGAAAAACATAGAAAACAAGGAATAAGTCTAGCAGCACCTTAAAGACTAACAAAACATGTAGATGGTATCATGAGCTTTCATGGGCACAACCCACTTCTTCAGATAAATGGAGTATGAAAGGTCCAGTTCCAAAATAAATAGTAGGGCTTGGAGGGGACAGGGGAAAGGGGGGAAAGGGGGAACACAGAGTGTTCATGTTACATGAAGCTGATAGAGAAGGTGCAAATTGTTCTTAAGTAACCATTGTTTGGTTTTTGAAGTCATTAGGATATGGAAGATAGTGTGCTAGCCAGGTAATGTCTTTATTCATACCTTTGGGTCCCAAACCTGTGTAAATGAAGTTAAGTTCCAAGGCTTCCCTGTGTATTTGGCTTGTGGAATTGGCCTGAAACAACTGACTTTGAGATCCATTAATGAGTACCTGGGTTTCTGTGTGTGGCTTTTCCGGAGATCTGATTTGTGTCCATTAATTATTTCCTGTAGAAACTGTCCAGTTTGGCCAATATACATGGTAGAAGGGCTTTGCTGGCATTTGATGGCATAGATTAGTGGATGTGCAGTTAAATGAACCCCTTATGTAGTGGCTGATGTGGCTGGGTCCAGTGATGAAATCACTTGTGTAGATGTGTGGACAGAGTTGGCACTGGGGCTGATTGGAGGGGTGGGTTCCTGGCTGATTATGATGGAGGTGTGCTGCTTGGTTACTGGAAATAATTTATTTGAGGTTAGGGGGTTGTCTGTAGGCGAGGACTGGCCTTTCCCCCAAGGTTGGTGAGAATGAGGGGCCATTTTTCAGGATAGGTTATAGATTGTTGATAATGCATTGGAGGGGTTTAAGTTGTGGGCTGTAGGTGATGACAAGTTGTTTTCTCTTTTTGGCTTGTCTTGGAGTAGTTCATGTCTGGGTACCCTTCTGGCTCTATCAATCTGTTTTTCACTTCTCTTGGTAGGTATTTCAGTTTTAAGAATACTTTATATAGATCCTGTAGGTGTTTGTCTCTGTCTGAGGGATTAGAGCAAATCCAGTTGTATCTTAGGGCTTCGCTGTAAACAATTGATTGAGAAACGTGTCTTGGATGGAAGCTAGAGCCATGAAGATAAGTATAGCGGTTGGTAGGTTTCCAGTATAAGGTAGTAGAAATGTGTCCATCATGTAATTGTAATTGTACTGTAGTGTCAAGGAAGTGGATCTCTCGTGTGGACTGATCCAGGCTGAGGTTGATGGAGGGTGGGGGTAGAAGTTGTTGAAATCCCTCTGAAATTCTTCAAGGGTCTCTTTCCTGTGGGTCCATATGATCATGTCATCAATGGAACGTAAGTAGAGTAAGGGTGCTAGAGGGCGAGAATTGAGGAAACGTTGTTCAAGGTCAGCCATAAAGACGTTGGCATTTTGTGGTGCCATGCAGGTGCCGATGGCTGTACCGCTGGCTTGAAGATACAAATTGTCTCCTAATCAATAATAGTTGTGGGTGAGGACAAAGTCACAGAGCTCTGTAACCAGGTGTGCAGTGATGTCATCAGGGATGGTGTTCCTGATAGCCTGTGATCTGTCTTCATGTGGAATGTTGGTATAAAAATCTTCTGTGTCCATGGTGGCCAGGATGGTGTTTTCAGGAAGAGTACTGATGTTCTGTAGTTTCCTCAGGAAGTCAGTGGTGTTTTGAAGGTAGCTAGGTGTGTTGGAAGCATGAGGAGAGAGTCAATATAGCCAGACAATCCTGTTGTAAGTATGTCAATGCTTGAGATGTAAGTATGTCAATGCTTGAGATGATGGATCATCTAGGATTTCCAGGTTTATGTATCTTGGGGTATGTCTACACTACCCTCCTAATTCGAACTAGGAGGGTAATGTAGGCATATCGCACTTGCAAATGAAGCCCGGGATTTGAATTTCCCGGGCTTCATTTGCATAAGCCGGGCGCCGCCATTTTTAAATCCCGGCTAGTTCAAACCGGGAATGAGGAGTACAGCTAGTTCGGATTAGGAAGCCTAATCCGAACTAGCTACTCCGTGCCTCGTGTAGCCGCGCGGCACGGGGTTCGAACTAGCCGGGATTTAAAAATGGCGGCGCCCGGTTTATGCAAATGAAGCCCGGGAAATTCAAATCCCGGGCTTCATTTGCAAGTGCGGTATGCCTACATTACCCCGCTAGTTCGAACTAGCGGGGTAGTGTAGACATACCCTTGGATAGCAGATAGAAAATTCCTGGTTGGGGATGGGGGAGGGTGATGTTTGTGTAAATTTGGTCCTGAGCAGTATCAGGGAGCTTGATGAGCATTTGTTTTAGGATGGGGGTTTTTTTTGTTTGCATTCTTTAGTGGGATTAGAGGAGAGACACTTGTAGAATCTGGTGTTGGTCACCGCCAGTTCATAATCTCTTCTGTTCATGATTACAGCACCCCCTTTGTCAGCATCTTTGATAATGATGTTAGAATTGTTTTTGAGGCTATGTATAGCATTGTGTTCTGCATGACTGAGGTTATATATTATATGTTGTTGTTTGCTGATGTCAGCCTGTGCACATTTGTGGAAGCAATCGATGTTGAAGTCAAGACTCTTGTTACGACCATCAGTAGGGGTCCACATAGAAGCCTTCCTCTTGTGGTATTGGAGGGGGAGAGCTACAAGGTCAGTGTGTTGTACATCAGTGTGTTGGAAATATCTCTTTAGACGGAGGCAATTAAAATAGGCTTCCAGCTCTCCACATAACTGAATCATATTTGTGGGGTTGGTAGGGTAGAAGGAGAGTCCTCGAGATAGGACAGATTCCCCTGCCGGGCTAAGAGTGTGGTTGGATGGATTGACAATATTGCTAGATGAGTTGAAAGTACCAAGAATGAGAGATCCTGAGGTGTGTAGGAGTTTGCATTATTGTCCTCCAAGATAATCACCACTAATCAACTTGTGCTGTCTCTCTGAAGGTTGACATATAACATATTGACCCATAACCCTTGGTTGAAGCAGAATCACATGACTCAATGATTATACATTTAAGTGCCAAAGAGCATTGTCCTATGTTAGAATACATTCAGGGCAAAGAGATATTTAAGCTTTTTTCATACAGTACTTAATCAGTGGTGGCCCGTCAATACAGGCAAACTAAGCGGTCACCTAGGGCGCCAAGATAAATGGCCATTGAGGGCTTTGGAGGCGGAGGCGCCGATCGCGTATTTCACCAAGGGCACCAGTTGCCGGCAGCTTGTCTAGGGCCGCTCCTGTACGTAGTGCAGCATTTGGTGTAACTTCTTTGCTCTTCTGCTGTTTCATCGGACATAAATCATAGGGGAGAAGGAAGTTTTAAAGTAGTATGAAGGTGAGAACAAATGTTCCTTTCCCTCCACAAAGACAATGTTTAAAATGAATGTGAGGGGCATGAACTATCAAGCAATGAATATTTCCAGTTTTATTCAGGATAGCTCTTTCTATCACTGCTGGGACTCTGCACTGGATCAGAGAACACAGACCAGTGTAAATAGAGCAGCCTCAGCAAATCCTACATTAAGTTCAAATATGTTCACAGTAAACCACCTACACCAAGAACCCAACACTTTTTAAAGAGCATATTGTATAAAACTTACTTTTCAGCTTAGGTTGAAAACTTTATAGTCCAATTGTAGTAACTTTATCAGTCAATTAGTGCAGGTATTTCAGCTCCATTGCCAGTCACTTTTCAACTTGTGATGCATAGTTCACCCCCTTAAACTTCAACTAGTATCCTCCTACAATTGCTGATATCACTGGAACTCCCAAATGTAATGATAGCCTTATAGGAGATCAATAACTGGATAGAGTTGGGAAGCACTTCTTGATATAGCCAGTTTGTGCTCCTGAACCACAGAAGGTTTTCACTGTATTAATCCCACCACAAACATATCTAGACTCTTACTGGGCATTTCTGAAGATGAGAGTACTTGACCTGCACACTTATGCTTAAAGGATCCCCGCTCAACAATTTTTGCTCCATGTTTAATTTTACACTTACTCCTTGTCTTGTTTTTTTAGTCTTATGTAATGAATCCTTTCCTCTCCTTTCTGCCTGCTCACACAGTTTCTGTGTAATGCTCTTCGGTTCCCCCATTGTCCCTTAAGTGTTCTGGTATAACATGGTGCTTATCTATTATTCACATCATTTGTGTGTTCCGGATTCTTTATAAATCATGGAAGAAAATTTTTATAGTAACTAGAAAAGCTTTTATTTGAAAAGACAAAATAAAACTGTTAAGTTCCTAAGCTAGTAATAGATGTTTGAAAAATATGAGTCTCAACAAATATAGTTTAAAACAGACCCTTTGAAGAACAATTTGTTTTCAGTTACCTACTATGACCTTGATCTTACATTATTAAAGTCAGTGGATTTCACCATTGACTTCAATGAGTGTAGAAACAAACCCTAGGACTTAGGACAACATTCTCTGTATGGGTATGTCTACACTACCCTCCTATTTCGAAATAGGAGGGAAATGTAGGCATACCACAATTGCAAATGAAGCCCGGGATTTGAATTTCCCGGGCTTCATTTGCATAAGTGGGGCGCCGCCATTTTTAAATCCCTGCTCGTTCGAACCCCGTGCCACGCGGCTACACGCGGCACGAACTAGGTAGTTCGAACTAGGCTTCCTAGTTTGAACTACCGTTACTCCTCGTGGAATGAGGAGTAACGGTAGTTCGAACTAGGAAGCCTAGTTCGAACTACCTAGTTCGTGCCGCGTGTAGCCGTGCGGCACGGGGTTCGAACGAGCAGGGATTTAAAAATGGCGGCGCCCCACTTATGCAAATGAAGCCCAGGAAATTCAAATCCCAGGCTTCATTTGCAATTGCGGTATGCCTACATTACCCCACTAGTTCGAACTAGCGGGGTAGTGTAGACATACCCTATGATATTGACCAAGAGCAAGACCAAGAGCTGGCACTTTGCATTGTTTTAGGGGCTAGTAGCATCATCAGCTGTTGCAAAAGAAACACAGACTCATGAACTAAGGTTTTGGTAGGGAAGAGAAGGAGAAATGATTTTAAGGTATTTCAGGTGTTTCCATATCTACATGCATTCTCCCAGAAATATTTTCCTTCTCATTTACCTTTTTTCCTGACTACATTTCCTGCTCTAACCCACCCTCCTACGTTGTTATGCTTTAACTACTAGCTGGCCCCGTTTCCCAAACTGGTAATTACTGTAGGATCTAGATCTACATTTGGTGCAAATCAATGTATTTCCATTGATTTCAATGCAGTTATGCCAGTTTACACCATCTCAGGATTAGGTCTTAAATATATTAATCTTAAAAGTTTAACTGGAGTATTATTTTAATTAATTAAACTTCACAAATAAAAAGTAATTTATAACCTTCCATAGCTAAGTATTGCCAAGGAATCAGAAACCAGGATACCAGCAGGTAGCTAGTATTTTGAAATGTTTGTCTCATCTGTGCCTAGAGATTTAAATAATGCTTGTCTGTTACTATTTTAAATTTATCCCTTGCATTAAAATAAATAAATTTTATTTATAAATTTAAATATAAATTGGAATAAATTGCCCAGGGAGGTTGTGGAATCTCCATCTGTGGAGATATTTAAGAGTAGATTAGATAAATGTCTATCAGGGATGGTCTAGACAGTATTTGGTCCTGCCATGAGGGCAGGGGACTGGACTCGATGACCTCTCGAGGTCCCTTCCAGTCCTAGTATTCTATGACTCTATGATTCTAAAAACCTTTAATTGAGAGTGATAAAATGTAATCAGTTAAGTTCTCCAGATAAAGAAAAAACTACAAGAAACCATGGGCAGACATTACTGAAATCCGCAGACACTAAGCTGTGTGATGTGACCATAACATTACAGATAAGAGTCCTCTTAAGTCATCTCATCTATCTCCCATTGCCAGTGCTGGAACATGGAGAGATTATTTCTTCCATTTTCAAAAAGTGCCATTATGGTCATGAAAGAAACATTTAATATTGCAAATTTTAAAAATACTGCTTATTTGTGAGCTTCTGGATCTCTCTAGAGCAGCCCTTTTCTCTCAAACACACGAAAGCCCATACAACACAATGGGGTTTCAATCTGGAGTTTATTTTAGTCCCAGCCTCCTGGTTTTTCATCATACTGCTCTCTCTGACACAAGTCTAGACATCTCAAATGCACTTATAATGTTAATTTGCCCACTCTCTGTCTCACATATCGTAGTCCCTTTTTTTAAAATTACTGTTTGCATTAAGTTCTGAATGCCTAATTTATGTGGTTGTCTAAATTTTGAATCCTCTAAATTTTCAGTCATGTATAGTGTTAACAATCCCATTTCACAACCTTGGAAAAACTAAGAATTGGCTCAATTCCCTTTATGTGTCTTCATAATTTAGATTTAGCTCGAGCATCCTCATGTTCTAAATTGTACACTGTTTATGGACTGAATCCTAGTCAAGGGAGGATAAGAGGCTTGGGAAGTTTGTAGTGTTTTCATCAAACCTTCCCTTTCAGAGGAAGGTTTATGGGCCAGAATATAGATTTCCAGAAACTGCAGGCATGGAAACCCCCTTTCTTAGTCTCATAGAAGGATATTTCCTCCATGCTTCCATCCTGTTCCCTGAACGAAGGAGCTGTGCTGGCAATAGCCACATTCTCTTCTTTCTATGCTCAGTAGAAAAAATGCTCAGGGCATGAATAGGAAAAAGGGCAGAGGGAGTAGATATCATGAGTGTCAATCTTAGGGTATGTCTAGACTGACGAGCTTTTCCGGGAGGTATGATTAGGAGAATCTCTGCTCAAGGTGGCGCAATGCCGATATCTATAGCCAGATGACCGATAGCCTAGCCACAAAGGGCCATACCAGGACCCTGGAACAGGTCCACAATAAACTTAAAGAGCTGCGGCAGGCCTACACCAGGGCAAGGGAGCACAGCTCATGCTCTGGGGCAGGATCCCACATCCTGGGGTGCGGTGCAGCCCCTTCCCCACCCCTAGTGGTGGACTCAGAGCTGGAAAAGCCCATCGTCACTGCCCTGGGGTCACAGCCCAGGAGGAGGAAGACAAGGAGGAAGAGGAGGAGGAGGCGGAAACGGCGAGCACCATCACCACACTCACTTTGGAGCTGGTACCCCATGGCCTAGCTGTGTCACCGGCATCCTCCAAGGCTGGAGAGGGATCATCAGGTGAGTGTGATAAGTTTTTCACACACACAGGGTGGTGGTGGCAGGCATTGAGGGGCTGTGATGCAATTGTTGTTCAGACTTCTCGGCCTGGCCATTGCACTGCAGTCCGTGCACATAGATGCACGTGCAGCCTCAGACTGTGCCACGAAGCCCCAGGAGGCAGCTCCGGAGCACCCTTAGGCTCCTCTTCACAGGCTCTGGGGAGGCTGCCCACACTTCTGACCTCCGGGGGGGATGCCCTCCCACCACCAGTCACTTCTGGAAGGAAGTGGGGGACAAGGGCACACACCCGCTCACAGACTGAGGAGTGCTGCACATGGGCATGCCTGCATGCTCGAGGCAGCATCCACTCCTGGGAATAGCGCTACCAGGCGCAGATGTGTGTGCGGCACCGATGAAAGCCCAGGCAACTCAGGGCCCCTCTCACAGCCATTGAATCCCAGCATTGCCTGCTTTTCGGTGGGACGTGGGGGAGGCAGGAAGAATGATCCCCTGGGGACCACTGGGCCCTTGTAAGGCAGAGCTCGCTGTCCAGGCCACGTGGCCTTGCTCCAGGGACATCACCTTCCTCTGACTTGAGAACTGTTGCTCTCAGCTCACTGATGAGGGCAAGGCCTCAGGGACAGTGTCTCCATGGATGACTTGCCTCCTCTCTTTATTCTCCTTAGCCGGACCAGCTGTGACTGTGGGGAGATTGACATCACCCAAGCCAGCCACCCAACCCCAGGGGAGCCGCAGGTGTTGGAGGGTGCAGGAGGACCTGATGAGTGAACGTGTCTCCATCTTCAGGGACATGCAGCAGATGCTGGTCCAGAAGGTCTGAGATGACTCGCAGTGTTAGGCCCAGATGTGGACTGAGCTGCTGCAGCAGGGCTACAACATGTATGTGGCTGTCCAGGAGCTCATGACCTACCTGGTACCCTGCCTTTCCCCCATCCTCCAAAGACACCCCCACCCCCACCCCTAGGTTGCCGAGGTCCCCGCACATGAGGCAGAAGGAGCACCTGAGCCACGTGCCACTCTCAGCTCCAGCTCTGAGCCTCTCCTCCCCCCTCCAAGTTTCTCTTTCCCCTCCCCCCTCCCCATTTCCAGGTTCTCAGCCCCCCTCCTCCCCAGTTACTTCTATCCCAAATAAATAAACCAAAAATTTTGTTTTAAAAACAAAACGTGTTTTTATTGCGTCTGCAGGTAGAGGAGTGGAGGGGAGAAGGGAAGGGGTCATTGGAGGAAGGCAGAGAGGGACATGGCCTAGGCCCCTAGTGGGGAGACCCTAGGGAGAGTTACTGGGGTCCTTGAGAGAAACTCTCCCTCAGGGCCTCCCGGATGCGCACCCCCAGCTGATGGGCCTGGCAGATGGCAGCTATGCATGGCTGTTCTAAGGCCCGATCTTTCTGACTGGCCTCTGCCCACCACCTGCAAGAAAGGCCTCCCCACCTTCCTCTCTGCAATGTTGTGGAGCACACAACACGCAGATATCACCTGGGGAATGTTGTGCTCCCTCACATCCGGGTGGGTCAGGAGGCACCTGAACTGCACCTTCAAGTGGTCGAAGGTGCATTTGGCCTGCATGTGGGACATGCCCAGGTGGCCACTGAAGCGGTCCTTGGCCTGGTCCAGGTGGCTGGTTGAAGGGCTTCATCAGCCACTGCTTTAGGGGTAGGCCAGATCCCTCATGATGCAGAGTGGCATCTCAATGTCCCCAACCCTGATGCTGTGCTCAGGGAAGAAAGTGTCAGTCTCCAGCTTGTGGTACAGGCTGGAGCTGCAGAAGACATGGGCGTTATGCGCCTTCCCCGACCAGCTAATGAAAATGCCCGTAAACTGGCCGTGGTGGTCGACCAGGGCCTGCAGGTCCATAGAAAAGTATCCCTTTCTGTTTATGTGCTGCACTGCACAGTAGTCAGGGCCCAGATGGGGATGTGGGTTCCATCAATAGCACCCTCTGCAGTTGGGGAAGCCCTGGGCAGCAAATCCAGCGATGACAGGTCCAGGTTGCCCAGGCAGATGACCCTGTTCAGCAGGATGGTGTTAATAACCAGGGCTTGACAAACCGCTGTTTCAGCCAGTTGCTCCATGCACCCCATTCACCGGCGCTTCGCGCATGCGCAGTGCAGGGCTGGCGTGTAGCTCTCTTGTTTGTCAAGCCCTGTTAATAACCCTCACCACCTGCAGAAGGAGACAAACAAAGAAACAAAACAGAGTATCAAAGGGGGTGCCAGAGCCTTTGGGAGGTCCTCTCCTCCTCCACTACCTTCCCCCCTCAAACATCCCAGCAGCCACCCCCTATGAAGCCTGTTCCCTCCCCCCTCAGGGCTGTGTGAGGGCAGGACTGCCAAATCCCCTGGGGACAGAGCTTCCCCACCATCCCCCCCAGTCCACCCTCCACATCCTCAACCCCCCCTTTCCCTAGGGTTCCCCTTTCCAGTACTCCTCCCCCCTCCAGGGACTGCAGCCCGAGAGTGCCATATCTGCATGAGGAGGGCCCTGCTGGTTGGCTTTCCCATGCCAAACTGGTTGCCCATGGATCACTAACTGTCGGGCATGGACAGCTTCTAGAGAGCAAT
Source organism: Pelodiscus sinensis (assembly GCF_049634645.1). NCBI lineage: Eukaryota > Metazoa > Chordata > Testudines > Trionychidae > Pelodiscus > Pelodiscus sinensis. The sequence goes on from NC_134714.1 coordinate 64,992,690, forward strand.
GGTGACCCGCTTCTCCAAGGGGGTGGTGGGTCGCATCTGGATGTCCTCTTGTCTAAGGTCAGTGGGGAGCCAGGCACACAGCTCCAAGAATGTCTCTTTCCTCATATGGAAGTTTTGGACCCACTGAAGGTTGTCCCACTGCTCCATCACTAGCCAGTCCCAGCACTTGGAACTGGTGTACAGCCTCCAGAAGCGTCGCTCCACCATGGAGTGCAGTTGCAAAGTCATTACTCCCATACACTGGCAGAGGTTTTCAAAGATGAGCTTGGGGTCGAGCTCATTCAGGGCCATGAAGGCAGCCTGCAGAAACTGCTGCACAGCAGTGTGGGACCGTCGCATGCTCAGAGGTAGCTCCGGCTCCTTGGCAAAGAGTGCTGTGGTGTCCAAAGGCAGGGCAACCAGAGCACACAACGGGAAGTGCTTTGCTGTCCCTCAGAGAAGTAGGCAAGCAAGCAGAAGAACCTGAGAAATGGATGTCCAGGGGGGTCCCTTTAAAGCATGCATCTCAGATAGCCTTAGGCAGCAGATACCAGAAGCAACTGCTGATATAATGCCCTGCCTGAACTGGTTCTGGGTGGCCTTTAATGTGAGATAGCGTCCAATCAGTGTGGACGCGATCTTTCAAAATAGCACATCGCTATTTCATTGCGTGTTTTGTGTGTGGATGATCTATTTCAAAATAAGCTTTTCTGGAAGCTCTCTTCTGGAAAAGCTTATTCCGAAAGAAGCTTGCAGTGTAGACGTATCCCAGTCATCTGGGCATTGTGTGAAAGTAGCCATTGCTCAGATAATCTGAATATCCCTGGGAAATTAATATTTGCTGTTCTGTGCATCAGTCACAGTTGTTCTGCACATTACCTACCTGGCATAAAACCACATAAGGATGCAAATGAAAAGTTGAAGGCACCTAGCAGTATACACCTCTTCCTCCATCTCCTTGAGACACAACATACCGCCACTGGAATAGTCACTATACACTACAGACAACACATCTCACAACCTTCCTCCATTCCAGGCCTCCATTCCACTTAGATGAGAGAGTATGATGTTCCAGAAACATGCAGAACATAGTAAGGGGTGAGGGCTGGGAGGAAGTTGGTGGTGGGTTTGGAGAAGGACGGGCTACTGAGGCAGAGATAAAGTTGTGACATGCTGATTGTGGTATATGGTGGTGGTTCTGGTGGTGGATGGATGTCTGGGAGGAGGGGCAGAGGGGATTTACTATTAGGTGCCTTAACTTTTTATTTCTTTGCTTTTTTTGTTTTTCGGATTAATATGTTATGTACAGAGCAATCTAACAAGGTTGTGATTCTGGGTACTAATATACTACCTGTGGCTCATTACAGGGGTCCCCCAAAGCACAGGAAAGGGAAGTGACTCCTGAGTTCAGAGAGGAGGGAGCAGAGGTTGCATGGGAGCTAGAGCAGTGGGCTGGAAGCAGCAGCCTGGGAATTGGGATTGAAGGGCTGAGAACCAAACTGAGAAGGGACTAGTGGTAGCTACAGGTGGTGGCCAGCCAGGAGAAGCCTGCAGATTGAGGCAGCCATGGGGAGTGGACTGACTGAGACCACAGGTGCTGAACAAGGGGACTGGCCTCTGGCTGGAGGCAGTGCAGGTCAGTGTGTGTTTGTCTCTAGGAAAGGGGAGAGTTGGCATGATTACTCCTCCTAGGAGGAGCCCCAATCTGACACTGCTGGATTGTGCCTAAGGGCTGGGTTAGGGTCTGTAGAGTACCATCTCTTTTGTGTTGTAATTTAAAGCAATGGTGCCTAGGTAATCTGCATCCTATTTCCAGCACTTCTAATAAAGAAATCCTCTGCTACCAAAGCCAGGAGTGTTCTCATGGGTTAGAGCTGGAAATGCCAAGTGCTTGGAGTGCATACAGCACTTGATCCTGACTATGGGGAACCTGCCGCTATCAGTCACCTAGGAACTAGTGTACCCCCCAACGAAGTGGGATCCCACCAATACCCAAAAGAGAAGAAACTCTTCCAATTGGCAAGCACTTGAATGGCTGGCCAGAAATGCAGATACCAGATGCTGGAAATAAACCTCCAGAAGACTGTTCTTTGGATGGAAAGGAGACAGCAGAGTAAAAGTAGGTGTTTCATAGACAGTGGAGAATGACACTCTCTCTCCATGCTCCAGGTGTACAACAGAGTGGACTGTAATATCCTACTGGGATTTCCACATCACAGAAAGATGCTTTATAACAATTTGCTGGCCCCACCAAAGGTCCTGTGGCTTTGGGGGTATGGTTTGGAATCCCATAGCTTCCACAAGTTTATAACTGATCCCACTGGAGTGCGTAACTGCTCCCAAGCTACCTGGCCAGCTCTTCATAGCCAGCTCCCAGGATGCTGCTTTGCATTTTCATGTTGCCTTTAATATAGTGATTTTAAATCATCTCACAAACACGAATTCTCAATGTCCCTTTGAGACAGGGGTTGTGATTTCTATTTTATGGATGGGTACATTTAGTCACAGCAAGATTAACTGAGGACACCATGAGTCACTGGCAACAAAACCCAAGGCTTCTGGCTCCCAGCCCACTGGATGCATTGGATAAAATTAAACTGATAAGTGGATGTGCCCCTACTGCAATGCTCTAAGTGCTATGCAGTCAGAAACTTTGAAAGAACTTGTGTGCATGGCCTTCCTTTGGGAGGCAATACTTAACTTCTATTCTCTTTTCTCTCAGAGAAGTGTTGACTATTTACTCCCTGGAGTTAGTTCCTGGTATTAACAGGGGCACATGCTACATTTGACAAGATGTGAATGCAAGGAAACATACTCCTTAAACCTCTCTCGTCTGTGGTAGCATTGCTAAGGCTGGACACTACTGTGAGGACCATGCACTGCTAGCACTGTGAGGAAGCTAGCACAGCTGACACCTGACCTTGTTGACACTTCAGTGACAGAAGTTTCCTGACAGTAGTGTTAGCTGCCACTGAAAAGTTATTACTATGAGAAAGCTGTTACATGGACTAACAAGACAGTTGCCTGTGGAGCCTAACAATCATGACATGATATAAAAATTTAAAACTGGTCTAAGTTGAAAAAAACAAAGGAGAAAATGGCGGCAGAGATATGAACAACAACTGTTTGAAAACAAAATGAATATTTTTATAAGGCCTGATCTAAAGCTCATTGAAGTCAATGCACATAGTAAAATTGACTTCAGTGGGATTTGGATCATTCCCATATAATAATACTTTTGGGGATTTCAAAGAGCTTTATATTCACAAATTCTCATATGATCCTTGGATGGAAGAAAGGGACTATTATTATTCTACCTGCTTACAAGTATGTAGGTAATTTGAGGCAAGAGAGGTTAAATGACTAGTCTAAGGACAGTGAATTGATAGTAAGATCAGGCACAGAATCTTGCAGTTATATTTTCCACATCCATGTGAAATCCATCAGTGGATTTCACTCCCTTTGAAAGCTATAGTGACAATCTTGAAGAATTACGTATGACGACACTGATAGGTGAAAAGACCATACAGTCCACTTTTATTGGGACAATCCTCATTTTAAATATAACATGTAGATGTCTCAGGAATTTCTTTCGGGACAGCTCATATTTCCTGGTTTTTCATTTAATTGATCAATGATTTTTAAAGCAAAATCTTTGTTCAAAACACACTTCTATACAAAGTAAAACTTTCTCTGTGTTTATCAGAGTTAATCAACAGTCCTGTGAATAAGAGTTCAGTCTGATGAGCAGAATTTGGACTGAAAATGTATATGAGTGTAGTCGCTCTGCCATGGTCTACACCAGGGAATTATTTTGAAATAACCCCCCTTATTTTGAAATAACAAGTGAAGCGTCCACACTACCAAGCCCATTATTTTGAAATAATGGGCTAGTTATTTCAAAATATTAACTCCTGCTTTCCACGAGGAATACCACTAATTTAGAAATAGTTATTTCAAAATAGTGGTAGTGTGGATACTCCAGCACTGCTATTTTGAAATAACTACTCCCCAGAGTAATTCAATCTAAATACTCCCCAATGCTTCCTGGGACTCTAAGACGAGGTAGCGCATCCATATTAACAGAGCCTCTCTCAGACTAATTTTGAGGCTTCCCCATAGTATGGCCATGCTATTTCAAAATTATTATTTTGAAATAAGTTATTTTGAAATAATTTCTTAGGCTACATCTACACTACGAGTTTTCTCGGCAAAAAATATGCTACAGAGGGACTCATGTGCATGAGTTGCAATCTCATTTGCATATATTCTGCCGATCCGTTTTTGCGCTGGGGTTTTTGCGCAAAAACAATCAGTGTGGACGTTTTCTTTTTGCGCAAAAACTCCTTTTCTCGATCTAGTGAGTTTGCAGAGAAAACTCGTAGTGCAGATGTAGCCTTAGTGTAGAAATGCCCTCTGAGAGCTGCTCTTTTACTCAGAGTAAATGCAATGTACAGCATTGCATGACGAACCGCTTCAGAACAATGCATTACTGGGAAAATCTTCCCCTCCTAGAAATACACATGTTGTGTTGCTGCTGAGTAAGAATGCAGCAGCAACATCACTGCATGTTTTAAAAGGTGGCACTTCTATGTGCATTAATATTTTGTGACCATGTAAAAAGTTGCTATAAAATCAGGCCTTTAATAAATTTTTGAAAATAAGGGTCATCTTACTGATAGCTCTCTAAGCAGAGGAGGATGGCTATCTATATTTTGTGTTCCTCACCACTGTAAAATCTGAATGCCTCAAACTTGTAAGCTGATTGGGGGCCAAATTCTTCCCTCTGTGTCAGTGGTGTTGAAGTAGGTGGGATTCCCACCTTCTCTTAGTATATTACATTCACTCACTAAGATCCACATTTACTTACCTCTCTGGGTGGGTTTCCTTTATTTCTAACTTGAAGAACAAACAAACATCCCACAAGAGTTTGTCCGTGAACGTGACTGTTTTCAGAAACTCATTCTGTGCCTGCCTCTGGTTCTCTCTTTTTCAGAGGGAGGCTCAAATGTTTTTATAAACTAGGTTGAAGCCAATAGGACCAATCTGGGATGGTGGCCAGTGTGAGTCAGTAGAACAGTGTTGTGTGTTTATGCAAGGTCCTAAAGCCGGCCACTCAGACCAATCAGCCGAAGAACTCTGCCTCTCTCTGCTGGGTACTGATATGGGGGCGCCGCCTTCACAGGCCCTGGACAAAATGGGGGAGCAGGCTCTACACTCCTAGAAGGGTGGAGTCTTGGGAGGAAGGGGCAGGGCTAGGGCAACCAGCACTGCCCCCGGCACCCAGGGCTCAGATCTGCATAGATGATTTAAAGGGCCACAGTAGCTGTGGTGGCCAAGAGCCATAGGCCCCATCTAATCACTGGCCCCAGGACCACTTCCCTGTCTTCCCCTCCCCTTGGCAGGCATGACCTGACATCTTGCTACAGGACATTACCAAGGAGAGAATCCCCCTTCCTTCATTTTGCACGGCCTTCTTTCTCTAAACAATCATTCTGATAACTCGATTTAATGAGAGGAAAACAGAAGCTGCCAAGAGTTAAAAAAAGATTCAGGTGCATAAGAAGCAGATGGGAGTGATGTGGATTAAATCTTCTGCAGAAATAAATACCTCTGTGTTTGTGACACTACAAAGGCACAGAACATGTGAAGGTTTTTTTTTTTTAAGATGAAAGGAAAGAACATTACTGAGCAGCGTTTGACACCACAGCTTTTAAAAGGAGAGATACTGAACACAGATTTCATTCTGATTGGAATTCCATCCCAGAGCAGCAAACAGTGCCTTTGTAACATACACCCAACTACAAACAGGTGTGGCGGGGACATCTTCCTGGATGCTAAATGACTCTTTCCATTACATTCTCTCTGTACACTTTGACAGCCATGTTTTCAGCACTTCCTCTTGGCTGATGGTCATGACAAATAGGTCCACACTGTGAAATTTAGGAGGGCTTAGCTTCTTAATTCAAGGATGTTGGGAGCTAGAATTTTGGTTTGGATTCTTCTCCAGTGACATTCAATTAGATCTGCTATAGGGATTCAGCTACAACTAGATTGCACAAGGAGCATGTGCACTGATTTTGAATAGGGATGTCAATGTGTAGACAACTACACAATTAATCGATAAGCCTAGGCTTATTGGTTAATCCTGTCAACTATACACATTTGCTGGCTCCCCACAAACACCAGATCTGCCCTCCTATCCCCACGCTGCTGCCTCTGATGGGCTGCAGCATGGAGGGTGAGGGGAGCAGGCAAGAGTCGATACATGTGGGGAGCCAGTTTTTAAGAGGTGGGGAGAGGGGCAGGCAGAAGCCAGTTCTGGGGGAGCAGTCTTAAAATCTGTTTCCCCCCAGCACCAGCTCCATGGTGCCCCTGATATCTATCAGGGATGATCTAGATCGGGGTAGGCAATAATTTTTGGTCGGGGGACACTTCAAAAATTTTTGAAGGGACCCTGTGCCATACTGGGAGGGACGGGGCCTAACATGGAAGGGGCAGGGCCAGGATGCTTCCGGGCTTCCCCACCCCCAGACCATGATTGGTCTAGGAGTGGGGAACCTCCTTTGCCCCCCCTTCCCACTAAGCACCCATGCCCCTGGCAGGGCAGGAAGAGACTTTGTATGCTTCCCCACCCACAGGCCAATTAGAGCCGGGGGTGGGAGAAGCACACGAAGTTTTCTCCGTCCTGCCAGGAGCATGTAGCACTTTGAAGTACCGGGCTCTCCTGTCAGGGCAAGAGGAGACTTCACGCGCTCCCCCGCCCCCAGGCCAATGAGAGCTTGGGGATGGGGGAGCGCACAAAGTTTCTTCTGCCCTGCAAGGAGCACGCGGCAATTTTCCAGCCCATAGAGGCCCTGACGCTCCCCCGTCCCCAAGCTCTGACTGGCCGGGAGGCGGGGGAGTGTGAGAAGCCTCCTCCCGTCCTGCGAGGAGCGAGCAGCACTTTGAAGTGCCCCGCACTCCTCACAGGGCAGTGGTCGGGGGAGGAAACTTTGCATGCTCCTCCCGCACCCAGGCCAATCAGGGCTTGGGGACGGGGGAGCGCATGAAATCTCCTTCCACCCTGCCAGGATCATGCGGCACTTCAAAGTGCTACGTGCCTCTGGCAGGGCAGAGGAAAATTTGTCCGCTTCCCCTGCCCCTAGGCCCTATCTACAAGTCAGTAGAATTATACATGAGATTAATTTAGCAAATCACATTTTTTTTATTTGCTGGCTCTCTGTGTAGCTCTGTTTCTCTTTCTCTTATTTCCTTCGTCTGTTTCCTCAATTTTTTACTTATTTACCCTTATACAGTAAAAGCTTCACCCATGTAAACAATAACACTGAATCACTGCCCACCTGAGTAATTCTTAGCCTTACTGAGTTATTGAGTGGTTTTACCACTGAATCGCGTCAGAAAGTCACTGTAGAGTGATCACCTGACTTTGCATTAGGATCCCATGGAGATGTGGCTACACAATTAATCCATATTGACGCAAGGCTGTGATGCAAACATTGCCGTGGAATGCAGAGGAATCACAGCATGATTGTTGTGAGGCTCTCTAACCCCATTTGCCACAATCACTCCCCATCGCTTAAGTCTGTTAAGGTGGAACCTGGAGGAAAGAGTTTCTTTTTTCCTCTGTCTCTCAAAGCTCTTATTCAACAGATTCCAGGAGCCAGACAACACATGGTACCTGAAAGGGCCATATGCTGCATTATAGCTACACAGTGAGGCTCACTGGGCTATATCATGCTTTTGTGGTGTAATCTTCATTGCCATCCTCCAATTAATTCTTACCTAGACCTTATCTCTGTGATATATTCCATTCTCTTTCTGTCTATGTTAGTTACTCTCTTTCTCCACTGTCTATCTTCATTATTTCCTTGCCTTTGTTCCATCTACATTCTTCCCACGTCTGGGTTATCCTTTCTCCCTCCCTCTCGCGCCTACTTCCCTCTCTCTCCTTTCTTCTCTGCTTCTCTGTCATTTTTGCTATTTTCATTCAGGCCACGTCTGGGTTACCCTCTGTTTTTTTCCCTTCAATCTTTCATTTTAGAAATGATAGCAGTTTGTTTCAGTAAAATTATAGCTCTTGAGGTGAGCCATCAAGGGCAAGCATGGTTTTTAAAGGGGACAGAGGTTTATTTTAGAAATGCTTTTGCAATTATGTTTCTTATTAAGTGTGAATTTTAATAATTTTGAAAGTGAGAAACTCACAATTCTGGCTCTGAGACAGGTACAACACAAGCAGCACAGAGCCACAGACTAGCCACAAAATAAATGTAATGGATCATTGTATTTACTTGCAATATATTTTCTGCAAATAGACCCACTGTAAGAGTTGTCAGGATTTAAGAAGCAGAAATGTGAATGGGTAGTAACAAGGCATATTTTAACGAAGGAGAGAAAAAGAAATAAACATAGGTCATATTTTCATTTTTATAACATTTTAGTGACCTATAATCCAAAAGCAATTTTGTCAAAAAGAGTCTTCAGAGTGAGTATGGTAATTTCAGATCAAATTTATTTTGTGAGTCAGACTTACAACTGGACTAAGTATAGGGTTTATAATGGAAGCTGCTTGCAACCTCAGCTACTGTTTCTCCATAAGCTGCACTTCGATAGCTAAAGAAAGACATACCCAAAGGGATTGCTCATACACCACCGAAAGGCAGTTACTTCTGGAGTAGAACACTACTACTTCCCTTTTTACGGAAAAGGGATGCAGTCTAGACACAGCCCTACTGTTTAACAACATACAGCAACATTAAATAACAGTTTAGAACAGAAAGTAAATGATAAATAAAGTAAAAGGGACTTGTGTAAGACTATTACTATGCCAAATTGAATGTTGTCATTACACCTGAGTATTGGTATTGAAACTAGCATGGGCTCTCTAATGACTATATAGGGTCCATGGCCTTGGTTTTACAACCCAGATATTTAGTTTTATGAAGGTATTTTCCTAGTGCCTTGTATAAGTTTATGGCTTAATTACTAATTAAGTTAGTGGGTATGGCAAAGTGTTGCCCTGCCCTGCCCCTTTATGGGGCCATTGAGCTGGAGGGAGGAGAGTCCAGCTTAGGGCAATTAGGAGAACCCAGCTGAGGCATAAAAGAGCAGCTCCTGGGAGGAGGAGGAGTCATCTACCTGCTTGCTGCTCTGGAGGGAGAGCAGTAAGACCTGATGGCCAGGGAAGAAGGAGGCTCCCTGGAAGGAGCAGGACTGGGGAGGCTCAGACAGAGGGAACCCAGGCTACATGGTCTGAGGCCCAGTGCTGCATAGGAGGCAGTCATGAAGGGCTGGGGTGAGCAATGGAGGCAGCCCTAATGGGCTGGGCCACATAGGAGGCGGCCACAGCTTCATAGGAGGCAGCTGGGGGAGGCTGAGCCAGGGAAGCCCCAGGCCATAAGTCCGGGAGGCAACTGGGCAGGCAGAGGTGTGCCTGTGGCCAGGGAGTAGGGGTCCGAAGATCCTGCAGTCTGCCTGGAGGGGCTGTTAAGGGGCTGACAGGGGGCCTGAGGCCAGGATGGCATGAGGGGAGCTAGGAATCCCAGGGAGGAAGAACTGGGGGTCCCTGGAAGTAAGGAGGACCCTGGACTATTGCCCCCCCAGAAGGGGGTGCAGAGGAAGAGCAAAGTGGTCACTGCCGGAGGGCAGTGCCCTGAAGATACCACCACACCTGAACGGGCGCTTCCGAGTGCTGGTTACTTCCCCAATGGCCACCCTGGAGGGAAGAGCTGGGCGGGAAAAAAAGAAAGAAGTGAGTGAACCTGCTACAGTGGGGTTTTGCAAGGATTGGTGCTAGGCCAAACACCATTCAACATTCTCATCACTGTTATGCAAGTAAATGTAAAATCACTGCTCATAAAATCCCGAAGATTAGCAGAGAGGTAAATAATGATGAGGACAGGGAGAGTGATTTGGATTGCTTGATTAGCTGGGCCCATTCTAATCAAATGTGTTTTAATACAGTCAAAGGCAATGTCATACCTCTAGGAGCAAGAGGTAAAGGCCCTGCCTACAGAGGTGAAGCGGGGTCGGGGAGGGGGACTGTATCTTAGACAGTGGTGATTCTGAAAAGCTCCATATTGCTAAGAGCAATATTGAGATATTGGAGAGGGTATAGAGGAGACCCAAAAGAGTGATTCAAAATCTGGAGAAAATGTCTTACAGTGAGAGGCTTAAAGAGCTCAATCTGTGTTTCTTATGAAAAAAGAAGACTGAAAGGGCATTTGATCATAGTGGAGAAGTACCATCCTGGGGAGACAATACAAGGTACTAAAGGGCTCTTTAATCTAGAAGAGAAAGATGTAACAAGAATCAGTGGCTGGAAGATGAAGCCAGACACATTCAAGTTAGAAATTAGACATAATTTTTAGCAGCGAGGGTGATTAATTGTTGGAACAAATTACCAAAAAGAGGTGGATTGCCCATCACTTGATGTCTTTGAATAAAGACTGGATGCCTTTTTGGAAGTCAAGCACAGTTGGACTCCATTTAATGACCTGTGATGTGCAGGAGGTCAGATTAGATGATCTAATTATCTCTTATGGCCTTAAACTCCATGAATCCACTTTGAGTTTTAATGGAGACTGAAGCCCTCTGGTCCAGAATATCCCTACAAAGCCAGAATACCACTAAATACTTTAGACGCCTAAGAGTATTCTTGTATATCCAAGAAGAAATGAGAATATCCTTAATTGTTATTTACATGATAAAAATCCCAGCTCATGATTAACTTGGACCAGTGATCAACATTTTCACATGGGCCAACATCTTCAGTTATCTGCTAATTTTGGATGACCAACCTGAAACACTGTGGACCTTATTTTCAGAGAGGCTGTATGTTCATGTTCATGCCTCCAAAGTGAAGTGAATGGGAGTTGTAGATGCTCAGGCCTGAAATGTTTCAAGTGGGGCACCCAGAAGGAAAGGATCTTAAATTAAATGAAAGCTTTTGAAAAGTTTGTCCTACATTTCTACTTCTTTCCTCGTTGGTCAATGATTCTGCCCACTCAGCTAGCATATCCTGGCTGCCTATCGCTCAGCTCCATTACAACTCTTTACTTCTCATGAAACTATCAGGAAGCAAAGTTATTGAGACACTTCCTGAATAGAACCAATATTTTCCCGAACCTCTAACTTCCATCTCATCTTTGGACAGTATAATGTAAACAGACAACAGTTATACTTGTGGAATCCATGACCATGCTGGAGACATTTCTGCTGAAGACATTCAGAATGAGTGTAACAATACACACTTTACTAGGCTCCAAATTATTGCTCAAAGATATTAGTCAGGAAATGAATCCAGAAGCCTTGGTACCCAGTTCCTTGCTCTAGTCAACAGAGCTCACTCCATCCATGATAGGCCAAGTGGAAGAATATTCCAGCTTGCATATTCAGACTCTTCTTTTCCTTCACTCCTCATTGGATCTAAGAGTAAAAGCAATGTCTGATCCCAAGCTTGCTCCCACACAAAATATCTTTTTTAATTATGGAGGCTGGGGAGGGTACCAAGTAAATGTTACAGAAGCAAAAGCATTAACCTGAGATAGCTGAAGTTCAACAGGGAACATAAAGCACTGGGTGTGCCTAAGCCAAGCCAAAACCAGTCCATCACGGCTCTTATTTTGAGCACCTGACACACCTCACAGTATCTTCGGAGCCAATTGCCCATCAAGTCAAGACTTTGATATTATTATGATTTGCAAATTAAGTTGCACAGAGGATTCACTAGATGAGTTCTGAAGGGGAAAATTAACCTAATTGCAGATTCACACATCTGCCCCACCTCTGATATTGTCGAGTGCCAACCTGGAAACACCTGTTTGTTCCATACACAAGAAAATCCAGTTCTTAATCTGCTGGATTGTGACTTCCCAGACTATTTTCTAATAACCATAAGGACAAATTAAATAACATCTATCACACAAAGCAGTGATCTAAAGGCTTCACACCAACAGATAGTAAATAAGCCATGACAGCATATGATGCTCATATAGATTGTAGTTTAATATACAATGAGTTTGTATGAAAGAAGGGTGTGTTTCTTTATTGGATTTTGAGAGTGGCTAACACTTTATTGCTATTATTGTTATTTTTATTCTTGATTGAATCTAATACCTTTTATACAAATTCAGCCTTTGCAGAGTTGAATAACAGAATTATAACATGAAATAATTATAATGTCGAAGGAAGAGAGAAATGAAAGTACATAAGGAAGAATGAATATATTTGGGATTTGAGATAAAATGAACAGCTGAAGAGATAAAGAAAGATACAAGGGAGCTGCAAAGAAGAGACCCGGTGCAGGAACAGAATAGAAGGAATAAGAGAGTGAATAAAAGAAGAAAAATAATAGCAAGGTTCCCTGAGCAGTTCCTTGGAAGGTTTTGAACACAAAGACCATTCTGATGTGAATGAGGGGTCAGGAGAGCTGTTTGAGGATGGAAGTGATACAGTTGCACTTCTTCATGCTTGCAGCGAGGGAGTGGGAAGCACCTTTCTATATCTGCCAATTTCTGGAGAGCATGGCTGCCCTAGAGACCAGAGCCGTAGATAGTCAAGGCAAGAAATGGAGGCATGACTGGGGATTACAGCTGAGCAGCTGTGGAGGCATTGGCATTCATGGGCAATGGTACAGACAGTGACAGACTGTAAGGAATGGGCAAAATGAATATTAAGTTTGCTAAACTGCATGAATATCTGGGAGTCTGGTATTTCCAGCATCACTAGGAATTTATTAGGTTGTTATTTATCAGAGCCTGACTTCAACAATCATAGTCCACCCTTGCGTTATGTTCAGGTCCTGCCTGGGGATTTGGACAGGTGTTGAGACATTAGTGAGAAGAGCAGGGAGATTTTCAAAAGTGTGCAGTGGAGTTAATTACATATCGTGCATTATAATAGATGGCTCAGGCCCCTACGCTGCTTTCAAAATCTCCAGAATTCACGTGTAACCGGTGTGGTTACAGGTGACAAGTATGGTTAGATGTTAATAACTGTTTGTCTGCATGTATGTGTTTCCTATATGTACTACCCCAGCCCTGAGTAGACAACTGAGACAGCAGGCCTCAAGCAAGCTGCCCAATAATGACAAGATCTATTAAGGGATGAAGGCATCCAGCAAGGTTTATTGTCAACAAAGCATGGTACTAGTATCCCACAGACTCTGCTGCATCACTTTCCATTCTTCCTTAGGCCAACCAAAGATACTCTCTCTGAGATACATTTTTATATCTCAATACAAACTTAGTTCTGCACCTCTGACATAGTTATTATCCCTTGATATGGCTAGCTATTACCCATCACCTTGTACATGTTGGTTCAGTTAAAACATCTTTATTATACACCGTTATCCTAACCTTATCTTTTAAAAGGGATCAGTGTGTTCTTTTTATCCTTGACAATTTTTTTTTTTACCACCCTTAATATTAAATTGTCCTGGTACCACTTAATATCAGGATGTGTTTGCGTGATTACTCTGTGACTACCACTTTTTAGGAAGGTGTATTTCTGCAACACCAGCCCTGTTTTTGTCAAATTCTGTCAACAGGTCCTGCCCCATGCCAGGCCTTTGATACAAGGGCTTATATTTCCTACTACAACTGGCTTGTTTTTTAAGTGAAAAGTTCCTGTGTGAGCAGGTAAATGTGGATTTCAAGTTCCACTACTGCCCTTCTGCAGTAGAAGGAAAACCTAGCTGTTGCTTCAGTCCAAGCATAGAGAAGTTTATAGAAATCTGTAGTCTCCTCACAAAAAAAAGAGAGCTCAAAACCTACTTTAAAATATAGAAAAGGCATCTGAGATTCTTCATGAGGTTCCCACCATAACTCCCACATATCAGGAGAGCCTGTAGCTGTAAGCTTTGCTAGACCCAAAGGTGGGAATATGGAATTAGGGTTTAAATGCAAGTAATAGAAGGAGTTTCACAAGACTATTCCACCCATTCAGGGCACATCTGCACTACAATGTAAGTTCAGGGTTAGTGGGACTCTAGTTAGTGGACTCTGGATTTGAGAACCCAGGGCTTGAGCATGTACAATGACTGCCAAAATTAGGTTAAGAAATTTTTAACCCGGTCCCCAAACTGAAGCTCTGGCATCCACACTTGAGCATGCAGACATGGATCCAACCCACTGGATCTCAGGCTTCCTAGCACCTTCCCAAAATGTGAGATGCTTGGCAGTATTTTCTGACCTACTGAAGGTACCTAACTGAGATCATGATGGACCTCTTAATGCAACCTAATATGCCATTAGCCTTCTTGGCTACAAGGGCACACTGTTGACTCATATCCAGCTTCTCATCCACTGTAACCCCCAGGTCCTTTTCTGCTGAACTACTACTTAAGTGGTTGGTCCCCAGCTTGTAACAATGCTTGGGATTCTTCCGTCCCAAGTGCAGGACTCTGCACTTGTCCTTGTTGAACCTCATCAGATTTCTTGTGGCCCAATCCTCCAATTTGTCTAAGTCACTCTGGACCCTATCTCTGCCCTGAAGCGTATCTACCTCTCCCCCTAGCTTAGTGTCATCTGCAAACTTGCTGAGGGTACAATCCATCCCCTCATCAAGTTCATTAAAGAAATTGAACAAAACCGTTCCTAGAACCGAACCTTGGGGCACTCCCTTAGAAACCAACCGCCATCCTGACATTGAGCCATTGATCACTACCCGCTGGGCCTAGCCTTCTAGCCATCTTTCTGTCCATCTTACTGTCCATTTATCAAATCCACATTCCCTTAACTTGCTGGCAAGAATATTGTGGGAGACCATATCAAAAGCCTTGCTAAAGTCAAGGTATATTACGTCCACAGAGCCAGTTACCTCATCATAGAAGCTAATCAGATTGGTCAGGCACGACTTGCCCTTTGTGAATCCAGGCTGACTACTCCTAATCACTTTCCTCTCTTCCAAGTGCCTCAAAATGGATTCCTTAAGGATCCCTTCCATGATTTTTCGAGGAACCGAGTTAAGACTGACCGGCCTATAGTTCTCTGGATTGTCCTTCTTCCCTTTTTTGAAGATGGGCACTACATTTGCCTTTTTCCAATCATCCAGGATTTCTCCCAATCTCCATGACTTTTCAAAGATAATGGCCAAAGGCTCCTCAATGACATTTGCCAACTCCCTCAGCACCCTCGGATGCATTAAGTACGGACCCATGGATTTGTGTACGTTTAGCTTTTCTAAATAGTTCCTAACCTGCTCTTTACCCACCAAGGGCCGTCCATCTTCATCCCATCTTGCGTCACTTAGCGCATTAGTCCCCACCTCATCTGTCACTAAGTTACCTCCTTCATTCAGTAGGGGCCACACACCCTCTGTGATCACCTTCTTGTTAACATCCCTGTAGAGACCTTTCTTG
Organism: Pelodiscus sinensis; assembly: GCF_049634645.1. NCBI lineage: Eukaryota > Metazoa > Chordata > Testudines > Trionychidae > Pelodiscus > Pelodiscus sinensis. Next base: position 65,008,030 of record NC_134714.1, read on the forward strand.
TTATCCTTCACATCCTTAGCCAGTCGCAATTCCATTTACGCTTTCGCCTTTCTGATAACTCCCTGGCATTCTCGAGCTATACATTTAAACCCTTCCCTGGTCATTTGTCCAAGTTTCCACTTTTTGTAAGCTTCCTTTTTGTGCTTAATAGGAGCATTGCCAGCAGATCCAGAGATGTGATTATTCCCCTTTATTCGGCTCTGGTGAGGCCACATCTGGAGTATTGTGTCCAGTTCTGGGCCCCCCACTACAAAAGGGATATGGACTCATTGGAGAGGGTCCAGCGGAGGGCAACCAAAATGATTAGGGGGCTGGCGCATATGACTTATGAGGAGAGGCGGAGGGAATTGGGTCTGTTTAGTCTGCAGAAGCGAAGAGTGAGGGGGGATTTGATAGCAGCCTTCAACTTCCTGAAGGGAGGTTCCAAAGAGGATGGAGAAAGGCTGTTCTCAGTAGTGACAGATGGCAGAACAAGGAGAATGGTCTCAAGTTGTGGTGGGAGAGATCCAGGTTGGATATTAGGAAAAACTATTTTACTAGGAGGGTAGTGAAGCACTGGAATGGGTTACCTGGGGAAGTAGTGGAGTCTCCATCCCTAGAAGTGTTTAAGTCTCGGCTTGACAGAGCCCTGGCCAGGTTGATTTAGTTGGGATTAGTCCTGCCTAGAGCAGGGGGCTGGACTTGATGACCTTCTGAGGTCTCTTCCAGCTCTATGGTTCTATGATTCTATGGAGCAGGAGACGGACACAGACAAGGCAGACTTGAACTGACTGATGCTGCTCATGACACTTATTATAGCCACTAATATCCACTCCATAAACCAGCATTTCTTGGGTAAGACAACAGGCACAAATTGGTAAGATCATACGGTCATGCAGGCCTTGTATGACAAGCAGTAGGTCCAAAGAAAAGTTCATGATTACCAAGGCTTTTTGCTGATTAAGAATCTATATTCATGGACAGGCTGGGATATTATTCCCACCACATGACATTGTTTAATTACACTTTTAGCAGGTGTAGAATGGTGGCTGAATGTGACTGAAATCCCGCTCAAGGTATGTACAGACCCATTCGGCTATCAGTGTTGTCAATGCTATAGCATTACTTTGGCTTACTGCACTCTTCACAATTGCTGTGAAGCCAACCGTGAACCATTTGCCCCGAATAGACCTATGACTGTGAGAGCCTGCTGAACTGGTATACTCAGCCAGCAAGTACGCCTACCACAGCTGGAGTGGGATGCACCCAAACTAGAGAAGTCCGTGATGCTTTGTGCTCCCACGTTATGCATCTGCATAGGCCAAATGAAAAGGGAAAATAGTACCTCTAGGTATGTGCTTAGGAGGAGGGGACATTAATTGCCATGCATTGCACTTTTGAATATAACTGCTTTTGTAATGGACTGTGGTGGGGAAACCAATTGAGATTGACATGAATAGCTGATGTATGTGTGATGGGACCCCAGGAGGCAGCCTGGGACTAAGGGACTGCTGTGCTCCAATAAATCTGTCTCTCACAATGCTTTGCCAGTGATAAGCAGCAAACCCCTTCAGGAACTGTTAGCACTCAGCACAACTGCATGTGGAGCTCCACACCCAGCTAGATTGCATGAATGCTCCCAGAGCCACTCATTAATCACATACAGCAAGGCACCAGCCAAATCCCCCAGCTTCTAGCCTCATACCTCAGGAATAAACAATCTTGACTGCACAAGACTTTTTATTGAGCAATGCAAGTTAATTAATTGATTCACCACTTCATCAATGAGAAGTGGATATATATCAACCTTAGCAAACTTAAGCAGATTTACTAAGCCCTTCAGGCAAACTCATTCGTAAAAATAAACAGTAAAACAAGTTTACTGATTACTAAAGACGGTTTTTGAATGCAACCTCCCCATTGTCCCTGCAGTGGTGGCAATAAATCTTCTTTATGAAATAAAAAACGTTTATTTTTCTACATTATCATACAGCAACCCTACAATGCAACAAAAGTACAATAATAAACTACTGCAACAGTCAAACAATTATGACACTCTTTATACACACTATTATGGCTATGTCTACACTACAGAGTTTTTCTGGGGTATCCTGGAAAAACTCTGCCACATCCAGGGAACATGCCTGCTTTTTCAGATCAGTTTCCGAAAAAGTGGGTGCATTCTTTCAGAAGCCCTGTATTCCTCATTTTATGAGGAATATGGGCTCTTCTGAAAGAGGAGCTTTTTCCCACATTTGGCTTCGCGTAGACAGGCCAAATGCCAGAAAAGCCTCTTCCAAAAAAAGAATCAGAACAAGGTACACAAATTGTGGTTCGCAATTTGTGTACCTTTTTCCAAAAAAGAACTTCAGTGTAGACATAGCTTATGTTTCCCTTGCCTCCCCCTTACCCCTGTTTTCCTTTCCCCTTCTTCCACTTTTATCACACACACAGAGCTGGGGCACACGTGTGGAAGTATCCACGGGGAAGATTTCAGCACTGAGAACTGCTTGGGGCACCATTTACCCTGCCCAGCTACTCATAGGCCCCAATTTCATGGCCCAACCAGTCATGGAATTGTCCAGGCTATTTCTGGAATGCAGGTCAGGGGGCCACAGAGAAGATGCAGCCTGTGGAGCATGCAGTTTTGTGGCCATTGGAGGCATCCACTGTTCAAATAATTATCTCTGTTATGCTCTATCTCCCTCCCTTTACTGCCTTTCCTTTTCCAGGAACCGTGAACTGTGAAGCAAGTGTCTGCTTCCACATTACTACTCTTTCCTCAAGCTGCACAGCCAGACTGAGCCTTCCTGTTTGCCTTTCCTCTTGGAATAGGACAAGACACAGACAGTAACTGTCTCAAACAGCTCAGTGCAGAAGCACAGCAAAAATCATTCTGGAATTTCAAGAACAGAAAATGCTCCTTATTGAACTTCAGTGTATAGGTAGAGGGCTGCTTCACACCACAAACTGCCGGGTTATTCGCAGTGAAAGAAGTGCTAAGGGAGTGGGAAGTTTAAAAATTACATTTTTGGCCCAAAACAACCTGACTTTGGGGGGAAGTGGATGTCCATGCTATGCTACAAAAGCCTTCTAGATCATTTCAGGCACTGAACATTTTGGAAGACATAATAGTTTTTGTGCCTGACTGGCAGAGAGAGAGGTCATCCCAAGCTGCTGGTGGAAAACCAGGCATTTATGCCACCAAAGTATTCAAACATATGGTGACCACATCTACAAGGAGAATGGGCTAGTGACCTATCAAAGTGGCCCTGAAAAATATGTCCTTCCCTGACATGTGACCATACATTTGACGGTTCCTGTTATGGGAAAAATTTGCAGCTATTAGCACCCAAGCTATGACCAGAATGCATAAGGGTTGCTGCCCTGGGGCCTGGCAATTTTAAAAGGCCTGGAACTCCTGGCCACCACTGTAGTAGTGAAGGCAGACGCCAGAGCCGCAGGCCTTTTAAATTGCTGCCAGAGCCCCCAGCAGTGGTGAAGGGCTGGCTGCGGGAAGCTAAGCTCTTTTGGCAGTCCTGCGTCTACCTGGCTTAGTATCTCCCCATGGCCTCCAATACTGCCTGTTAGAACTGCATGCAAATCCACAGAACTCCACAGCCATTCTCCTCCCTCCCCACTGGCAAATTTCTGGACTGATTTCAATACCTCACTCGTATTTGGGACTAATGATTTCCTCACCCTGGAATGCACTGACTACATTTAACAGCAATGGATTTCATTTGAAAATGGGCTACATTTGAACTTTTTCCCCTCTCTCCCACCTGGTACAGTCCAGACTTTTCAAGTGTTTTGTTCCGTGATTGGGCTTGTACCAATCGGCATTCATACAAGGAAGGTAATACAGGGGTCTGATGTTAAGAAATTGGAATGTACTAGAAAAATGTGCCCGTCCCCAAGAAACACTCACTTTTTGACTTGTTTTACTATTTGCATTTCCTGGTTTCCATTTTGAATTCTGTGAGGAGGGGAGAGGGAGATGCCAAGGTGCTGGCATGCAGTTAACCATTAGCAGATACACGCTGCTTCCTGTGGGGGTTCTAATACCTTTTGCATTGGTTCACAGAGGCGGAACCCCTCCCCTCATCCTATATTAACAATTACAAAAATGGGAGTCAGAAACTTATCAGGCTTCAGGGTAGCTTCTTCCTCTTCTATTTCTGCAGCCCAATTCATGGAGGGCTTCTCTAGCGGGGGTGGGGGGAATCAAAAAGTTCTGAGGATAGTCCAAAAAAAAGTCCCTTCCGTGACTGGTTTCATCAGCAGAGTCACTTCATTTGCCTCATTCAGTGCTGCTGCTAGCTACCATCAATCTCCCTGCTGGCTACAGGGGCTAGCAGTGTGCCATCCCAGCTGACCAGGCCATTGTGCACCGCTCATGGTACAGAGCTCAGTGCAATTCCCAGTACCAGGTCAAATTCAATAGGTACAATGCTGGGTGAGTAGCCAGAGGCACAGTTGTGACCCCTGATTTTCAGGTATTTGGTCTTGAGCTAATCAATCCAATCCCTGCACTGGTCAGTCAGTGGTCCAGTAAATTCCCAACACTGCCAGCTTCTTTGCTATTAGCAGACATGCATGGTCATTTTTGGTACACTACCTAAAATCACCTCACCTGAGAAGTTAGCCAAAATCGGGCTGTGCTCCTGTATCCACAATGCAGCATGCTTTGTGAAGAACTTCCTCTGGTCAGTATCCATGGCAAACACCAAAAGTTCTCCCAAGGTCTATTTGCAGGCTGGCAGTCAGAATAAAATGCTGAGCCTTTGTATTAGAACAAAGTGGGGTGCTCCCTTTCCTCTGTGTCGACTGACGATTCTGGGGAGAGAGAAGGCAAATGCTGCCTACCCACAGTGTTCTGGTTTCTTCTGGTGGACTCCAGGGACCTGAGTCTCTCCAGAAAGGCTGCATCTATATTCCCAAATGATAGGGCTCAAACCCTGAGTCCTGCAATGATTTGGGCACAGACACTCTACCCTCACAGGCTTCTTGGGTCCAAGCCTGGGAGATTTGTGTGTGGATGGAAGGAGAGTTAGGGCTTGAGCCGGAGTCACAGCCCATACTTACACTGCAGTATAGACATGCCTCAGTAGATCTGGACTCAATCATAAACCGACACAGCTCCTGTTGTTTTGCAGTTATTGTTCAGATGTTCTGAGTGCTGGTTGTAACCACTTTACTGTTCTCCTCAAAGGTCCCTAAAGGAGATGAGGAAAATGGGCCTGATTTTCTTTTGTAATAAGGTCAATATACACCATTGCAGTAGCATAACAGGGCCATAAAATAGATCTAAATTACATATTTAGCAATTTAGTCCCTTTACAGCAGTTATCATTTCCTCCTGGAAGCACCATGGGCCAAAGTCTGATGTCAATTACTCTAGATTTACATCACTGTAATTCCATTGAAATTGTTGGAGTTACTCGGAGTTTACACCAATGTGAAATGAGAATCTATACCATTAAAATCTAGTCCTGGGAGTAAAATTGTACAGAACTCAGAAAAAGCTAAAATGACCTCTAAAAATGACCTAAAATAGCTTTACTGTATCTAAAAATGAATAATTTTAAACTCATACCATTGCAAAGTTAAAAGCAAATACTGCTGTCCCATGGGGAAAAGGGCAAGCTCTTCTTTCAAATGACATCAAACTCCCATGTCTAGCTCTGTACGGGTCATGAAGCATTGGACCTTAAATTTATCACTTGGCCAGAACTAAATCTTGCCTCTTGTGGGCCCAAGAAAAACAATATTAAGGGGCAACACCACATCTAGGGGGAGAAGGAGGCAATTTTCTCTGATAAGCTGCTTTACAAACATGGCATCTGTTGGAAGCTGCGAAGATGTTTGGAATGTTCGAGGTGGCTCTTGAGAGATAGATGAGTTCTATTTTTGCATCCCAGGTGGAAAAGCAGAGTGGAAACGCTAATAAAAGTATCTTGGTGTGTTTCTCCCTTTTTATTGCTGCAATACTCTTACCGCAAAGTGCAGCCAAGAGGCATCAGTAACAAGAGGGAGGCCAGTACAGAGAGAGATATTCCTGAACAGTACATATTGGCTGTGTCTACATTGGCACCCTTTTCCAGAAAAGGGATGCTAATGAGACCAGTCGGAATTGCAAATGACGCGGGGGATTTAAATATCCCCCGCGGCATTTGCATGAACATGGCTGCCGCTTTTTTCCGGCTCGGGGTTTTGCCGGAGAAAAGCGCCAGTCTAGACGGGATCTTGCGGAAAATAAAGCCTTTTCCGCAAGATCCCTTATTCCTACTTTCAAGTAGGATTCCTACTTTCAAGTAGGATTAAGGGATCTTCCGAAAAAGGCTTTATTTTCCGCAAGATCCCCTCTAGACTGGCGCTTTTCTCTGGCAAAACCCCGAGCCGGAAAAAAGCAGCAGCCACGTTCATGCAAATGTCATGGGGGATATTTAAATTCCCCGCGGCATTTACAATTCCGAAGTGTCTCATTAGCATCCCTTTTCCGGAAAAGGGTGCCAATGTAGACACAGCCATTAGGTATAAGGCTGCACGCTGGAACCAGCCAATACTGACACTGACACACATTACTGCTGCTCTTTATAAACAGCTTAGTTGCTACAGTTTTTTGCTGCATGGCTTGGTCTTTTATCAAAAGCCCAGTGTAGCATCCCATGCAACAGATTCATTGCAACATCATCAGGGCGAGGACGTTAATGCTGTTCTTTCAGGGAACACAGATAGGAGTATAAATTCTTTTATTTGTGATCTGTGTCCTGCCTTTTGAGCCCCAAAGGCTGGGGGATAGTCTGGATTTTAATTAGCTACAAAACATAAACCCTTTTTTTTTAATTTGCTTCTAGCCAATACTGTTTTCAGCCTGTTACCATGCCACCTGGAACTGTGATTCTGTCAGAACTAAAAGTAAATATGGTTGAAACTAGGCAATTTCTGGATGGGAGGCCTCCAAGAAAATGCTGCAGCACACATGGTGTTGATAATTTGGTAGGTGTCACTCTTACCTCTGAGTCAGCTCTGTGCTGCTGGAGGCACAGGCCCTGGTTCTGGTTTACATTTCTCTGGCTTTATGCTGCTCTGGCAGTCCTCTGTCAACTATGGGGCGTGTCCAGAATGAGTGGGTGCAAAACCACTAAAGGAGCATGCTCCCTAGGCTTCTCAGCAACAGAGTGAGAGCACAGCTTTAAAAAATTCAGCAGTTGCAGAATGCAGGGCCGAGTCAGACAGTAGCCAAACTGTCTTCTCATTCATACATTGCACAAACTTGTCAATTCACCCCCTCTCACCTCCAACACATGAGGACAGTACAAGGAGCCAGTGAGATAGTATTGGTCAGCTGGATTGACAAGGCCTCAGCAGCCTCACTGTTGTCTTCTATAGGCATCACAGCAGAGCTAAGTTTTAAGGAAGGGTTTGAAAGGAGGACAAGGAGGTGGCTTTGCAGATGGTTACAGGAAGTACCTCCCAGGCACAAGGAGCAACAGGGGAGAAAACATAGCATAGAGCCCTGGCACTTCTAGGTTTGGCACTTCATAGCCCCAGCACCTCTGGACTTGCTGCCTTAGTTATGAAAATAAAGCAATTGCTTGAGCCCCAGCACCATTTTAATTAGCCCCAGCCAGTGCTCAGTTGGTAAGTCAGGAAAGGCCTGAGAGTGAAGCCAAGCAGCTTATGTTTGATAAAACAGAGAAGAGGGAGCTCATGAGGGCATGCAAAGAGAAGGATGAAACAATCAAAGGGAGAAGCCAGGAAGTGATCTTTGCTTTCTGCCTGGATACAAACAGGGCAAGATTGCTTTTCTCAGGAGGACTGACAGACTTGCTGGGCCCTTGGACAAGGTGTGGACAGGGTCAGCTCCATGCTCCTAGAAGAGGCAGGGCCTCAGGTCGATGAGGGGGGCTGTGGAGCAGCCAGCCCTCAACGCTGCCAAGAGTATGCTCTGCTGCACCTCAGCTCTCAGGAGCAGCAGTGGCAACAGTGGCAGCTGGATGCCCTGGGCCCTTTTAAATCACCAGGCCCCATAGCAACTGCTCCCTATTCTTCCCCCATTAGTGGGCTTGGCCTAAGTCAATACCAGAGAAAATGGTGTGGTAGTAACAGATGTGAGACAATCAGAGAAGGATGAGAGTTTTAGCTGTGTGTATGGACAGGAATGGCTGTATCTTAGGGTGTGTCTAGACTACACCTCTCTGTTGACAGAGATATGTAGATTAGGCACATCAAAATTGCTAATGAAGCAGGAATTTAAATATCCCATGCCTCGTTAGCAATAAACATGGCCGCCACTTTTTTTCAAAATGGAGTTTTTTTGAAAAAAAACAGCAGTCTAGACGCGGATCTGTCAAAAATAAAGCCTTTTTCAACAGATCCTATAAACCTCATTTTTTGAGGAATACAGGATCTGTTGAAAAAGGCTTTATTTTCGACAGATCCACGTCTACACTGCCGTTATTCCCCCCTGAATGTTTATGCTAATGAGGCACAGGATATTTAAATCCCTGCTTCATTAGCAATTTCGATGTGCTTGATTTGTCGACAGAGGGATGCAGTCTAGACATAGCCTTAGAGATGTTAAGTGGACAGGATCTACAAGCCTGGCTGCAAGGACTTAAAAAGAAGTATGGACACCCAGGCTCTAGGCATGAGTGAGAGGAAGAATGGTGGTGTTGTCCACAGTGACTATGAAAGGAGGTAGCAAGGAGCATTTTGGAAAAAAGATTCATAATTCTGTTTTAACATATAGATAGATAGATGGATGGTGTGTGTGTGCGTGTGTGTGACTTTGAAGTAAGGATATGTGAATAGATAGGGAATGTTTATTTAGACATGATCAGGTTATTTTCTTTGTTTTGTTGTTTGGCTAAACTCCTCTGTGCTAAATCCATATACCCTACTCCATACACTGTAACTTTAAAGACGAATCTCAGGGATACAATTCTCTGTGTTGTAATTTGTTCTTTTCTCGGTTACTTTAAAACACCTAGTAACATAGTATGCTTTACTAAGTATATCTTTTTATTTTGTTAATAAAATCACCTTTTTAAGGCTATGATCTGATTCTTGTGTCCTGGAAGGTAATAGGAGGTCTGTGTATGCATGCCTAGACTGAGAGGTCCACTATCAGAGATTACAGTTTGTTTCCTTTTTTTAAAAGCTCTCTAGTGGTAAAAGAGTTTAGGGGAGGTGCCCCTCTAGAAGAAGTTCCCAAGTGCTTTCTTCCTGGGTTCAAGAAGAAAGGGAGGTTTTATTTGGGTGGTAGCAGCCTGCCTCCCAACGTCAGGGAGTCTGTGACCTGAGGAGTTTTTAAAACAGAAGCCTCTATAGGCAAGGTTTTTTTAAGGTCTCTTGCGGGCCCCCACCTTCTGCATGCAGAGGCTACGTCTACACTGGCAAGAATTTCCGAAAATGCTTTTAACGGAAAAAAAGCATTTTCGGAAAAGCGCGTCTAGATTGGCAGGATGCTTTTCCGCAAAAGCACTTTTTGCGGAAAAGCGTCCGTGGCCAATCTAGACGTGGTTTCCGCAAAAAAGCCCCGATCGCCTTTTTCACAATCGGGGCTTTTTTGTGGAAAATAGTACTATGCTGTCTACACTGGCCCTTTTGCGCAAAAGTCTTTCGGAAAAAGACTTTTGCCCGAACGGGAGCAGCATAGTTTTTCCGGAAAAGCACTGATGATTTTACATGAGATCGTCAGTGCTTTTCTGGAAATTCAAGCGGCCAGTGTAGACAGCTGGCAAGTTTTTCCGCAAAAGCAGATGATTTTGCGGAAAAACTTGCCAGTCTAGAAACAGCCCAAGTGCCAGAGTGGGGAACAGCCTTGACATGGCCATACGTGGCTTGAGCTGATGGCTAGACAGACACAAGGAGATGTTAGAGACACAGGCTGCGATTTTAGTTTGGCCAGAAGGAGAGCGGTCTGGAGTAGATCGGCTATTGATATAGGCCAGCAGCATGTTATTCCCATAGCGGAGCACGGAGAGAAAAGGGAAGGTATTGTGCCTTAGAGACATGTCTCGGAGGCACAATTCTTTCTGAGGCTACTTCTGTGACTGGAGTTTACACACTGCACCTTACTCACGGCTCTGCCTACAGGTCCAATCTAGCCTTAAAGGCATTCAGGGGCTATGCCAAACACAGTCTTGAAAGTAAGAGTCATGTATTATGTAAAATGACATCACTGAAATAAATTATGCTTTCTCTTCCTTCTCAGCAACGTCCTGTCAAACAGTCCTTGAGTGCCTCCATGTGCAGAGAATCCCACTGGAAATGCCTCCTCCTTTCCGTCCTCATGTATGGCTGCCTGGGCGCTGTGGCCTGGTGTCAGCTAGCCCGTGTCACCAAGCTCAGCTTTGATGGCTCCTTCAAGGGCAAGTCCATGATTTACCATGATAGCCCGTGCTCTGATGGCTATGTCTACATCCCCTTAGCCTTCCTCACCATGCTGTACGTGGCCTACCTGGTGGAGTGTTGGCACTGCCATGCCAAAAGCGAACTCCAGTACAAGGTGGATGTAGACAGCGTCTATGACTGTATCAGCCGCATGCAGCAGGCCACTCCGTGTATCTGGTGGAAGGCCATCAGCTACCACTTTGTGCGGCGCACCCGGCAGGTAACCCGCTACCGCAATGGTGATGCCTATACCACCACGCAGGTCTACCATGAGCGGGTCAACACACATGTGGCTGAAGCCGAGTTTGACTACACCCACTGTGGATTCAAGGATATCTCCAAGGAGCTGCTGGGCCTGGAATGCTACACAGCCACAAAGCTGAAGTTCACCAAGTGCTTCAGCTTTGCCAACACTGAGTCAGAGAACTCCTACCTGACCCAAAGGGCTCACTTTTTCACAGAGATTGAGGGGCTGGATGACTACATGGAGGTCAGGGAAGGTATGCAGCTTAAAAACATAGACTTCAAAGAGCTTATGATGGCCTACGGGGACCCAGAGCATCTCCCATGGTACGTGTCCCACTACACTTTCTGGATGGCAGCTGTCTTGATGATCTCCTGGCCACTGCGGGTGCTCATAGAATATCAGACTGCATATGTGCACTACCATGTTGAGAAGCTCCTAGGCTTAGAATACACGGTGCCTGGCGTAGCAGAAGAGCCCCTGTACAGGTATCGCATGCCCCGGGATAACACTCAGGACAGCACTGAACTGGAATGGCACATCTGTACCAACCGACAGCTGATCCCCAGCTACTCGGAGGCCATGCTCCTGGACCTGACAGGCTCCCCTACGTACAACGGTTACTCTGTGTGTGGGTACAGTGAAATAGCTCACGGCTGTGAGCGCTGCAACCAGGCCTCCAGCACCTCCTCCATCTTCTCCCGCTACGCCTTCCACAGTGGCAGCGGAAACTCACGTCTCTCCCTCAACACCAGCCGCTTCTCTTTGTGCCGGGTTCACGGGTCCCACAGGACAGGCCTTTGGAGGAGCTGCAGCAGCAGCATTGCGGACCGTGGCTGCCAGGATGAACAATGTTGCTCTTACTCTAGCCAGCTAGCCATCAATGAAAACCCACCCACCTACCAGGATGCCCGCTTTTTCCCAGTGTTAATTGTGCACAGGCCTGAAGGGCATGAGGGGAGGCGCTTCTACATCCGGCGCTCATCTTGCCTGGAGACCTCTCTGTGATCAGGCCTTATGGCTCTATGGCTCCTCTCTCTCCAGGACAACTCCATAGCACTAGCACTGTTTGACAGAGATCAGCAGGGAAACCATAAACTTCATGACTGTGCCAGCACACAGTAGCTTAACAGGCCAAACACTCCAATTTAATTTCCTTCCACGCCAATGCAAGAAAATATATCCCCTCTGACAAGCAGCTACTCGGTTCTCTTCCTCCCACTTCTTATTACTTTCCCATCACTTGGTGGCCCCTCTCTTTTTTCTCTTTCCATCCCTTCTTTCACTCATCAGTCATCCTTTTCCTTTCTTCCCCTGTCAGGTCTCCCCTCTCAATCCTCCCCTCACATGTCAGTCCTTATGCTTTGCACCACTACAGCAATTTCCACCCAAGGATATCAAAGCACTTTGCAAACATTGATGCATTTAGACTTGCAACTCTCTTGTAAAGTATGAATCTGAGGCTCAGAGAGGTTAAGTGATTTGCCCAATATTGCACAGGAAGTCAGAGCCAGAAACTGAATTCAAATCTGCAGAGTCATAGTCACCTGCTGTTATCACAAGACCACATTTACCTTTCCAAATCTTTCCCCCTCCTCTCATTTACTCCCTCCCGCTTTCACTTCCTCCCGCGTTTCTGTGTCCACCTGTTTTCCTTTCTGGCTATCTCAGTTGTGCTCCCTAAGTTCTCACCATTTCTTTCCAAGGTCTCAAGAGTGTTTGATTTTGCTTAATCAAAGTGTCTTGCTTGCTTTCTGGGCACAGCCAGTTAGTACTGGTAAAAAATATCTACTACTCTAATGGACCATTTGTAGAAACAAAGGACCTGATACTGAAAGGTGCTGCACATCCAGAGCTGTCACTGTAAGGTCATGCCCCAAAATACTGACGTTTACCAGTAAAAGGAAAGATGATGTTCCATCCCACCTTTCCTCCTACCCCACCATGCTCACAGGCCTTGTCAATAAAACATTTCTTACAATTGCTAACCCCAGTTCCACTCTTCAGAGTTAGCCACGTTGGGGCACTAATGTAGACTAAATGCTGGTTAGCACCACCATTTTTAGCATTATGACCCTGATTCCCAGTTACTCCATTCCCACACCCGGCATAGGAAGGGGGTGGCCAAAGCTGGGTGATCTTTGTCACCTGTATGCGCCCCATAATCTGAGGCTGTTTGGAGGTTGCCACAGACCTGAGTGTCAGTTAAAGCAACCTCAGAACTGCTCTAACTTACCCTTTGCTTCCCATGGCTTCTGTGGGTTCTGGGAAACAAACAGCTGTAGCATTGTGTACTGGGGTACATCCTTTGGCCCACTCTCAGCTTCCCACTCCAGGGCCCCAACATCAGGGGCTGGGAGCACAGCCTGTATCATCCTAGTTCTATGCTGGCCAGGAGGCCCTTTATGCAGAGATATCCTTGAGGTGTTGTTTCTACTACCTAAAAGGCCCCTTTATGCTGCCAGATCATGGTAAAGGTGCCTTAGTGTAATGCCAGACCGGCCTCTGTGCCATCTAACCCTGCTCAGAGGAGGTCTGGTTAAAACACCGGCAGCAGCCAACGACATATCTACAACAAGATGCTCTACCACCAGTGGAAGCTGAACTGTGGTTAGCAACAGTAGACAAGGCTTGAGGTCTACTGGGCCTCAGAGTTATTGAAACATTTCCTAGCTCCACAATCTTAATGAACCCAAAGTGGCTGGCTGTTCTCCGGATTTGCTAAGGGACCGCTTCAGATTGCAAACCTCGTCCAATGAGTGAGTGATCCTCTCACCCCAAACAAAACCGAGAAATGTTGTTGGGTGGATCACAGAAATGACTATCAGTGCACGTCCATAGATACAGAATGCATTACAGAATTTTTCAGAAACAAGGTGTTTTAACACCATAGGGCAAATAAATAAGAAAAATTGTCCACTAAGGGACTGTTAACAAATACTTACTCCCAAATCATTTCTTATATATCTACTTGTAATTTGAAATTGGTAATTTGAACTACCTGTAGATCATATCTGTACCTATACATATATAGGGATTTCTTATGGCATTGACTGTTTCATTGTGTAAAAATCCTTTCTGTTTAATTATTCTGTATTGTAATACTGCATTTATATCCACACAAGAGAGATAGGGGGGATTGCTTTCACATATGCAACACAAAGTTAATCTGTAAGTAATGGTGATTGCAATCAAAACGTTGTCTCGGTCTTATAGGAGTTTTATCTATTTATACAAATGTTTTATGTAAGTGCCTACCACTTCGGCAAGTAGGCACTAATTGCAAAAGTTACATGATGCTTTTAGTCTACAAAAGTGCTTAGAGTTTCCTGTGCAAATGCTTAAAAGAGCCAGGTCTAGGTTTGGGGGAGTTTTTAGAGATGGAGTCATGCCAAAAATCTCAACTGTAAACCTCAAACCTGGGAAGGAGTTCAGACTGAGATTCACACTAAAATGAGTTAGCCCAAACCTCAGCTCTGAATGGCACTCCCCACTACCACTTAGAACATGGGGAGATTTTAAATCCCAATCAAGAGTCAGATCTGAGCTCTGTATCTTCTTGAGCTCATCTCTAATTATTTTTAGCTGGAGTAGTGCAGTCTGTTTAATATGATTCCCTTTCTCCTTTACATACACACATGCACAGAGTTAAACGATGGACATATGGAAGACTTAAGAACTGGAGGAGGCTGTAGCTTCCAGAAATACAAGAACTGGACACATTCCAGCATTATTTCCCAGAAGGGAGGTGATCGAGAGATAGAGGAGAGGGAGAAGGAAACATGAAAGGAAACAGAAAAGGAATGCTGGATGCATACACATTTAAGTGAAAGTCAGGGGCTTGATGTGGATAAAGATAACTCCCAGCCTGAGGTCACAATCAAGCCAGATAACATGGTTACAGTGCAAGTACCCCCAGCACTGTTAAAATGTGGTTCAGTCTTTTAGCATAACTGAAGCCTACATCTATTAACTGTGTGAAAGCCCCAGACCTGTCCAAGACTCTAGCATAGTCAGTCTGGGGACATTGTTAAAAGGATATTTAGGTGCAAAATAGAGACTGACCCAGGTATCAACTATGTCAGGGGACAGCTATATTATAAGTGGGTCCCTAGAATGGTTATTATTGTGCAATACTATATTATGTAAACAGCTAGGATTGCCAGATGGTTTCAACAAAAATACCGACCACATTTGACATTACATCACAATCTACATTACATCTTATTTAAAAAATACCGGACATTTATATTTTCTCAATTTGTTTCCCGAACAGAAAGCTCAAATACTGGACTGTCCGGTTCAAAACCGGACACCTGTCAACCCTATAAACAGCTCATTACTATGATGGGCTGGGCAGAGCATGGGAGATAACTTTTGCCAAACCAATTAATTTAATCTTTTCAATGTAGTGTTCACTAGGTATATGCCCTACCACTATCATCATATCCCCCATCTCCTTGGTTACATCCCTGGGAATGCTTGAGAAACCCTAAGGATTCCCACCAATTTCCCCCATCCCCTTTGACCATGCCTTGGGGCATATATTGAGAAGCTACCCTTAGTAGGCCCACACAGCTGGGGAAACCTGAGAGCTCATTCATGCTATTTGGCAAAACAAAAAGCATGATGCATCTCCCATTCTGATCTGGTGCGGAATGTGCTGGTTCAGCCATCCCCAGACAGCTCAGAAAGCATCTGAACAGTCATCCTGGATCTCCTTCCCAGCAGAGCAGAGCAACTCCTGCTACTTGAATGTCACTTCACTGTCACTCCTGCCAGCACTTCAATTTACTTATGTAGGATGACAGGCCTATCTTCTGACTACTGAAGGAACAACTTGTGCCCTTTGTCACTAACGTCAGAGAAAGGATAGGACTGGACATTCACATCTAAGTGTGAATTATGTCAGCTGTTTGAAGACCACCTCATTTAAAGCATCAGGAATTTGTGTACACCTGCAAGGGGATAGCTGCAGCAAAACCAAAGATGGATGTAATCTAGTAGCATTTGCAAAACTTGATCCCTTCTGACGCAGAATAGGGACACTGTGCGACACTAAAGTGAGGCCTTTATTTTGCAGACCTCAGAGAGAGGTTGTGATTGTGATGAAGACAAAGCTGCTTTCTCTTTTGATGGCTGGTTCTTCTTTTGTAGGTGCATTTTTCAGCAAAACCCTTGTAATTAGAGCGGATTGAAAAACTGCCAAAAAATCTGGCCAATATTTAAAAGAAAAAGTTTCCTCTTGCCTTTAAAACTTTGTCAACACTTTGACTAGCTCTGTATTTGGTCAAAAAAGCGGGGGGAGGGGGGGGGGCAGGAAATAATGAAAATTTTATCACTAACTTTTTCAACAAAATTTTGAATTTCAAAAAAATTTCAACATGCTCTCCTGGTACTTGATCCTTTGTAGTGCAAAGTCACTTTGTAGTGCAAAGCCTTTGCCAAAATCTATATAAAACATCCAATAGGTCAGGTGAAACATAAACACCCTAATATCAAAATAGAGGAAGATGACAAGCAGGAAAGTGACAGATTAATTATGAGTCATTGTAATCAATATGTAATAAATACTGTCACTGGGGCTATGTCTATACTACACTGATGTATCGGAAAAAGGTATGCAAATTGTGTACCCTGCAATTAGCGTACCTTTTTCCGATAGTTTTTTTCAGAAGAGGCTTTTCCAAAATTTGTCCCGTCTACACTTGGCCAAATTTTGGGAAAGCCTCCTCTCTCGGAAGAGCCCTTCTTTCTCATGGGAGGAAGACAGGGCTTCCGAAAGAGCACATCTGCTCTTCCGCAAAAAAAAGCAGAAGAGCAGACATGTTCCCTGGACATGGTGGAGTTTTTCTGGGATACCTCTGGTATCCTGGAAAACCCCCGTAATGTAGACATAGCCTGGTAGTCTATGGCCAACAGTACAAGGGCACTGTTGCCCAAAATCATTGATGTTGAAAAGCAAGCAAAGTTTGTTCATGATCCTTCAAAGCATTCAAAAGTCACAAGTTCTTTTTGATTTCTTCTTGGTAATATAGCACTCTTCTGTCAGTTTTCCCAGAACAATCTGCAATCCAACTGGCAAAGCATCCAGGATTTCAGTCCAGTTCTCATACAGTTCTTCTTCCTTATCACTGCGGCTATAACCCACTTCTGGGAAGATGTGAGGCTAGAACCTCAGCTGGTGTAAGTCAAAGTAGTTCTATTGAATTCAATAGAGCTATGCTGAGCTGTGAGTGTCAGGCCTATGGCCCTTAACAAAATGTTCACATTACATACTTATATTTGCAGATAAAGCTGTTCCTGTAGGCTTGTTTTTGGGATGCTGATAATGAGAGCTGGTTGAGAAAAAGGAAATAATATCCAGCAAACATTTGGACCAATTTATTCTATACTGCTCAAAAACTTTTAAAGTAATAACCATAAAAAGGTAAACATCTATTTCAGATTCTCCAGCAGCATTTAAGTACATTCCCTATAGGTTTCTTGCCTTTTCCCAAACTCACTACCAAGATTAGGAGACAGGGTTGTATGTAAGATAAAAATCTTTATAAACAATTGTTTATATCGCATATAAATCTCTTGGAGGTCAGATCTCTTTTTCTGTGTGTCAGTTTTTCTATTATTCCATCTTGTTCTCTGTCCATCTGGAGTTTGTTTCTATTATCTTGGCCCTGAGCACACTTGTAGGTGAAACATTGTTTAATAGTTACAGAATGGGACTGGGAATCAGGAAATATGGGTCAATCCTCAACTATGCTATGACTCCCGTGACCTTGATCAACTCACTTCATTCGTCTATATCTGAATTTCCTACTTATCAGTGCCTTAATTCCCCCATCTCTAAGTTGGTAATATTGATAACCATACCAGAGGGCTACTGGGACATATGTAAACCTCAACAGTTGAAATCTTTAGATGAAAAGTGATGTAGAAATGCCAAGTGTTAGTATAATGCCCATTATCTACACACAAGGCTGTTAAACCTTGAGAATATCGCTACTTTCAATAAGCAACATCCCACATAAATATGTGCATCAATATAGAGCATATATAGCTAAGTTTGTACATATGGCTTGAAGGAAGAGATAGAGATTAGCTATGGTGATTATACCAGAAGTGCTGTATGCTTTTAGCATTCATGCACACTAAGCATCATAGCCCAAGAATTAACAAGAGCATCACAGTCCCCACAAAGCATCTGTCATGGATTCATTGCCCCATGAGAACCATGCTAGCTCTTCGGTATACCTGATTTGTCAGTGTCTCGTACTTGCCTTTTCATTTCAGATGGTAGAAACAGAGAAGGGAGAGAAAACCCATTTTCATGCCAGTCATGGACCCCCACTTGGCACTGGGATTCCTAACAGAAATACAAATGCAACACCCTAGGGATTCCTAACAGAAATGCAAATGAGTGAGGATTTGTAGAATGCAGAGACCAGAGCCTAAGGCATAAGATATGTCGCTCTGTTGTGCCTCAGTTTTCTCATCTGTAGAATGGGGATAATAATACTTTCCTTCCTCACAGTGGACTTAATTCACAAATGCTGTCTGGGGAAGCCTAAAATAGAAAGTACCATATAAACGCCACACATTATAGTAACTATTATTATTACAAATCTGAGACTTGCATTGTGCTACAATGCTACTTATGATGCCTTTCAGAGGGACAATGATGAAAGCACAGTGTCACAGCAGGGGTGCTGGAACAATTTGTGTTATGGGGGGCAAGGGAGGTGCTGAGAGCCACTGACCAAACTGTAAACTCTGTATGTGATGGAAACCACTCAAGCCGAAGTGTGTGGCAACACGGTGGGCCGACAGCCTCACTGGGACCCTGAGCAAAAGGGGGGCCCAGCTCCACACTCCTGGAAGGGGCGTTGTCTCAGGTGGAATGGATGGAGCTAAGGCAGCCAGCCCTCATGCCACCCGGACTGCAGTGCATGCCCCCACACAGCCCAGCCCAGCCATCAAAGCCACCTGGAATGTGCCATGCAGTGCTCCAGCGATGATTTAAAAGTCCCAGGCCTCCAGATGCTGCCACTGCAGCACTAGCAATATCTGGGAGCTCTGGGTCCTTTTAAATTGCTGAGCCCCAGGGCAATTACCCTCTTCTCCCCTCCCTCCCCCGCCTGTGGGCCTGAGCAGCACCTCTGTTTCAGCACCCTGGTGTCGGGGTCTTTGTTATAGCCTTCCAGAGACATTTTCCCTCTCACAGAAATAGCTCCATGGAAATGGTTCCCTCTTCATAAGCTACATCATCCCTTACATTTCAACAAGCAGAAAGGGCCCAAATTAAGCCAACCAAGTCTCCGAAACACAGAATATCCCCAACCTCTGCCAAAGCTCCTCTGCAGATGAGCTGCAGGGACTGGTCTTCACAGATTGGGAGGAAGGTGGCCATTGCATATTTTCCCCACCAAAAGCCTTGAGAGGAAATACCTCTCTAGGAAATACCTCTGCCCACCAATCCGCACTACCTTCCATGGCTGGCTGCTGCAGGCACTCTGGAGGGTTGAAGGCTTTGCTGTGAATAGACATGTGCCCTGAAAGCAGGAGTACAGGATAACCCAGGCCTCTTCAGGGCATGAAAGATCTTCTGGGCTTGGGTCTGACCCACACAGTTGTTCTTGTGTCAGCATAATCCATTCCCCCTCACCCCTTCAGAGAGTGCAAGTCAGAGGAACTTCTGCTGTATGAAACTCAGGCCAAAACTTTCAGACAAAGCTACCTAGGAAAATTAGTCTCTGAAATTCATTGTTAGACACCAAAATAAGGTACCTCATTTTCACATGCACTGTCCAAATCCCCAGCAACTCTCCCTTATTTCATTATTTATGAATGCTCAGCACCTCTGAAATCAGGCCTCTGATTTAGGAACATAAATCTGCACTTAGAGCCTAAATGAGCACCCAAGTTTGATTTAAAAAATCCCCTCCCTCCAATCTCCTTCTCTTGAATGGATTTTTTCCTGTGCAGTGGACATCATGCCCCTTGTTTGTTGTAGGGTTGGTCACTAGAGAGCTGGCCTGCTGGCATTATTTAAAATAATAAATCGCACCAAAGGATTTCCTGGAGAGGGGAGGGAGCTAAAAGCCATATAAAGAATTACCTGGTCCTTGCAAATAAACTCTTGCCAGAAAGGTAGGTTATATTTTGACTGATGCAATCTCCACTATCCCTTTCCGTCTGGAAATTCCTGGGGGAGACACTGACTCCGTAGATCTGTTATTTTCCACTTTATTAAAAGTTCAGGAAGATTGGATAATAAATAGATTCTATAAATATTCATGAGACGTGATGTCACGGGGAGGTGTGGGGGTGCAGAGCAGCTCTGTGACTGCCTGGCAGCGCCATTTCCTGGAGAAAGAGGAGGAAGAACAGGAGTAAGAAGAGCCGAAGGAATTAGCGGCAGCAGCAGCGGGTGCCCAGAGCCGAGGCAGCCGCGGCTGCAGGGGCTCCATGCAGCCCGAGGCCAGCAGAGGGAGACCGCTCTGCCTCGCATTCCCTCTCGTGCTCAGTGACTCGCTCTGGGCAGAGAGAGGCTGAGCGATCGGGATTTGAGGGGCTTCCTGAAACTTCCCCTACACACTCCTCCACGGGCTGGCGAGGGCTCGCTCCCGCGGCGCCAGCCTAGTGCAGCGGAGAGCGAAGTTTGCACTGCAGCTTCCCCTCAGAGCGTCCTGGGAAAGGGCTTCGCTTTGGGGGTCCCCCCCCTTCCCCCTCCTGTGGGAGCACGAAGCAGCCGGCGGCGTGGAGCCGGGCGGGAGGATGCTGACGATGAAGATGCGGGAGCGATGGAGATGAAGCAGAGCATGGGGATCCCGGGGCTCCTGGTGCTGGGACTATGGGCTCTGGCACTCCGGGATACCGCTGCTGAAGCAGGTAAGGCTGCCCGGGCGGGCTCGCTGCAGGGGCATAGGCGAGAGAATTGCCGGGCGGGCCCTGCAAGGGGCTGATCTTCCGAGGGGTAACGCGAAAACGTTTGGCCCAGGGGGTCTCGGCGGCTTTGCTGCTGCCGCCGCCTTGTTTTGGAGCCTGACGCCCAGCACTCAGCCCTCGTCCTCCAGTTTCATGCTGGAGCGGAGCGCTGGGGCCGCCCCTCCCCAAGGTGTGTAAAGCTCCCGCTGGCCCTGCACTAACTCCACTTCCTGCGTCCGGACGGCGCGCAGGGGTGGGGGGCTCCCTTGCTAGACCCGGACGCAGCGCTTCATGCAGCGCTTCTAGCCGGCAGCCTGTTGGATCCGCGCTCGCTTCTTTATCGGCTGGTGGGACAAGTCAGCCGCCTCCTGGCGAACGCCACGTTCTTCCCCGGGAGGAGAGGGAGGTGACTGGTAGCTTTCTGGAGGGCTGTGGGTCTAGGGATAGGAGTTACTCTTAGTGCTGCTGCATTGAATTGTCTTCAGCAAACTAATCACACCAGTCCCCTGGCTTCGTTTTGTTTTGTTCCCAGTTGTCCCTAAGCAGGTCTTGACTTTGAGGAACTTGGTGGCTATTTTCAACGGCACGGAGGGTTTTGTGCATTTTTTTGTGTGCCTATGCCTTCTCCAAATGGGATAGATATGTGCTCTCTGCACCCTATGATTGGTCACCCAGCTGGCATGGCAATGTTTCTGCCCCCTGATGGGATGACTTAGACTTAAATGAGTGCCTACAGTGAAGATCCTCAATCCATATGTCAGCACCTAAATAAATGGCCTAGTTTTCAAAAGTGGTGACAAATAGACCATTTATGGATCAGGCCATCTGTGCTTCAAATGTGGGTGGAGTAGCCAAAAATAGGCACCTACATTTGAAAATATTGGCCTCAGTTTTTTATCTCCCAAACACAATTTCCTTTGCAGTGGCCATTGACTTCATTGGGACCTGCTGATCACTCTTTTGAAATTCAGGTTGCTTATTTATGTGCCTGTATTTGAGGAGGGTGTAAGCATGCCTAATCTTAACCTCTTGAGATCCTGTCCGGCCATACATTTCTATGGATTTATCAGCCTAATTTGAGGCATCCAGATTCGAATATCTTGTCCATTAGCCTAAAAAATATACAGACGTCCCCTTTCTGTTTGTGAATTATCCATCAATGATTGACTGTGTGTGACTAATAAGAAGAGCTTTCCAAAATGGTGAGAGCACTTCTCACGCAAATGCTCGGAGGAAATACTGATTCAATACTTATAATTTATGAACCTTATGCTTGCTGCGAATTATTCTCTTGAATAAGACCTGGATGGTTGCGAATAAATAGAGTCCTGAATACCAGTTAAGTGAATCAGTGGGACTGTTTGCACAGTGTTGTTCCTGTATTTGCAGAGCTCAAGTTGCTATATAGGGAGGCCAGGTGATAATCCATTCCTACATGGCTTTTATTTATTTTCCTTCCAGCCTACATTTTCCTAGTTTCAGCTACAAGTAGACATACAAGGACTTGATTTTATAGCCTAATCCTTCCACATACACGTTTCCCATTGACTTAGCTAGGAATGTAGGCCTCAATCCTACGTTTAGATCCACATGGGTGGAGCACTGTTGGTTTTAAGGGTTTGCCTTGTAGATTTTGATTGCTAGATTGGGGCCCTCACGTATCAAAGGAATGGAAGGTCTCTGCCTTAGGTAAAAGTCTGCAGCTATCTGTTTCTCCTGCCATTCCAAAAACAACTTCAAAAAACTTCTGTCTTTAGTAATCAAAAGGTACTACAGAGTTGTTATAGTAAAATACACTCTGCATGGAGAGAGATAACCGGAGCACTCATTTGTTGTCTGTTCTGTCTGAGAGCAGTATGAAGCTAATATGATTTCATTTCCTAATCAGTTATGAATCTTCTACAGTTGTCACATTGTGGGGGGAAAAAGTTAGTTTTTTTTATTTCCTGCACTAGTTAAAATGTTCTGATATAAAAATGGAGAGTAGGAGGAGGAATAATGAGAAATAAATATTAATCTTAACCTCTCAAGTGCACAAAAAATCTATAGCTGATTCTTCACAGCCAACTTGTATGCATCATTCCCTTCTCTTCAGAAAAAGGTGCTGCAGCTAAACTGCATCTTATGTGTATCTGTTAAAAAATGTGTATCTGTTAAAAACTCCAAGGTTATTATTTTCCCTTTCCTTTCAGTTAAGATCTATTCATTGATTACACAGAAGTGCTGTAGAAAATAGTCAAATAGAGTATACATTAGCACTGTATTTTAATTTCTAGCATAATAAGGTTGGGTGGGAAATGAAACCTGTAAAGGCTTTCCAGATATCATATTGTGTACATTGTAATTAAACCTTTCGGCAAAGCAGATTGGAATAAGTTAAGTAATTTGCTGTTTGCTAAGGCACCTATTATGAAAGAGTATCTGCCAATTTGTGTGTGCATTTGGATACCTGGCTACATTGGGTTTATATAAAACAGATGGCTTTGTATTGTGAAATTTTAATGCTCTGTTTCAGTATTCTGCGTGGTGAGAGGGAGGATGCTTTCTGGGACGCACTGGGATGTGTAATTTATGCCACTTTCAAGTTAAGTAATCTGAGGTTAGATCGTCCTCACTCAGGTGATTAATTCCTTTGCCCAACCAAAGCATTGTTGCATCTAAAGTTAAATGAGTTTCGGTGCTATTAGTACATTTGCTAAATGAACAGCTCCTCACCCTTCTTTACAGTTGCTAAAACACAGCTGAAAATACACACAATATTTTTCTGAGAGCACTGTGATTTTGCTATTGTTACCGAGGGATGCAGTGTAAGAGCAAAGGGAAGTAGGGCAGGCAGCAGGCCATTTCTGTATTCAAATACACTTCATGCTATGAAAAAAGTTTGAGAATAGTGTGGCTGCATGCTTAATTAAGGGCAATCTTGGCTTCTACAGGCTAGTGTTTTTCTATCATAGTGCTGTGGGCTGGAATGTCATCTGATGATAGATCTAGCTGCATATGAGCAGAGCTAGTATCTTAATTCTGCACAGCGGATCTAGGGCAATAGAGTGGTGGACAGGTTAACCTTTCTCTGAAGGATCCAATATAGTCCACTGCTAGAGGCAGGATACTGGGCTAACCTGAACCATTGTTCTGTTCTAGTTTGCCAGTCCCTGTACTAATGGACACGTATCCAGTAGGACTGGATACTTTACCTTTGTCGTCCATCTTTCTGCTTTATCAAGGTCTTCCCTCATTCTCCATATAACTGCCCATCTTTCAAAAATTTACTTACCCAGTTGCTTTCTGTGTTTTTTGCAAGGTGACACATTCCACACATTCATTTCTCATTGAGGGGAGTGCTTCCCGCCCACACACAACTGCGCTTTCAGCCAAATGCTGATCACTTTTACACCAGTGTCAGTCACAGTAATTCCACTGATTTCAGATGAGTTATTCCAAATTTATACTGATGTAACAGATCCAGATTAGGCCCTTTGTCTCTGTTCTGGAAATACGCAATGGCTGGCTGAAGAAAAATGGAAACGTGTTCTGGAAACCGTTCCTTCCCCTCCCCAATAGGAATGCTTTAGAGTAAGTTTTATTTTCACTTGGTTTATAAATTGCATTGGAGCTTTTGTAATGCAATAGAACAGTTTACACTGAGCGACCTGCTGTGATTGAGTCTAAAATCCCAGTTCTTTACAAATGCGTACACAGTGGAACAGAAGTGAGGCCTTATTTGTAGTATAGGAACATAGCATAACCCCTGAAAAGTGAAAAACCGTTTGGGGGGGCAGCATGATATCATTCTGAGGGAACACACACATCAACACTGCCAGAGCACTGCTGTGAAGAAGCTCATGTTTTTCGTATCTAGCTGTGCCTGGGCACTGCTGTGTGGAAGCTCATCCTGCTGCTATCCAAACTGGCACTGGTTTTGAAGAAGCCCTGGATAGATTAAGCCTCCACCATTTTCAAGTAATCAGAATGCCAGTATTCTCATTTTATAATCATGACACAAACATAATAAGGCTCTGGTGAGGCAGTTAGAAAACTGTGCAGTGTGTTCTTGTACATTATGTCCTTTCAGACCCCCAACCTAGATAAACTTGCTCCATACCAACCCCCACTTCTTTTGGGGCTGTGGAGGAGGAGTATTTTTTTATTTTTATTTATTTTATTTTTTTTAGGTATGAAATTGACAGGATCGCCAATCAAATTAAAGGTGTCTCAGGGTCAGCCGGTAAAATTAAATTGCAGCCTCGAGGGAGTAGAAGAACCAGAGATGTTGTGGATCAAGGATGGAGCGGTGGTGCAGAGTGTAGACCAGGTGTACATTCCACTAGATGAAGAACACTGGATCGGTTTCCTCAGGTACAACAGCTGTGGAGGAGATAGACCATCATGGAAGCTGTCACCTACGTCAGTGGAATCCCACTGACCACCATGTGATTGTACCTTTCTAGCTTGCCTGGGCATAACTGAGAATGGAATTTATTCCAAGGGTTGGATTGTATCTGGTAGAATCTGAAAAGGCTCCTAGACACTGTGATGCTTTGGAAATGCTAGATAGGCCAGTGGTCAAGAGGTGGAAGGTGTTGCTTATCCTATCAGAAGTTCTTTAAGCCATCCAGTCCTGCAGAATCTGTGAAATTATAGAGAGATAGTTAGCTGTATTTTTTTCCTCTCCCTTTAAAAAAAAAAAAGTAAAACTTTTCCTTGCATTCTGTGTAGAGATGTAAATTCCTGTTTAATTGGTTAACCGGTTAAATGTGATGTTAACCAGTTTAACTGACTAAAAGAGAGGTGAGTGAACTGGAGTGTCCCCCAGGCCACAGGCAGGGGCTGTTCCAGCCTGGCCTTGTCGGCAGCAGGCTTGGGCATGTTGCAGGCAGGGGTTGCTCCAGTGGTCCAGAGTAGCCTGTGTGGTGCACCTGCGCACATTATGAACAGCGACTGCTCCAGATGACTGGAGCAACCCATATCTATGGCAGGCCCGGCAGGCGGGAAGCTGTTCCAGCCCCCACCAGATAACGGGTGATGCTTACTTGTTCACTGGTTACCCTTTCACATCCCTAATTCTGTGTTGTATGCACTCCTGAGCAATATTGTGGATATAGGATGGTTTAAAGGATTATTAAAAGGCAGCAGGGTCTCTCACTTTAAATCCCCAGTTGAAGTCCAACCTCAGTCAGCTGTGTCTGAAAGTCCTTGCCATCTGAAGTCTCTTCAGTGGTCACAAAGATGGGTTAGTAGTCTCAGCCCAGTTGCCAGTAAATAGTTCTTCATCACCACAGTTGGTAGTATTGCTGCTAGTTCAGCAGAGGACTGAATGGACCTGGAGGCTGAATTACCTCCTCAAAGTCTTGGGGATTGCAGTAGACCAGAGCTAAAGATCAGTGCCGGGAGAAGCTTTTGCCAGTTGTATTCATGCCATATCTGGATAATCAATAGGGGGCTCTCTGTCCAGCTCCCTTACGAGCACTAGAAAATGAATAAAAACAAAAAGCAGTATGGTAGGATGCTTTCATCTTGTTTGTTCTAATAAATTCTGCAGCGCAGCTGGAAGCTTAAATTCTGACCTGGATAAATAAATTTTCTCTCTTCCTCTCCCTCTCTCTGACTAAAAGGTTTAGGTGTCCTAATTAAAATTAGACTCCTGGGACCAGATTTCAATCCTGTTTGGAGAGGAGACTTTGTCATGCACACCATCCCTTAGTCATAGCACATTTATTCCAGCATTTATATCAGGCCTGCTCTTGTTGGAGGCCTCAAAAGCTGCCTGCAGAGCCAGCCTTTTCTTCTTTATACTTTTTCTTCAGCAGTAGGTGGCCTGTTGTGTATCCCAGGAGTAGTACTGGGTTACACAAGGGCCCATGCTCCATATCGGATTTCTCCATGCATAAGGGAGTTTAGTGCAAAACAGCATGGTCTGAGAGGGAGTGTACTTGGAGCTGCCAGGAGCAGTCTAGGATCATCCATTCGCAAGCACAGGCTTCCTCCCCTCCTTTGGATTAGCATATTTTGGAGTTTAATTCCTATCACTAAGGCTATGTTTACACCACAACGCTGTTTTGGGATACCAAAGGTATCCCAAAATAGCTATTCCGCGCTTTTTTAAAGTGTGCCTGTTGTTTCAAAACATATTGGTTCACTATTCCGACATTCCTGTAAACCTCATTCCACGAGGACTAAGGGACATTTTGGAATAGCAATTTATTTTGAAAGAAGTGCTGTGTAGACAGCGCCAAATTTCAAAATAAGCTATTTCACAATTGACTTGAAATAAGCTACACAATTTGCATAGCTCAAATTGCATTGCTTATTTCAAGCTCTGGGTGCAGTTTAAATGCACCCTAAGAGTCATTGGAATTGCATAGATTCAAACGATAGGGACCAGTAGATCATCTAGTCTGACGTGTATAACATAGGCCATTGCTTTTCACACAGTTGTCCCAATGGTGCGTGAGACCAGTAGGCTAAAGCATTTCAGCTCTGAGGAGACTAAGCTGCTGTGTCCCACAGGAAGAGAACAGGAGAGACCAAGGTGCCACCAATGCCCTTGCAATGGCGGGGAAGTGATAAAGAGAGATATGTCCAGATAATCCCAGCAAGTGAACCATGCATCATGTAGCAGAGGAAAGCAAAACAAAAAACCCAGAGTCCCTGTTTATCTGATTCAGGGGAAATTTCCTTCCCAACCCCAAACCTGGCAGTCAGTATGACCCTGAGCAAGTCCTACCAGCCAGATCTCTAGACATAGGATTCTTTGCACCACTTTACAGCAGTCAACTAGCCTGTCCAGTGGCCCATCTCCAGCTATGTCCAATCTCTGATGCTATCCCTCCAAAACGGACTAGATCTAGCCAGTTGGGGGTGGGAGGAGGCAGAACTCCTTTCTGACCCTTGCAGTGGACTGTCTGAAACCTTGAAGCATGAGACTTGATTATAGATGAACTTGGACTGCAATAAACTTTCCTCTGATAGGAAAAATCTGGGTGCAGTAATCCACCCTGCAATACTGTATCATATAGTCACCCTGCAATACTGCATTATATACCATCTTCATCATATATTCCCTCCCTGCACCCAGATTAAGGTCTTTTTTGTGTCTCCCCACTTTCTCGTTCTCCTGGTTCTGATTTCTATAGCCCTTTCTCACCCTTCACATTCCTCCACTGATAATAGCTCCATAGCACCAGTGCTGACTCTGGATACTGGATCCAAATATGGCTGTTTTCTTTTCCTGTTTCCTTCTTACTCCTAAAGAGATCATTTCAACCGCCCACTGTTTTATGCCTTTCTCCTACAGTCACTGTGTTTCAGAACATGCGGCTGGATGGGCAGGACAGCTGGTTTCATCTGAAGGTACAGCTCTGAAAATCAGGCTGTAGTGGGAGCATTTTGTGCATTTCAGCAAGCACTCTCCCCTTCCTTTCTTCTACCCTGCACATTCACCCCGTCACCAAGACCAACTTTTGGCATTTAAAAAGGAGTGTCAGATCTGCTCAGGGTCACTGCATGGCAGCAGATGCATGGCCGCAACATCAGAATGGTGCATTTTGCATTTGTATAATCAAAGGACACTTTCACTTTCTCTGAGGTCTTTGGTATCCAAGACCTTGAAACCTCAACTCTTGGAGCAAACTCTGCCGTTTAACTGAGGGCAGAATTTCCCCCTTGGATTTGAGGTCTAAAACTTTACTATCACTTAGGCCCTGGATCTGCCCCCGCTTGTCTGGGTAAGCTGTCTTGGAAGTCAGTGGGACCTGCACCTGTTTGAGTGAGCCCAAACTTAGGCCCTGCAGATCAGATCCTCAGCTGGTGTAACTCAGTGTGGCTTCACTGAAATGACGGATCGAGGATCTGACCCTAGATATTTTGTAGTATGAAGAGATCAGTTCGCTAGAAGTGTTCCTGGGATAAGAATGATGCTGAGTCGGGGAAGGTGTAAGAGTGCTAGTTCTGACCCGCAGGGGAGGGTTTGTGCAATCTATCATGTCCCTAACAAAAGTACAGCATTTCCGTTCTCAGCAGGTGCATGAATTGGAGCTGCTGGCTAGGGATGATTTAGTCGGCCAAACTTCCATTCTTAGAATAGCTGGACTCTCTGGACTCACTAGTTCAGAATCTAGTGGGTTATATTTTCAATATAGGTGAATTAAGTACCATGCTATTTCCTGTTGGTAGATAATTCAGATGAGGGCCTATCTGCTCTGCGTAGGTATTAAAAATCCCCCTGCACCATTCACACAAGTAGGGCTTGACCCAAAGGATCTCTGTTGTCTATCCACTGTTGTGATGCATGCTTTGTGCTGGTTGGCTACTGCCTTCTTCCCCAGAGGTGGCTACATATCGGTGGTGCTGTGTGTGTATCTAGTTTGCCTCGTGCTTTAGGATTCTGTGGGATGAAAGCTGCTTTATACGTGTAAGATATCAATGTGTTTTTTCACTCTTTTCAGTTTGAAATCCGTTGAGCGGACAGATTCTGGGAAGTACTGGTGCCAGGTTGAGAACAAGGGGAAGAAGGAAGAATCACAACAAGTGTGGCTCATAGTGGAAGGTAAGGAGGAGTAGTGCTGCGTTCTCTTTAGGGTGCTCTCATGTTGGGATCACAATAGTAAAAGTGCTCAGAGGAGACTGCACCAAGCCTTCTAATCTCTTCATAGATAGGAATGGTAGCAGGAATGGTAAAGTACCAGAGTGAACTAATTAAGGGGCAGAAGTAGGAAGTAATAGTGGTGGAAGAAAGGGTTCTCATTTTTTAATTCTGTAGACCAGGAATTAAGTGAAAGATCTTCTAATGCATAAGATCTCCCATTCTCACCTCCCATTCCACCTTGTACTCCCTCTGCGTGGGTCTTCAAATGGCTCCTTCTGCAGATCACCAGGAGCTCGTCCATGGACCATTGCCTATCCACAGACCTCTGGTTTAGCACCATTCTTTTTGGTCCAAGAGAAGCCCTTTGCTTTAGAATTTCTATAACCAGAATTATTCAAACCAAAGCTTTTTTGCACTGCAACAAAGTCTACTCAAGTTAAGTGTATAATCTTTAATGCGTGTTGTACCGCAGCCTGGCCTGATAAATGTAAAGCTTCTACACATTTGTCTAACAGTTACCCAAGCCAGAGAAGAGAGGTGGCTCCTTATACTAGGGATGTAAGCAAGTAATCGACAGTCAAGAGGAGTACTCAACTTCTTGCTCTTCCCCCCGCCCCTTACTGCCTCTGTATGAGAGGCAGCAAGGGGGAGAAACAGGAGCCAGTGAAGGGGGGAACCAGCTTAAAAGCTGGTTCCCCCCAGCACTGTCTCCGCGGTGCCATCTGCCCTCCCTTCCCTCCAAGGAAGCAGGGGCAGGGGAGTCTGCTACAAAGCAGCCACTGCCTGCGGTGTGCCGAGGTTCACTGAGGGCAGAGGCTGCAGCCCCTGTTTGCAGCCAGCCCTGACCGCCGCAAACAGGGGCTGCTGGACCC
This sequence comes from Pelodiscus sinensis, assembly GCF_049634645.1. NCBI lineage: Eukaryota > Metazoa > Chordata > Testudines > Trionychidae > Pelodiscus > Pelodiscus sinensis. Next base: position 65,038,037 of record NC_134714.1, read on the forward strand.
AGGACAAGCTGAGACTGAGCAGTTCCAGCTTGTGTGGGTCTGGGACGCTGCACCTCTGCCTTTTAAATGTAGTAAGGCTCTTTCTTATTAACTAATCGTGGAGTTGATACAATTTGTATCAACTACATGATTAGCACAATACCCTTTCCTTAACATCCTTACCTTATACCATACCTCTTTAGGCTATCTCCATCGCATTAGGTGTCAAGTATTAAGACTGTTCCATATATGGACAGGAGATCTGCAGGAACAGCCATTTAGCACTGGGAAGTTGTATTGTCGGTTTATTAGATGGTCCTCATCTCTCTGGGGCAAAGCTGAATCAGTGCCCCAGCATAGTCTCGGGGGCACTGAAGTACTGGGGGTATTGTGTTTGGGATGGAGATGTAAAACCAGGGTCCTAGTCATTCATAGTCATTAAAGCTTTCATAGTGTTTGTCACAAGAATTGGGTTTTTGTCCTGTGGTCCCTTCCAGATTCAATTTCAATGTTTTGTCAATGTAACGTTTCCTTGGTGGCTTCAACTGGAGGAAAAAAATATAGTTAAAAATATCCCCAATAGTGTAGTGTTGCTGGTTCACAGTGGCTACTCTATTCCACTCCAGGGGTGCCTGTAGTAGAGAAGTGAGTGTGTGATCCCTATAGATACAATTTTCAGTGGGCTGAAATCCTATGTAAAACATGACAACATGCGATATCTGGGAATGTAACACAATAAACACTCTGTGGAAAGTGTGACTTTAAAAAGAAAAACTGAAGTTCCTCTAGCACTTTGTAACTTTGAAATGACGCAGTGGCCCCTTCCTTTGCTGTAGTAAGTGTCTACGGTACAGTGACATACCTGCACTGCAATAGCACTTGTAGGGTAGACATACCCTTAGAGTCAAAAGACTTTATACCAGAATTTTCAAACTTGAGTGGATTTAAAGTTGGGCATCTAAATCCATATTTAAGCACTTAGATGAAAATACATGGGGTTGCTTTTCTGTGGCAGCCCTCTTGAAGCAGTGCTTCTCACAAGAAGCACGTGTCACCAGTGCTCCAGCTGCACTGGGTCATTATTGATACCCAGGTAAAGTTTTAGCTGCTGTTTTGAATCTATAAAGCTGAACAGCTTGGGACCAGTGTTTGTGAGTGACCACCTTTCTCTTTGCACCTACATAATGTAGTGATGAACAGCAGTATAAAATCCAAAGACGCAGCTGCTGCCAACTGAGACGCTGGTATAGACCTGCTCCAAAGCCCTTTACAATCAACAGGAATATTTCCAGTGACTTTAATGGGCTGTGGATCAGACTGCATGAGAGAGCTGACAGCAGAGCGGGTGTGTGTGAGAAGCCCTCTGTTGTGGAACAGACAGTCCCCATTCCTATGAGGTAGTTGGCCTTCAGGACAGTTGCCAGGCTGGTCTGAGGGCTGCTTTTTGTTTCATTTCTGGGACAGATGTGACAAGTTCTTGCAGCGTCCTTGGGAGGTGTTACTAAGTTTAAATGCCTTTGAGTCCATTGTATTCAATGCAAAGGTTACACATCATTACAACATTGGGACTGGATGACCAGAGGATTTGACTGAACAAAAGTAGAAGCCAAGAATGAACTTTTGGGACAATGTGTGTGAAGTGGATTTCCTGGGAAATATCATGGGGGAGGTGAATGCAAATTCCCCTGTTCCCTACTGTCTCTGGTTATTCAGAACTCCAGCTTTTTAAAGCTATGCCCTGGGGAGAGATTGATTGATGTGATCCCAAGGCTCAATCTGCAAAAAGGAGGGGCTCATTTATGGGGTGACCATGTTTTCCGAAGGACGATGCATGAGGCTAATGTGAGCTGTCCCCATCCTCCCTCCCTGTGAGTGGCCAAAGCCTTTTACCCACCCTTAGTCACCCCTGCATGCATCAGCCACTCGCCTATGCCCCTGCCCCATGTGGAGGTAGTCTGAGAACTCCCTCCCCAACACAGGGTTGGCATTACTGCTCGCCCAAGCCCTGTGTGAGCCTTGTCTCCCTTCCTGCATGGAGCTGGCATTGCTGCTCACACCCCCACCCCCCGTCACTTTCCTCTGCACCCCACTATTTTAACAAAAGTTGGCATTTGTCCTGTTTCTTCTTGCCAGCTGATCAAGTTGACAAGAGCAAATGGGATAAATATCCACTTTTGCCATAAAAGGTGGGACAGCTGGGACAGGGCTTAAAAAGGGACTGCTCGGGCCCAAACGGGACATACGGTCACCCTGTTCATATAGATTCATGGATGCTTGTTTTGAGCTAACAGCCATTATGAACTTGTAACTACAGAAACTCGCTGGCTGTGTCTAGACTGGCCAGTTTTTCCGGAAAATCAGCCGCTTTTCCGGAAAAATTTGCCAGCTGTCTACACTGGCCGCTTGAATTTCCGCAAAAGCACTGACTTCCTACTGTAAGAAATCAGTGCTTCTTGCGGAAATACTATGCTGCTCCTGTTCAGGCAAGACGCTCTGTTCCGAAAATGCTTTTAACGGAAAACTTTTCTGTTAAAAGCATTTCCAGAAAATCATGCCAGTCTAGATGCAGCCCCTGTGTGGGGTTTGGAAGACTGATTCCCTGCCAGAGCCTTTGTTGGAGCTGGAGTAGTTTCTGGGTAGGGATGTAAGTGAGTAGTCCCTCGACTAGTTTTCCCCCCCCTCCCCCCCCTGCTGTCTCTATGGGTATGTCTACACTACAAAGTTAGTTCGAACTAACGGACGTTAGTTCGAACTAACTTTAATAGGCGCTCCGCTAGTTCGAATTTGAATCGAACTAGCGGAGCGCTTAGTTCGAACTAGGTAAACCTCATTTTACGAGGATTAAGCCTAGTTCGAACTAGCTAGTTCGAATTAAGGGGTGTGTAGCCCCTTAATTTGAACTAGTGGGAGGCTAGCCCTCCCCAGGTTTCCCTGGTGGCCACTCTGGCCAACACCAGGGAAACTCTATGCCCCCCTCCCGGCCCCGGACTCCTTAAAGGGGCACGGGCTGGCTACGGTGCCCGTGCCAGGTGCAAGCCTGCCAGCACCCAGCCAGCAGACCCTGCACCTGGCACGGCACAGAGCCACCCACCCGATGTCCCCCAGCCCACCCCCTCTTCCCGGGACCAGGCTGGCGGCTCCCGGGAGCTTGCCCTGGACCGCAAGAGGCGGGCACCTTCCTGGGCTAGTGCGGACATCGTGGACCTCGTCCACGATCTTCGCACTAGGCACAGGAAAGTGGCCGGCTAGGGCAGGAGAGCTGCCAGCCTGGCCACCCAGGAGCAGGTGTGCATGAAAATCAAGGGGGTCCACTGAGACCCCCGACCCTGAGCCCTGAGCTTACAATGGCCATCCTGGGTCAGACCAAAGGTCCATCTAGCCCAGTAGCCTGTCTGCCGACAGCGGCCAACCCTAGGGACCCTGGAGGGGATGGACCGAAGACAGTGACCAAGCCATTTGTCTCGTGCCATCCCTCTCCAGCCTTCCACAAACTTTGGGCAGGGACACCACTTCTACCCCCTGGCTAAGACTACTCCATGGACCCAACCTCCATGACTTGATCTCACTTCCCTTTCAACTCTGTTCTAGTTGTAGCCTTCACAGCCTCCTGCAGCAAGGAGTTCCGCAGGTTAACTCTTTGCTTTGTCAAGAACAACTTTCTGTTATTAGTTTGAAGCCTGCTACCCATTCCTTTCCTTTGGTGTCCTCTAGTCCTTCTTTATGGGAACTCAGGAAGAACTTTTCTGAATGCACCCTCTCCACCCAACCCCTGCTTTTAGAGACCTCTATCCTGTCCCCCCTCCGTCTCCTCTTTTCTAAGCTGAAAAGTCCCAGTCTCTGTAGCCTTTCTTCATCTGGGACCTGTTCCCAGCCCCTGATCATGTTAGTTGCCCTCTCCTCTCCCAGCCTTTCTCTTCCCCTCTCCCACCTCCTTTTCCCAGTCTCCCCCAGTTTTGTTCAATAAAGACATAGTCAATGTTGGAAGAAACGTTATCTTTATTTTGTACATCAATAAGAAGGGGGGCTAGGGAAGTGTAAGTGGAAGGAGGTGAGGGAGGAATGGGGTACGAGCCCCCGATGGGGAGGACTGGGCTGGCTCTGCGGGCTTCTGGGGGTGGAAGCTCTCCTGCAGCCCCCTGATTGCCCCCTCTCCTCAGATGGCAGCCTGCGGCAAGTGCAGCCGGGCTGATGGCCGAGTGCTGTGATGTGCCCAGTGTGGGTAGTCCGGGCAATCCAAGCCAGGACTGCTTTGCAAGCAGGGCACCCCTTAGAACTGTCTGTCCGGGGTGGGGGGTCGGGACTCTTTAAGCGCAGCCCTCGGCTAGCCTGAGACAGCATCTCCATGCTCTAAGTCCTCCTCTTATGCCCTGCCGGCACTGCTTCCGGCCATCCTTAAGCCCTGTTCAGAGTCCACTCAATGTGGACTTGCTAGTTCGAATTAGCAAAACGCTAATTCGAACTAGTTTTTAGTTCTAGACGCGTTAGTTCGAATTAGCTTAGTTCGAATTAACTAATTCGAACTAAGTTAGTTCGAACTAGCGCTGTAGTGTAGACGTACCCTATCATAGTAAGCAAGGGGGGAGAGCAGGAGCCAGTGCTGGGGGGAGATGACTTAAAAGCCAGTTCCCCACAGCACCATCTCCACAGGGGGCAGGGGAGGCAGGGGGGTAACTGGGACCAGGCACAAGCCAGGAATCAGCTGATTCCCGGCTTGTGCCCAGTCCCAGACTCTGCGCCTCTACTTTTTAATTGTGTTATGAGACTACCAGCTCTTAATACATTTAAAAATAAGAAGTGCAGCAGGGGGAATCTAGCACGAGCTAGGATAACTGATTCCTGGCATACACCGGGTCTCCCCCGCTGCGCCCCAGCCTTAAAAAGGAAAGTTCATTGACTAGTTTATTAAACTAAATTTAACATTCCTATTTCTGGGAAGCTTATTGGCTGGTGTGGAGCTTTGATTGCTTTAATGTTTCTCTGGAATGCTTTCACCTTAAGTATACGTTTGCTTGTTTAGAAAGGGCTGTGCAGTAATTTAACTGCAGATCATTACAGTAAAACCTGTGTTATCCGGCACGCTCGGGGATTAGGGCGTTCCGGCTATCTAAAAATTCTGGTTATCTGAGGGTCCCATCAATCTAAGACCTATCTGGTGAGACGCTACAAAACTATTGGATCTCATGCTCCATCTGGGGAAATGCTCTGGAAGCTTCCAGAAAGGTCAAGCACAGTGGTGCGCAACCTTTTTGGAGCTGCGACCCCTGCGCCAAAGGGGCTGCCAGCTGCTCGGCCCCAACTTCTGGTCGGCCAGATCATAGCGGTGTGCTGCGAGGCTGCGCCCAGCCTCACGCCGCCCAGATCTAAGCTCCACACACCCGCGCCCTGGCCGGCTGGATCAAGCGTTGCACCACACGGCCACGCCAAGCCCCTCAGAAATTTGGCGGTTTCTAAAGTTTTCTGGATAGTTAAGTGCCGGATAGTGCAGGTTTTACTGTACAACTGTTTCTAGCCTCTGAGAAGTCAAAGCAGGCCTGCTTAGGCAGTCATACTTCCTGGGGAACTCACAGTGCAGGCAGGGAACTGTGCAGCTTGGAAAAACCCTGGTCAGGAGGGAGAGAGATATGGGTCTCCACCTGAGAGATGTGACAGCTGTGGAGCCAGAAACCTATACATGAGTGCCTTTGGTGGACCACCAAGGTGGAATACAGGTACAGTTGCCCTGAACTGTGACAATTTCTTCTCTGGCTAATTCTTTTCTGGTTTGTGGTTGAGTGCAACTGCTATTTCACCATTCTTATGGGACTGAATTTGTAATAGCGTTGCCAGATACCTTCGCAAAAAATCCCAAACACAGCAAGGAAAAAATTGGTTGAGCAAAAAGGGGAACCAAACTTGCTGAGCAAAAAACAACAACAAAAAAGACGCAGCAGGGGAAAAATGTCCCCGCCAGCCAGCTGTCCGAGAAAATATTTTTTTAGGTTTTTTTGTTTGTTTGTTTTTACCGGACAGAAGATACAGTTACCGGACTGTCTGGGCAAAAACTGGACATCTGGCAACCCTAATGTTTAATGTATGGCAAAGGAATCTAGGCCAGGCACCTTTTACGTGAATACAAAATTATAATGGTTGTATCCAGAAATGTTGGACATAGGAGCTCTGGGCTTCAGTTTCTCCTTCTGTAAAATGGGACTAACATTGTAATTTTATAAAAACTACCTCGTAAGTGGAGCATGGGAGCTTAATAATTTTGGGTGGTTACAACATTCCAGGGTGCAATCCAGACCTTTGTCAACCTTGTCCTGCAATCTCGGGTGTGTCGGTGCCTTTCTGCTATAGCTTCTAACCTGGGTTCCTCACAGACAACAACCCTGGTCCAGGAGCTCTGACCCCAGCAGCCTGTCAGCAAACACCAGCCGCATTCTGATTTCCAGCAAACTTAGTTACTATTTGCAGGGAGCACACACTCTTAGTCCCAGATCTTCCCCCAGAAACGTGGTCTTTACTGCTCAGCCCTCTCCTGGCCAGTCTAGATTATATAGGCCCATTGCCTCTGTTAGGGGAGCAACATGCAACAGTCTGCTACCTTAAAAGGAGTTTCCCACACAATCCACAACACTGGATTAGTTTTAATTGAAAAATAAAACAAGTTTAGTTAACTATGAAGAAGGAGGTTTTAAGTGAGTACAAGTAATGAGGCATTAAAGTGAGCCATGGCTGCAAGAAAATAAACATAAATAGCTTTTTAAATGTAACAAACTAAACATGAAAAACGAGTAGTCGTGTGGCACCTTAGAGACAAAGTGAACCTCTTCCCCCAATCTTTTCAGTACATTACTGACTAAGTCTCAGGCCAGGATTTCTTCCCAAACTCCAATGGCTGTTTCTCTTGTCATCTTAGGGGAACAGAGACAGATGGCAGGGAGAGAGGACTTGGGGTGTTTTTGCCCCTTATTTTCATACTTCAGTCACCCTTTGAAGAACATTTTCCTGAGCACAGCCCCTACTTAAAGTTCTTTCCAGCTGAGAGCAAGGAAACCTCCATGTTGTTTCTTTTTCACCTGTATATGCTAAAATGCAGCTTTGTTTTCTCTCCCCCCCCCCCCTTCTCATACTGTCTGAAGACTTTGTTTACAGTTTATATGCAAATGGATGTAGACACTCATCCCTTTGTTTAAGACAGGCCTGCTTGACCAGTTCTACTGAATCAAAGCTGCAGGAGTTTGAACATGTCTTTAGCATTGTACAGGGGGGATTTCTTAACTTTGCACAAGATGTTGCTACACACATTTCACCATGATAATTATTGACCAGAGTATTAATTTTCAAAGAACATCTCACAGGGCACATTTTGGGCAAAGACTATCACATTAGTGTGTAGGGTATGAATATAGGAGTGGGTTCAGTCACGAAGGGCGAGGGAGGAGGGCAGAGGTCCAAAACACCTCAGGGAACAGGTGCTCAGATCTTGCTCACTTTCAGTGAGAGCTGGCAGCCTTAATGCCCTGACGTGCTTTGGAAAATATAACCCTAGCTGTTTGTGCAGTGCTCTGAGATCTCTGAGAGATGGCTGCTCTATAAGCAGTAGGCATTCGTGTTAATGGAAGACCGTAGGACTCTCCTGGTGGAAGCAGAGGGAAACTCTCTCCTGCTGCTACACCTTCCATGTTTGCTCTTCTAGGTGTGCCCTACTTTACTGTGGAGCCGGAAGATTTGTCTGTGTCCCCTAATGCCCCATTCCACATGGCCTGTGCTGCCGTTGGCCCACCAGAGCCAGTGACAATTGTCTGGTGGATGGGAGACTTCCGAGTGGGGCTTCCTGACATCTCCCCCTCCAACCTAAATGTGTCAGGTAAGGCTGCCTCCAAGATTAATGCTGCCTGCAGTGCAAGGAGGGCAGGGGGGGGGAAGGAGAAGAGAACTCTCTTGCTGCCCTGTGTCAAGGTGTGCAGTGACATTGGATACCTGTGTAATGTGAGACTGGGCCTTGGCCATGCTCTGATGCTAAAAAGCTGGAGGCTAAGACAAACCTGTATCAAGTGTCCAACGCAGGTCACCCAAAGGGTTAGGCGCTTCCCAGGATATCTTCCATAGAAGGACAAGGCAGAGTGGAGTGGCTGGCTGCAAGCTGCTGGAAAGTGACATGGGGTGTATCCTTGGGTTGAATTAGATTCTTCTGTTTGTCACATTTGGCTTATGGGACCAGATGTCTGCAGCCAGTGCTTACCCCTCTACAGACCTGCTGGACACATCCTGTCCCCCTCCAGCTATGCCAGATGCTGCTCTTTCCCCACTGCCATGTAGCTGTGCTGGACACTGGCCCACTCCCCTCTTTCCTGCAACCATGCTGCACATTCCCCTCTGTCCCAGTCATGCTGGACACCTGCCCAATTAACCTTTGTCACTCAATTGAATTGTAAACATGCGGCGTGAAGTGATTGCTGCTGAAGGGGGCAGGCTGACAGCCTTGGACCAGTCTTCTGCCTCAGAACAGTTCCAGTGGGGACTGGCAAGCCTCCCTATTGGCGTGCATGGGATCTGCACTGGAGGGAGACACTCTAAGGTGAAAGAGATGACCCACGAAGGGGTGGGCAATGGAGAAAAGGACCTCTGTCTGCTAGGAAATGGATGGCAGCTATCTACTCTTCACGCTGAGCCCCAACCAACCATCAGAGAGTAACACTGCTGCTTTGTGCTGCTCTTAAGAAGGAAACGTACATTCTCCTGGATGATATAATCTGCCAGTCAAAATGGAAGCAGGTGGCGACAGACTATCAGGAAGGGAGAGAGACTAAGGAGATGCTCTGTGTACACCCACTATCCCAATCTCATGACGGGTCACAGAGCTTTAATCTCTTTGGGAAAGGGACTTGGGGCCATAGCGGAGAGTTGTCTAGTCCTAAAGACCTAGGGTGGAGCAGTCTTCAGCCACATTATTAGTACTTTCATCCATTACAGGTGGCCTTGTTTGCTCCCTCTGCCCCTCCAGACACACACACGCCAAGCGGCCAGCTTTTCCTGGTTTAAGGCAGCATTGTCCTGAGAGTTAAGCTGGAATGAGGTTGTTAAAACTAGAGATCCTGGGCCTTCTGTCCTTATGGAGAGTCTTAATGAAGGTAGCAAGCTGAGGTCCAGTCTCCCCCTTGGGACACAGCTCCCCTTATCAAACAGAGCAGCGCTTGGCTCTAAAGTATCGAGCTGTCTGTGAATAATTCAGTATCTTTCTTTTTTAATCACGTTTTAAAAATGATCCTCTTGACTTGAAACCCCATTACCGGTTACTTAGAAAATTTAACTCGCCAGCATCCTCAGGACATTGCCTGTTGGATCTTGTCTTTGAAACTGAGAACAGGTTTCCCTGCATGAAGCTGTGTAAGCTGACACCAGGTGGTCCGAGTTCACAGGTGTGTCGAAACAGCAGGTCTGCGGAGGCAGGACAACCTGCTCGTGTTGGCAGAAAAAAGTATCCGATCGTGAAGGAGAATAATAAAGCAGTTACTAAAAAGGGAACGTCTTGAGTTCGAAGTCGACACTCAGCCCCTGACTGAATGGGGAAAGGACTTTTGGGCTGGGAAAGCACAGCCTGTGATGGGAGCTTGGTTCACAATCTTCTTCCCGGGTTTCCCTCTTTCTTGGGAAATTGCCTGCCGTGTTTTGGGCACGTATGCTGCAATCAAAATAATAACAAGAATAATTGTGCCTCCGCTTTGTTGGCAGCTGGAATGTCTTTCGCTATGGCTTGCTGGGACTAGTGGAAGGTGTTAAAATGTGTCATTCTCTCTGTCATTCGTTTCAGTCTCTCCTTTCCTCCTCCTCCACCTTCTTTACCACCCCTCAGCCTTTTCTGTCCCTGTCACTTTCAGTCCCCGTGAAGATGAGTCAGGCACAGCGAGGGCAGGCGTCGTGCCAGCTACTCCACACAGCTTTGAGATGGCAGCTCCACCCTAACTTGCACGCACAGCTGCTGCTGTAGCCTTTGAACTCGCTTGAGCAGAACCCGTAAAGAAGACTGGGTCCAAGTGTAGCCAGGACAGGTGCTGGATGCCCTTCTCCAGGTTTTGCCAATGCCTCTCAGTCTGGACTCGCCTGTAAGCAGCAATCCCGAACTTTCCCTGAGAAACTTATCCACAGTACCGCATTGTGTTTTGGCTTTGAGATGTGGCCAAATGGTCATTGGAGGCAAAGGTCCTGATCTTCCCTTGCCCTTTGGCTGGTGTAGTCATTTACCTCATTGCAAAGGGGTGCCAAATGCCTCCAGTCTGATTTAGTGGAATCTTACTTGTACTTTGCCCTCATTATGCACAGGGGTAAATGGCGAACTACAGTGTAAAGCAAGGGACAGTCAGGCCCTAAGTTGACAGTACAAAGCCCTGTTTACTCCATGCTCCAAACTGGATTTCTACCCCAGCTTGAAGCTGATTATTATTTGGATTGCAAAGTGTCCAAGGATCAGGGCTCCATTGTTCTAGGCATGACCCTTGCCCCATGGTCCTTGCCCAGGAGCTCCCAATCAGTGAGTGCCACAAATGGAAGGAGGGACAGGGTGGGGAAGGAAGCTGAAGTTAACAATAGTGAGTTCCTTCCCAAAGGTCCTTCACTCCTCACTGTTGTGCTGCAAAACGCTGATCTAGACTTGTCTTCCGGGCCACCTGCCTCTCACTTTTTTAATGAGCAATCGACACATTAATGACACTAAAATCTATCTGCTTTTGGTTGTTACCCAGTTTGCACAGTCAGTGTGAATCGGGTGTCAAATGTAACCACGATTCTGCTTGTAGTTGAAGCTGGACTCGACAGCAGTTTGTGTTGTTTTCTTTGTCTTGCCTTGGCTGATCTCCAGGTATTAATCAAAGCACGGTTTTCTCCTGCGAAGCCCACAACGTAAAGGGATTGTCTTCTTCTCGGACAGCCACTGTTTGGATTAAAGGTGAGAGAGCCCGAGCGGAGAAGGATGGGGGGGTGGAGGAAGAGAGCGGGCATGCTCCTACTGAGCTGCCTTAGAACTGAGCAGAGAGCTTTCAGCAGATGGAACCACACAGTGTGCTGTAATGGCTGCTCGCTGCTTGATATGCAGGCCCATACCCCTGCAGTGAAATTGGAAATTGAAAACAAACCACAACTGGGTCAGGAAGGGAAACATGATGTAAGACAACAGATTTTCCTCACAAAGGTAAAGCGTCAGGGCAGCAGACTTGTTCACAAGGGATGTGGCTAGACATGCTCTAAAGTGCAAATGGGGAAATCTTCCCCTTTTTGGAGATAGGTGGGTCTCTTTGGAGCTAAAGAAGCCTTTTCCTCTTGTCAATGCACTGGCATCTCATTAGATGCTGAAAAGAAAGAGGGAAGGAGATCACAAGTGGCCATGAAAATCAACAGATACCAACGATTTTATGGATTTCTGTGTTCTATACCATTTAAAACCTCATTTAAAATAAATAATTTTTAGCCTTCTGCGAACATCTGTCATTCTGTGAATCCCAGAGGTCTTGTCATGTTTTCTTTTCCCGTAGACTGAATCAATAGAGAACCAGGAACAACAGGCTTTCCCCCTTTATTTTAGGTCACATTTGCCCTTGAATGTTTTGGTTGTGCTTTAACATGTGTTAATTGCATGATTGTAAAGTCAAGTATAGATTGTCATAAACATTTGTTTCAGGCCACAGCTGAGAGTAAGAACAAATGTTGTGTCTATACTAGATTTTACGATCTTGGTAGTTAATGTGTTTAAAATACCCCTTCTGAATCCAAGTGTAGACCAAATCCTTTGTGGGGTGTGTTTTTTTTCCAAGAATGCAAAGTACTGTTCTGTGACTGACTTAGGCTGGTATTCCCAAATGCTTTCTAAGGGCTTGTCTACATGGGGAAATTGACTGTAATGGCTAGTGCAGAATAGGCATCCCACAATACATCATGTGGAATATCACCCTCTGTGGACACTTGGGCTATGTCTGCACTACAAAGAAAAGTCAGAAAAAAATACGCAAATTACAAACCGCAATTTGCGTATCTTTTTCCGCCTTTCTTCCGAAAGAGGCTTTTCCAGCATTGGCTTGTCTACATGGGGCCAAATGTCGGAAAAAACTCTTTTGGAACATCCTTTCTTCCTCGTAGAACAAGGTTTACAAGGATGCCAAAAAAAACATGTCGGCTTTTCTGAAAAAACTTTTTTTTTTTTTTTTTTTTTTTTTTTTTTGAAAAGCAGATGGCATTCCTTGCACGTGGCAGATCTTGTCTCCTGGAAAAGCTCTGCAGTGTAGACATAGCCTTGGATTCCAGAATAACAGTGACTTTTTCCTCTGTAGCTCACTCCACAAAGCTGTTGTGCTGTAACTTCACCTCTTATCTTCACCCAAAATAACTTTAAAACTATAGACATTCCATAAATAAAAAAAAATACTTTTAAAAAGAGTTGACATACATCTTTAACAGTAAATTAGCATGTAAATAATTGGGCTGGGTCCACACTGGCATATAGTCTTAATGGAACTTGAGTTCTCAGATATTTAATGATAATTATACTTTGCAACACTGTAGCACGTCCTAGCCAACTTTCACAATCAGACATCAGTGAATGAATCTTCAGCTAGGTTTGGGACTCTAAGGCCAAGAGCAGGGCAGGTGAAAAGGTGATTTAAAATCATTTTTTCTCTTCCTCTCGGCACTGGGCACTGCCTGGGAGAAATGGAGATGTCTCTGGCTTGTAGACACCAATGGAGATTTTAAGGAAGGATCCAAAGGTGGGAGAGGGCACCTGCCTGGCATGAGATTGGTGGTTGTTTCAAGCTGAAGATGCAGTATGAATGGAGAGACAACTGTGGGAGAAGAGGGCACTCAGAATGCTAGAGGGCAAGGTTTGGGAAAGACAAATAGAATGAGAGGGAGATTAGGATTAAATGTGGGGAGAGAAAGTGCAAGTGCCTGAAAGTGCAGACAAGGAGCTTGTATGAATGTACCAGCAGACTTTACAGCAATGTTCGGGTCCTTCAGGGCAGGGGGCTGGCAGTGTGGGGGGTGAAGGAGTTAGGGCTGGTGGGTGAGGAGGAGCTCAGGGCTGAGGAGCTGATGGGATGAAGGAGTCAGGGTTGTGGGGTGAGATGGGGCAGAGGGCAGAGGGTGCAGGAGTCAGAGCAGAGTTTTGGGAGTGGTGGGGGGCTCGGGAGGGCTGGGGGCTCAAGGCAGGAGGAAGAGAGGCTGTTGGCTTCTCTTTGGCGCAGCAAGGACTGTGTGGGCTGGCCTGGGGCAATGGGGGGCACACTGGTGAGCCAGCAACTGCTCCCCTGAGCTAGGGTGCTTGCTATCTCCTGAGGTCATTCTGGGGTATAACTGTCCCCCATGCTTGCTGCCTTCTGTGGTCATTTGTGACTATAACTGTCCCTGCTCTCATGCCCCTTCCTTTCCATTTGATGTGAAACCATCCCATTCAAGGCACATCCCATTGTCCTGGCACAACCAAACCCTGTCCTGGCTTTACGTTAGGAGAAGAGGAAGCTGTATATCAAATTTGGTGTTCCTAGCTCTTATCCATTTAGTAGTTCTTGAACAAACAGAATCACAGATGGACATAAAAGGAGACACACAAACTCTCTCAAATATAGTAGATTAAAAGACTGGAAGCCAATGAAGAGATTGGAGAGGTCTGGGGGGGGGGGGTAGAGTGACATTGCTAGGCAGTGAAGCTTCATTCATGCCAGAATAGTCCTAGTAAATTACTAGTCTGAAGAGCTTTGTTCTGTTCCTGGCTATGACATTAATTTGGAATCTGACCTTGGATAAATCATTTTCCCTCGCCAAGGTTCAGTTTCCTGATCATAAAATAGGGGGGCTTTGTGGGTAAATAACTATATGCCTGGGACTACCAATTCAAGTTCCGTGTGAAACTGTGTAAGGGAAAGTGGAACAATTGCCATGTGTTTGTATGTATCTTCAATAACCAAACAGTGAATACGTTCCTTGTTGAGCAGGAATTAGAATAGCATGAGCAAGCCCAACTAGCAGCTCTCAGGGACCATCTCCCATGGCCTGACTTCAGTAGGCTCAAGATCTGAGGTGGTGGGTGTCCAGAGTGAGAGGGGGCTCAGCTGTCCCAAATCTATTTTCAGAGCCATCCTGGGCACCTGCCCAAATAGGCAGGCAAAGCCCCATGGCAGCCCCAGAGCTGGGAAGATGGCAGAATGGCGCATCACAGGGGGAGGATCCTACTTTTGCACAGATGTGTGCATCAAATGACACTGTGACGGGCTCCTCTTGGCCTGTGAGCCATCAATGGGGACCTGGGCTCAGCCCCATGGGAAAGCATTTGCCATTGCAGGGGGAGTGTGGGGAAGGCTCAATATCCCCAAAGAATATATTTAATCTGCCACCTATGCTCAAACCCCAGATCCCTAGACTATATCCAGTGCCTATATCCATGTGACCTTCTACTCAGTTCTGTGTATACTAAAGATTTCCCTTGTTTTTTTCCATAGCCATGCCTCTCCCACCTTCCAATGTGACCATAACCCAAGTCACCAGTAGTAATGCCAGCGTGATGTGGGTCCCGGGATTTGATGGCCGCTCCCCACTTCATTCTTGCACGATTCAGGTATGGCCTTCAAGACTCTCCTCCAGCCAGCATGTACAATGGGATCCCTCCAGTTGGCCATGCTCCTAGGCCATCCTTCACGCTTGAATCTTCTGTGGGAGCACTGGAATTTTTTAGGCCTGCCCTTTCACACTTGGGAGTCTGCGTCTGGATTTTGGCACCAAAACAGGTGGCTTGTTTTTCAGAGGTGCTGAGCTCCTGTCATTGTAGTTGAAGACTGCGCTCAGCGCCTCTGACAGTCATCCATGTATGCATGTGCCTAGCTTTAGGCATCCAAGTTTGCATCATTAGGGCCTTGTGTTACTTGGAAGCTGAGCCACATGTTTGGTGCCAGTGTGCCAGGCAGAGAGAGACAGCCAATCCTACAATAGCCTGAGTCGGTCAAACCAGGAGGGGTCACAAAGCCCCCGTTGAGTCTCCTCCCCTCCACAGCTTTGATGTGAGCATCAGTGGAATCACTATGTGGGGCTGAGACATTCTCATTAGCAGGAGGGGATTAGAAACACACTTGGAAAGCAGCAGCACAAATGCAGCACAGGCTTGCCTGCCTTCTTGCCCCCTCCCCAGGCGGGACAGGAGAGGAAGGAGAAGAATCCATGCTCTGAGGCTTATTCCCTTTCATAAAGGAAATAAACCATCACTGCAGAAACATTCCCCCCCCCCCCACACACACACAGCAGAAATGATGCCAGGATGTAGCTAGCTTTCTGGGTTTCCGGGATTGTTTTGTTGCTGCTGCTATTGTTTGCAGCTCAGAATGAATGTCTTCCTATGCTTTGAAAGGCTGAGTTAGCCCCAGTTGGTACAGCCTATTCTTCCTGGTGTGCATGCTCCTCAGCCTCCACAATGCTAATCTTTCTGGGCTTTGAGCTCCTCCTCTCTGCTTTGGAGTGGGGGAAGAGAGGCAGAAAGGGAGCGGAATCAAAACAACTCAGATTCCATCCATTCGCCAGGCTTTTGCATTTCTTACGCCTCCCAGCCCCTTCTGTGCCTGTGTTTGTGTATCAGGTCAGGTGAACGGCACAGTAATACTCCATTTACAGGAAAGCATTAGAGCAAGGGAGCTAGGGTTCCCGCAATGGTTTTGGCACTGGAAATCTCATGTCTCGTTTTCCCCCTCTCCTTACCCCACAGCTCTGACTTTGTGAAAGCCGTTGACCCACATTTCCATGTGAAAATGCATGCCTCTGGCTCCCAGTGAATGAATGATTGTCCTCCTGCTAGTAGGCTGAGGAAAGGGGGGGAGGTACTGGCTCTATTTCTTGGGCACCTTGGATACATGATGGGTCAGTGCGCCCTTGGCTCAGATGGGCAGGGAGCTTCTCAGAGAAAAGGCTAAAATAGTGCCACTTCTCACTTCAGTGCAAGAGGGATTTGAGAGCGTGGGGGTGGGAAATGAATGCAACTGCTCTGACTCCCAGCAAACAGCCCAACAGAAGCAGAAGGACAGAATTTAAACATAGACGTCTGAGGGTTCCCACCCAGCTAAGGATGACATGAACTGTTACATGCTGTATGCAGTATGTATCTGGTCATCTGTGGGTATGTCTACACTACAAAGTTAGTTCGAACTAACAGACGTTAGTTCGAACTAACTTTCATAGGCGCTACACTAGCGCTCCGTTAGTTCGAATGAAATTCGAACTAACGGAACGCTTAGTTCGAACTAGGTAATCCTCATTCCACGAGGATTAAGCCTAGTTCGAACTTACTAGTTCGAATTAAGGGCTGTGTAGACCCTTAATTCGAACTAGTGGGAGGCTAGCCCTCCCCAGGTTTCCCTGGTGGCCACTCTGGCCAACACCAGGGAAACTCATCTGCCCCCCTCCCGGCCCCGGACCCCTTAAAGGGGCACGGGCTGGCTACGGTACCCGTGCCAGGTGCAAGCTTGCCAGCACCCAGCCTGCAGACCCTGCATCTGGCATGACTCGAGCCTCCCACCCGATGCCCCCCAGCCTTCCCCCTCTTCCCGAGACCAGGCTGGCGGCTCCCGGGAGCTTGCCCGGGACCGCAAGAGGCGGGCACCCACCTTGGCTAGTGCGGACATCGTGGACCTCGTCCACGACCTCTGCACTAGGCACAGGAAGGTGGCCAGCTAGGGCAGGAGAGCTGCCAGCCTGGCCACCCAGGAGCAGGTGTGCATGAAAATCAAGGGGGTCCAGTGAGACCCCCGACCCTGAGCCCTGAGCTTACAATGGCCGTCCTGGGTCAGACCAAAGGTCCATCTAGCCCAGTAGCCTGTCTGCCGACAGCGGCCAACCCTACGGACCCTGGAGGGCATGGACCGAAGACAGTGACCAAGCCATTTGTCTCGTGCCATCCCTCTCCAGCCTTCCACAAACCTTGGGCAAGGACACCACTCCTACCCCCTGGCTAATACCACTCCATGGACCCAACCTCCATGACTTTATTTCACTTCCCTTTAAACTCTGTTCTAGTTCTAGCCTTCACAGCCTCCTGCAGCAAGGAGTTCCACAGGTTGACTCTTTGCTTTGTGAAGAACAATTTTCTGTTATTAGTTTGAAGCCTGCTACCCATTCCTTTCCTTTGGTGTCCTCTAGTCCTTCTTTATGGGAACTAATGAAGAACTTTTCTGTATGCACCCTCTCCACCCAACTCCTGCTTTTAGAGACCTCTATCCTGTCCCCCCTCCGTCTCCTCTTTTCTAAGCTGAGAAGTCCCAGTCTCTTTAGCCTCTCTTCATATGGGACCTGTTCCCAACTCCTGATCATTGTAGTTGCCCTCCCCTTTCCCAGCCTCTCTCTTCCCCTCTCCCACCTCCTTTTCCCAGTCTTCCCCAGTTTTGTTCAATAAAGACAGATTCCATTTTTGAACACAATTGTCCTTTATTTTGTACATCAAGAAAAGGGGCTAGGGAAGGGTAAGTGGAAGGAGGTGAGGGAGGAATGGGGTACGCGCCCCCGATGGGGAGGACTGGGCTGGCTCTGCGGGCTTTTGGGGTGGAACCTCTCCTGCAGCCCCCCGATTGTCCCCTCTGCCCAGATGGCAGCCTGCGGCAAGTGCAGCCGGTCTGATGGCCGAGTGCTGTGATGTGCCCAGTGTGGGTACTCCGGGCACTCCAAGCCAGGACTGCTTTGCAAGCGGGGCACCCCTGAGAACTGTCTGTCCGGGGTGGGGGTCGGGACCCTTTAAGCGCAGCCCTCGGCTAGCCTGAGACAGCATCTCCACGCTCTAAGTCCTCCTCTGCTGCCCTGCCGGCACTGTTTCCGGCCATCCTTAAGCCTGGTTCAGGGTCCACTCTGTGTGGACATGCTAGTTCGAATTAGCAAAACGCTAATTTGAACTAGTTTTTTAGTCTAGATCCGTTAGTTCGAATTAGCTTAGTTCGAATTAACTAATTCGAACTAAGTTAGTTCGAATTAACGTTGTAGTGTAGACGTACCCTGAAGAAGTGGGTTGTGCCCACGAAAGCTCGTGATACCAGCTACATGTTTTGTTAGTCTTTAAGGTGCTACTAGACTATTGGTTGTTTTTTAAGTTTTTCCTGTTACAGACTAACTCGGCTACCCCTCTGAAGCTTGTATGCAGCCTGAGAGTCCTGATTCTTACTATTAGCAAAATAAGTTAACTGACCAAAATGGGGTGGGGAAGGGGCTGTTGCATTCATACTGGAGATAAAGTTAGCAGAGAAGTTTCCCTTTGTCAGGACTTCTGGATTCTGTCCCCAGATTTGATGCTGACTCATGGTGCATGTGTTTGAGTAAGATGTGCTGAGTTAGAGCTGCCCAGTGGATTCCTATTATTCTCAGGCCATCATGCCAGAGTTGTTGACTCGAATCCCACGACTTGAACTCAAGTCCAACTTAAGTCGCCTAGATGACTCGACTTGAGACTCGACTCGGGTTCATTGTTTGTGACTTGAGACTCGACTTGAGACTTGCTAATTTTGTTAAATTGACTTGGTGAAAAAATTGTCCAAAAATGCCGATAGTGATGGCTTGTACAAAAGTGACTTGACATTTTTTAAATTAAGACTTGAGACTCGACTTGGGACTTGACTCGAAAGTGACTTTAGGGACTCGAGACTTGACTTGAGACTTGAACTGTAGTGACTTGAGACTCGACTTGGACTTGACAATGATGACATGAAGACAACACTGCATCAGGTAGTGCTGGGTTTGAACCTGTCTGCTTGCTAAAGGGACACAATGAGAGCAAATGGGATCCCAAATTCAGGTCTGGGAAAACTTCCATTTTAGATGCACTCGAGGCCCATAGAAATAGTGCCAAGATTCTTTTTCTTGTTCATTCTTTTTTGATTTTAAAAGAAAAACATTTTCTGCAGCATTTTCTGCAGCATTTGTAACCAAAACAGTGTAGCATTGTGCTAATGCAAGGGTATGTCTAGACTACATCCCTCTGTCTCCAGAAGGATGTAAATTAGACATACCGACATTGCAAATGAAGCGGGGATTTAAATCTCCCGCGCTTCATTTGAATAAAAATGGTCACTGCATTTTGCCGAGTCAGCAGTTTGTCAGCAAAAAGCGGCTGTCAAGATGGGGATCGGGCGACAAAGAAAGCCTTTGTTGGCTGATCCCTTATGCCTTGTAAAATGAGGTTTACAGGATCAGCCGACAAGGGCTGTCTTTGTTGCCTGATCCCTGTCTTGACAGCCGCTTTTTGCCAACAAACTGCTGACTCGGAAAAACATGGTGACCATTTTTATTCAAATGAAGCGTGGGAGATTTAAATCCTTGCTTCATTTGCAATGTCGGTATGTCTAATTTACATACCTCTGGCGACAGAGGGATGTAGTTTAGACATACCCCAAGAGATCCTGAAAGTGACATTGAACTGAACATAGAAACTGACCGTGCACAGGAATGGAGCTGATTGATCTGTTTGCTTAGTCTAAGCTTAGAGAAGGGGTGGGGAATCTCAGGCCCGGGAGCCAAATGCAGTCCCCGGATTGCCTGGATCTGGCCCCTGAGGCTCAGCCCGCTCCTGCCCCCACCAGCATTGGGGACCCTGTGCTAGCACTCCAGAGCCTCCACGGCCCCACTGCGGATCTGGGGTACACAAAATCTACTAGGCTAGGCCCACCCAGGGTCTGGTGTGTGAGAGGAATGTGGGGAGTGTCTTTCTCTTTCTCACTCGGAGGCCACATCAGTGAAAGGGTTTTTTCCCCCCTGTGGCTCTCACTTGTGTGATGCTCCCAACTGGTTTTTCTCTGAGTCAGCAGCCCCTGACCCAAAAAAGGTTCCTCACCCCAGCTTAGAAAAATGCGAAATGTCAATAAGCATGATAAATGGCATAATGTAAAATTTTAAAAATGCCTTTCACTGGCATAAATCATCGTCTGTGCATTGACATCAATGGAGAAGATGGCCCATTATTTTTCATTTGATAGTGGCCCTTTAAATATGGGTTTATACTGCTGATTCAGCATTTAATGCTACTTGGTCCTGAAATGTTTCAGAAATTAGCCATTTGTGTGAAACAAATGCCCTATTGTAGAGCATGCTCCTGTTGTTTTCTCTGCTTATCCTAATATATATCTACATTTTTTTGTTAGCCTCTAAGGTACTGCAGGGCTATTCGCTGTTTTTAAAGTTTTTCCTAATATACCTGTTTGCTGTTCCTTGCAAAACAGGTTGCTGAGTCACCCGAAGATCAGGATGGCTCCACAGAAGTTGTCTCTGTCCCTCCCTTTACCTGTGGTTTACCAGGATTAAAGCACTCCACCAATTACAGTGTGCGAGTTCAGTGCACTAATGAGATGGGCACGTCCCCTTTCACAGACTGGGTTTATTTTCAGACCCTGGAGTTAGGTAAGCAGAGTTGGAAAAGTTAAAGGAAGCACTGCTATAACGAGTCAGTTCTGATCAGGTTGGGGGAGATCAGGACAAATGATTAATGATTTGAATTGAGCTCCTCAGTGAGTCAGAAAGGCAAGGAACCTACAAGTCATCTGTTTGTGAATCCATTCTGAAGTCTCCTAGGCTATACCTACACAGCAGAGTTATTTCAGAATAACGGACATTATTCCAAAATAACATAGTCCACATCTACACTACAAGCCTTTATTTCAACATAATGTTGAAATAATGTCGAGCTGGAGGCAGGGGCGGCCTGTGAATATAGGCCAACTCGGCCGTTGCCTAGGGCTCCGCCTTCAACAGGGCGCTCCATGATGACATCACGTCATTGACGGCCGTGCAGGCGGGGGTGCCAATCGCACGTTCCGCCTAGGGCGCCAGCTGCCACAGCCCACTTCAGGCCGCCTCTGGAGGACTGCTTCCTCCAGCTCCTGTAATCCTCATTTCACAAGGAGTAAGGGAAGTCGAAGGAAGAGTGCTCTTCCTTTGACTTCCTGCTGTGTAGACCGTGCCAAAAGCTGAAATAAGCTGTTTTGACTTAAGCTACACAATTGACATGGCTCAAGTGAAGTAGCTTATTTTGACTGTAGCCCTGCTGTGTAGACATGTCCCTAAAGCCCTGCTCTAATTATTTGTCTTACTGTGAGTGATCAGAAAAAATGATTGTAAACCAGATTTTTTTTTTTAGGGTAGTTCCTTATTTATCCTCATTCACTAGTTCCCAGATCATATTGCAAGTTTATAAGTCAAATGAGAAAGCTACAAACCCTACTTAGGATCTTAAAATAAAAGCAATATAATGGGCCAAACATACCCCTGGTGACTCATTGCTGGTGTAACATCAGGGAGTCCTACCAGGGATGAATTTAGCCCAGGCATTCTGCTTTTTACATCATCCCTAATAATAAAAATGGCTGGCAACGCTGATGCACAAGGCAGAATGGAAACTAACTCACACACCCACAGCTGTATTATCTGGGCACGCAGGCCTAGCAGGCTTAACAGCTCCTCTTTGTGCTGGTGAAAGATACGTCGAAGTTTTGAAGCCAGTTTGCAGGCCTGGGGTTCTGTGGGCACTGGTTTGTGCTCTGGAGGATTGCTGAGAGCCACGTGGCCCTTGAGAGTAGGAGGTTTGAGATCTACATGGGATAAGGGGTTAAGTTTCTTCTACTTCTTCTGTAGGAGTCAGGAGGTGGGGGCTAGCCCCAAGCTGCCTAAAGGAAGAGCTGTCAAGAGAGGAACCTTGCAGAGATTTTTATTTTCTCTCCAGACTTTCTCCTTTGGGTTTTCCCTGGAGAGTGGGTGACCTGAGCCTTTTGGTGACTCTTGCTGTATGGGTGGAGGGAGGTGAGGGTTCCTGTTTTGTAGTGCAATTGACTGAGTATCACCCTTTGCCTCCAGCTCCAGGCAGCATTCCACAAAACCTTCACGTCATCCAGAGAGACACTAGCCTGGTTTTGGGGTGGGAAGAAGTAGCTCCAAACCCGCTGAAAGAAAATCTACTGGGATATAGGCTGGAGTGGAGTCAAGAAAACATCACGCAGGTACTGTATCCAGAAATCAACCCTAAGGAGACTGGTGGAGGTTCCTTCAAGACAGAGTCATGGGATGTTTAAATCGAGTCTCATAGACCACACAGCCTCTCCTATGTGCTGTTGTCTCTGAGCTGGATTCTCAGCTGGTGTAAATCGGCATCGCACCTTGGTTTCAGTGGAGTGGCTCTTGATTTACACCATTTGAAGATCTGGCCCAGTTCTGCTTTCTTTGTACACCCAAAACTCCCATTTGTATCGATTAAATACCATCAGTAAATCTGTGAACATAGTCATTTGAAATTAATGGGAGTTTTAGGAATTCCAAATATGCAACAGTGGGGGTGGGGGGAGGGGGAGGGAGAGAGGGTTGAACTGCCTTGAGTGACTGTATCTCAAGGCAAGCAGACCCTTGGGCTGATCATTTATTATGTGTAATTTGACTGTGCTCAGCTATCTGAGTGATGGTTGCAGGGCATTGGAGAATCAAGTCCTTAAGCATTTGAAAATAGGAAGTGGTGTGTAAGTGTGAAGTGTTATTACAATGTGCATATTTCCATAGTTCCTTGGGCCCCCACAGTGGTTACCTTGCACCCAGAGCTTTTCTACCAGGACAGCTGGGGGTTCTTATTACCCTCTGCAAGCGGCTCCCTCCCCTGCCCCGGTGACAGAGATGGTGTATTCATGCATGGCTCAGTGCATTGTGTACTAGTGATTGCCAGCTGCATAACTGCCTCTAGGAGGCCGGAGTAAATTTGTGTAGCCCAGAGATCTCAGGCACACTGAGGCTCGACCATTTCCCAGCTGCTCCCTGCATCAGAGACATGTCCTAGAAAACCACTCTTCTTCCCCTCTTAAGGTCCTGTGCCAAGCAGTTGGGCCCATGTGGAGGATTTGGGCCTTCTATCTACTGTGGCTTGTTTATTTTTCAAGTGCCAGGGATACAATAAAATTAACTACTGCAAATTATGTGAAAGGGGGTTAAAATCCTTTATTTCGTTCATAGTGATTAAGGAGATTTAAAAGGGCACTGTCACCGGGGTGGAACCGGAACATCAAGACTTACATGTTCTTGATACCTGCTTTTGAAGTTTATGTGATTCTATATGAGGGTTACCCACTTCCATACAAGTGCTTTGCCAGTGACTCCATAACAATGAACAAGTCTGCAATAACAGACAAAGTGGGGGGACTAGACATGCACCAATTTCATACTAGTACAAGTTCACTGACTTTGGTGGAAATCCTCTTGAATTGTATCCATTGGAGAGGAAAATGAGGCCCAGTATTGGTAGCCAAAAAGTTTCAAGGTTTTATTGTAAGTGATGCCTGTAAAATGGGTCTTTAAAATTATGGCAGATACCTTGGCCATGTTCTGTTCAGTGAAAGTTGGCTATGAATGCTGGATGGTGATTAGAATTTGGCAACACATTCAAACAAACAATTTATTTTTCTGATTAAACTGGCAGTGGTTTTGCAGTGTGTCTAATGTCTTTGAAGCAAGAGGGATTGTGTATTTGAAGAGGACAAAAGCAGATATTTCTGAAGCTATTTCCTCCAAAGGCCTCAAAGCATTCATTAATTAAGCCTCACAATGTTCTTAGGAGCTAGGAAGACATTACTGATAGCAATTTTAGAGACAGGGAAGCTAAAACACAGAGCACATGAAGCCTGAGGTAACATAGCCTGTCAGCGCCAGAAACAGGAGAACCCAGGAATCCTGACTCCGGCTTTGCTCTAACCGCAGGACACACAGATCCATTTTTAATAATAAGAATAATTATAAATAAAGCAGTTTTGCCCTGATTCCTTTGCATTCAGGTTACTGCTTGTTCTTGTTGCTTTCAGGGAGAAATGACAGTACAAGAGACAAAAGCCAATCTTACCACCTGGAATCCCCAGAAGGACCTTATAATCAGAGTGTGCGTTCTGAACTCGGCTGGCTGTGGACCCTGGAGTGACACCTTGTTGGTTGCAGCCCAAGAAATTGTAGGTGAGTAACAGGATAATTTTAGTTTGTTTTTGACCTGGCGAAAATCCTCTCTCATACGCTTGGAAACAGTGATTGCTGCTCATACCACCATGTCTTGCTGGCCCTGTGCCTTTCAATGCACACGGCGGACTAAGCCTCATGGCTATGTAAACAGCACATTTAGTTGAACAAAACAGAATTTAAATAACCTTTAAAGAATTGGCATAAGCAATACAGTTCCCACCTGCTGCTGTATTCTTTAGCTGATGCTGTAGTGGGTAGTAAATGGAGGGGGAGGGAGATACAATTCAAGAGATAAAGGCAAGGGCCTGGTTCTCCTCTGGCTTAGGCTGTGTCTACACACATTTGCACTGACTTAGTAAAACTGGTGCAGTCTCCCATGTGGCTTTTCTTCTCTGGGTTTAGTTTAAACTGGGGACGTGAATGATTTAACTGGTGGGGGCTGGAGCAGTGTGGGCAGGGGTTCTCCAGCCCAGCCAGAGCAGCCCCCACATATGGCAGAGGACACAGCTGCTCCAGCCCAGCTGTGGCAGGTGGATGGGCTGCTCCAGCCCAGCCGGTTAACTGATTAACTGGGATTTTACGTCCCTAGTTTAAACCAAAATAATACAGGCTTAACCTGAGTCCCCACACAGCCTTTTGCACTCACTTAACTAAATCAGCTTAAAATCAGTCTCTATATTAAATCAGAGAACCGTGCATATAGACAAGCCCTAATACTGGAGTAAATCTGGAGTTATTTCAGTGGACTCAGTGGTCCAGGCCTACAGCTATTATACATCAGCATGTCACTAGACTGAGGCAAAGCGAGTGTATACAGCTGAGGAGATCACACTGTGGAGTTGCAGTGGTGCAGGTGAGAGGAGGCTCAGGCACACTGAGCCTGCTACAGAATGGCCAGGCTGGGTCAGACAATGGTTCATCTTGCCTTTTCTCCTGCTGTCCAACTGTGGCCAGTATGTCAAAGGGAATGAACACAACAGGGCAATCTTGAGAGCTCCATCATCTGTTGCTCAGTCCCAGCCTCTGGATGCCAGAGGTTTAGGGCCATTCAGAGCATGGGTTGTGTCCCTGACCATATTGGCTAATAATAATTGATGGACCTGTCCTCTCCATTTCCTTTCATCATTTGTGATTATTTACTCCTAAGTAAAGGCCCTCGAGCTGAATGCAGGGGAGAATCTAGCCCATGTAAATGCCAAAGGGCTGTAAAGCCCTGAAATTTTTATATGGAAGCACTTTTGCACTCGGCATAAATGACTCTTAGAGGCACAGACAGGGCAGTAGGTAGACTGGCCATTTCTCTTCTGTGTGGATTGTTTCTGACTGCATTTGCTTTGAATGTTGTAGTGTTTACCGACCCATAGCCCCTGTTTGCTGTATTAGTGTCACTTTTTATATTTCATTTCCTGCATTAAAAATAAACTCTTGGCAGAGTCTCATTTTAAAATATAATTAATTGTGTGGCTCTGGCGGTCATGAAAATGAAAGACTAATAACACTGGGACAGATCCTGAATTCCCAGAGAAATCCTACCTCTTTCATCCCTTCTGAGGATAGATGGCTGTCCATGCCCAATGATGATATTATTATTTGCAAATCAGAATTTCTCTCCTCCTCACCCACCCTGATTTTCAGTGAGATTTCAGCTCCTAGATGCCTTCACTTTTGAAAATGGGACTTAGCCATCTAAAGCACTTAGGCCTTGCAATGATGACCAAGCAAATCCTACAAAAATTCCTTTCAAAATCTGGGCCTTACAGTCTAAATGAACAAGGTAGACAAAGATCAGGAGGAAAGGATGTGGCATATGTACAGGACGATCAGGATCTCTGTTCAGTTTTATATAAGCTCTTACACTGCACTCCTGACCATAGCATTTAAGCTTCTTCTGGTCACGCATTAACAACATGACTGACATCTGTCCTCTCATTCTCTCCACAAAGGGAGAAATGTGTATAGCAGAGCAGCTTATTGTGGCAGGACTTGGCAGGGGTGGAGGGGATTGTTTTTTTTTTTTTTTTTTAATATTCATGTTTCAATGTATTTGTACTAGAGAAGGCAAGGTCAAAGAAATGCAACTTGCACTTAGTTCTTGGGGGAGTTAATTCCACCATTCTGAGGTGGCCTCCAAAAAAGCTCTATCTCCTACACAGATGAGCTTTACCCTTATATTGAGCACTCCATTTTTTGAGGAGTACAGGATCTTTTGAAAAGGGGCATTTCTGTCTAAACTGCCATTTTTTTTTCAAAAAGCCCCGTTTTGAAAAAAAGCAGTGTCTGCCATTATGCAAATGAAGCACGTGATATTTAAATCCCGACTTCATTTGCACTTTTGATACATCTAAGTTACATCCCTCTGCCAACAGAGGGGTGTAGTTTAGATGTACCCCTAGTGGCTGCATGTTGGTGGCAAAAAGGAGCAGTGAAGAGAATTGATCCTCGTGAGATTCCAGGAACTCTACAAATGGTGGCAATGCAGTTTTCCATCTCTACTCTTTGGGTATGTCCTCCAGAAGGACTAAGACCAATTTTGCACATTACTTTGGGTCCCTACTAACTCTCTCATGTAAGATAGCATAGTCTGATTGTTAAAAGCATTGAATGCTGCAGAGAGGTCCAGGAGAATGAGACTGGATGTCTGCTTCTATTCACTGAGAGGAGATCATCCATCAATGCCACTGAAGTGGGTTTGCTTTCATGTCACAGCATGAATCCAGTCTTTGCCAGGCCTGTGACATTAGCTCCAGAGAAAGGAACTCTTAGTTGGCTTTGATGAATGCAGTGCCACCAGGTGGACGAGTGGCAAGTGTCCTATTAGCTCTGTTTATTTTTTCATTTGATTTGGGTTTTGTTTGTCTTCTTTTAATGATATATTGTGGTGTGAGCTGGGGAGTAAGGGTGGGGTGGGAAAGGAAGGGCAATCTGCAGGGGACAGTTGGAGAACAGAGACTATATGCAGTGGTGGAGGAGAGGAGAGGAGGAAAACAACCAATTAGCAGGAAGAAAAATGTCCAGCATCAGAAAGTGAGGTATGAATGGTGTGGGGAGAGTAGCCCAGAAGGTTCCAAGTGCTCTGGTGTTGCCGTGGCCACTCCCAGCTCCTGCTGGAGAGGGGAGGCTCCAAAGAGGATGGCTTCATCTGTGGTTTCTTTCTTCCCCAGCCCATGTGACTAGGGCTTGGGAGAGAAGCATGAGCCCTGGTGCATTGGGAGAGAGTGGACTGGCTGTGGTGATGGGAAGAGCCCAGCTTGGTTTCCCCAACCACCCCCCTCCCTTTGCTGCTAATGTTGCTTTTGTTGATTAAGCCATACACACTGCCCTCTATAGCCCCATGTTTGCAGTAAGGTGAGCAGTGGCGGTCATGCAGTGCTCGCGGCAGGTGGCACCTAGGCCTTTAATGTAGAACTTAGGTGGGACTGAAGTGCTGGGTGAGCATTCCTTCAGTCAGGCTGGCAGCATCCCCTGCCTGTCTTTCCTATGGCAGCCAGAATGAGAAAATCACCTTCAAGAACTGAAAAATGTGACAGGAAAAAAATCAGTGAAATTGGCAAGGGCCTCTGGGGCAGGTGTCGTGCCTGAAGCAGTGTTTAGCCTGTTCTCGTTAACTGACAAATTGCCATGGGATGGCATCCCACTAAATCGGAATAAGGTCACCATAAAACAACAACAACTTTTTTTTTTTTTGGTTTTG
The DNA here is from genome assembly GCF_049634645.1 of Pelodiscus sinensis. Taxonomy (NCBI): domain Eukaryota; kingdom Metazoa; phylum Chordata; order Testudines; family Trionychidae; genus Pelodiscus; species Pelodiscus sinensis. Next base: position 65,065,656 of record NC_134714.1, read on the forward strand.
TCTCAAAAATTACTGTTTAAATAAAAAATCTCTGCATTGATGGTTTTTATGGCCTTCAACAAGTACACATGACCAAGGGCACAAAAGCAGGAAAACAGGGTTATATATAGAAATGCTGACAGTCCCTAAACTATAGAACTGCAGAAATAACATAACTGTATTCCAGGCCTGTGCCTGAGAGAAAAGAAAAGGAGCTGACTTTCCAAAAAATAAACATCTGGCCCTGGATACACTTTGTGTGGGTGCTCGGTGGGCAGAATGCCAAGAGTGGGTCATTAACATTTCCATAGGCCAGGGTAAGCTTTATAACAACTTTCAATCTTGTCACTGCAGGGAGCCAGTTAGAATTCTGCTTTCTAAACACTGGAATCTCTTGCTTGGATAGAAGAAACAGGCACAAATACTGTAGGGACATGGGTTAATAGCTTTTCTCTGTGATGTTTCTATAAAAACGAGTAGTCCTGTGGCACCTTAGAGACTAACAAATATATAGATAGCATCATGAGCTTTTGTGGGCAAAATGCATTTCTTCAGATGCTGATCATGTGCTCAGGGGGACCCTTAGGATGTAGTCTTTGTATATCCATGGGGTGAAAGAACTGCAAAGCTAATAAAAACCAGTGGTCTCATAACACGGGAATGCTCCTAAATGCTCATGTAAGTACGTATATAATTCTGCTGTAGTTTTGTCTCATGCAGAGCAGTTAATAAAATGTCTTTCACAGACACAGAGAGAGGGTGGAGGGTGAAAAGCACACATGGTCCGTGCCTGCCAAAAGTGTGTATGGAGTGTGGGGAGTATGGGCAGCCAGGTTCATGGATGTATCCACCCACACAATACAGTTGTGTTCCACCTTTGCTAGAAGTTCATCTCAGTTAATCAACCAGATTTTTGACGATCAGTTGAATAGTTGCTTAAGTCAAGTCTCACTGTTGATAAGATTTCTCCAAGGTGCACACAGTTAATATTTAGGGAAGGATTATTTCAGCTTTTCTTTGTCTAGCATAGATGGTCGTCTGCTTCCTAACCAGTGTTTTATCTTCTCTCTAGGTGGCCAGAGACAACCGCCCTATGGGACATCATGGGTCCCTGTGGCTTTGGGAATTCTCACTGCCCTGGTTACAGCTGTTGCCCTGGCACTCATTCTCCTTCGAAAAAGAAGAAAAGAAACTCGATTTGGGTAAGAGAGATTCTTTTTGTGGTTATGGAGGCTGGTCTCCAGCTCCCCTTCCACTGAGGTGCCTCATTTGCTGCTTTTTGTAATCAAGACTTGTTGCAGATTGAATATTTCTACTCCTTGTTTGGAGCCATCACATTGTCTGATAGAGTTGGGTGGGGAGACCCCTGCAGCAGTTGTCATTTTGTGCGTCTGTTTGCCTCCTAGACATGTCTTTGGCAGTGTGATCGGCAGGGGAGAGCCAGTGGTCCATTTCAGAGCAGCCAGGTCTTTCAACCGGGAAGGCCCAGAGCGGATTGAGGCAACATGTAGGTAAAACGATCTGAATTCCAACAAGTCCTATGCACGTGTGTCTCTTGGTCCTGCGCACCTTTCCCTACAACTCACTCTTTAGGATGAAACGTTGGGATTAACTTGAGTGAGACTCCAGACATACTGTGGGCAGGTGCTGAACATGTTTCCCTACACAGTTCTCATAGCTATTAAATGCTAACCCTCTGTCTAATCCAGCTCTGGGGAAAAGGATGTCTGTAGGGCTGGACTGTCTTGTGGACAGATGTCCACAAGCATCTGGGTTGAAGCTACCATATTGGATGACAGGCTAGTGTGTTAGCCTACTTAATTACATAGCTTCTAGCCCCTCTGCATTTGATTTTACACTTAACGCACATCGTCGGGGGACTATCATTCTATACTACAGTCCAAAGCAAAATGGGTCTTATTCATTGCTCCAGTGTTAGGCTAGTGTGATACTGTAGATTTTAATGTCAGTGCTCTAATGGAGACTAATCTGGTCTAATAACAATAATAGAATAGCCCTTAGCATTAAAAATAGCCCTTCAAAATGTGGTGCAAACATGAACTAATTAATCAGTCCTCTGAACACCAGTGTGCAGCAAGGAAGAAATATTAGGCTGCTGTTTACAGATGAGGAGCTGAGTCACAGTTCAGTGATTTGTGCAAGAGTCAGAGCCAGGATTAGAATTTCTGGCTTCCAATTCTGTGTCCCATGCTCTCATTTCTGCAAAGGGGCGATTGCTTGGAGCCGTGCTGCACTGCTGGACTGGGATGGTTGCAACACACGCCTTTGACTCGGCTCCTCTGGAGTCAGAAATGGTTCTGTTGCCCTAATGCTCATCATGTCCTGTGTATTATCTTGTCCATCTCCATCAGTCACAGTGAGATTTGTACTCTGTGTAATAGCTAAGGGCCAGCTCCTCAACCGTTGCAAACTGGTACAGCTCCATAGACGTCAGTGGAGATATGCTGATTTACACCAGTGGAGGTCTCAGTCACCGTCTGGAAAATTGATACAAGTCTGGCTCCTCACTGTTATTTACTGCACTCTTATATCCCACTTACTTTTGGAGTTACCAAGAGCAGTGTTATCGCAGCATTTTCATCTCTGCCTCTTTGGCACTGAAAGAGCAAATTTCATATGCCTGAAAATTATTGGCTTCTTGCTTTGCATGGGGCTCAAGGATGTGGGAAGAGTCCTCTCTGTTCCAGATTCACCAGCATATAATGTTGGAGTAGGTATGAAGGGACTAGATCATGGGAAAGTGCTAAAAGGCTGGACTCACTGGCTGGTCTCATAGAACCTTTGGTCATGCATTCCTCTTTCAACCCCTCCTCCTTTCATTTATCCAGTGGACAGCATAGGGATCAGCGATGACCTGAAGACCAAACTCAAAGATGTTCTAATCCAGGAACAACAGTTCACTCTGGGAAGGATGCTAGGCAAGGGTGAGTCTTTACTAAAACCCAAGCAAGACCTAACACCCCCATCAATATTTCAAACATTGCCAAGTATGGAGAAGTGGTTACAAATTTTCCCTTGATCCTGTTAAACATGGATAAAAGTTGTAGGGGCTGTAACCAGCTCTTGGGTTAAAACAGTTCAAGGCTTTGGCTTGGTTATGGGGATGTGATTAGGCCCCATCTATCATTCAGCTCCTGAAAGCTTTGTAACCGGGTTATGAGACTCATTTGTAGCTATCAAACACATAGGCTGTGTCTACATTGGCACCCCTTTCCGGAAAAGGGATGCTAATGAGACACTTTGGAATTGCAAATCCCGCGGGGGATATTTAAATCCCCTGCGGCATTTGCAATTCCGACTGGTCTCATTAGCATCCCTTTTCCGGAAAGGGGTGCCAATGTAGACACAGCCATAAGGTTTTACACAGTATTCCTAGTCCAGCATATACAAACTTCCCAGGTTTTTTTCTCCAGGCTAAGGAATAGTAGCTTAAATTTCAGCCACCCTTTCAACTTAAAAAATGTATATAGTACAACTGAATGGTATGGAAGGAGTTATATACAAATTGTATCTCAATATGTTTTAAAGTCTTAAGCGAAATAAGATGCCACAGATAATATGAGGCATTTTACAACCCCCCTGCCATAAGCAGCGTTCCCTGTAAGTTGTCACTTGTGTAGCCACTCAGGAGAGATTCCAATGCTTCCCAGCTGATTAGCAGAGCACCCGCAGCTAAGATTGTGTTTCTCCTGGTGGTGATACATGCCTTGGTAAGCATAACAAAATTTATTCTGCACGTGGGTGGAAAAAGTCCACCCGTGGATGGAAAAGAGGGAGTATTGCCACAAGTCCAAGCAAATTATTTGGATCTAGATTCAAATATTCTCAGTCTGGAGATGTTTGAATCCAAGATTTGGGCTTGCAGCGTTATAGAGATAAGTCTGCAGCTGGATCTGAATGTTTCCAAAATTTGGGGGTGTTCAGCTTCAGGCTTTTAGTTCAGGTTTAGTTCACTAGAAAAACATAAAGCATTTAATCAAAAGGCCATCAAGGAATCAAAAGGGAAACAGAAATCAGGTGGCATAGGCATTGGAAAAGGGAGCTGGTTTTCTTTTTAACATAAACAATAGGTTTCTAAGATTAGCTTTAATGCAATTCTCTTCAATCCTGCTCAAGTGAGACTGTTCCGCCCTCCATACACCCACTTCCTCAACCTTCAAAAAAATGTGCTTCTGAAAGTCAGTTTCATGGTAGGAGGGCAATCTTTCTGCTGAAGAAAGGGGCTCAGATCTTGATGCCGCTAGGCAATAGATCGTGGGTAGAATTGGTGTGGAGGCAACATGTGCCTGCTGCTTGTGTGCAGATTTCACTGACAGGTACCAAGAATCACCCCACTGTTGATCCACCTGGCCAGGTCCCTACCTCTTACTCTGACTTTCTAAGGGTGCTCCTATGATATAAATGAGCTGGAAAATTATCCAAATGTCTTGTTAGGACATTCCGTTAGCGTGAGAGAATCTCACGTGAGCATAGGCTGGTACAGCAAGTTCTGCATCATCTGCTCCAAGCCCCCAACCTCAGTTCTCAGTTTAGGGGTGTTATAGAGGTGGAAGAGGGCATGGGTGGAGTGCTCCGGCCGTCCCCTGCTGGGTAACATTTTTTGGTTACCCCTAGGGACAGCATAAAGGTGTCTTTCAGCTGCCTTTTATCTTTACCCCTCTCGCTTTGGGTCCTGTGACCTGATCTTCTGTGCACTGTGATTGTGGGATGATCACATGCAGCATTGAGGATGGCACTGGAGAAAAGCCAGCCGAAAGAAGCTAACTTCTATCAGGTTCTTTCCCTTTGCGGTGTAGATGCCAGAACCATCCTGCTCACTTCCTCACTTTTGCTCCAGTCCTACTTACTTGGCAGCTTTCTGATCTGAAACAATATCCCTCAAACTGAGTCCATTTGTCTTCCAGATAAGCAGTTATGAAATGGTGTAGAGTTAGCAGCAGGAATTTGTCCCATCAGGCAAGCCAAAGCTAAACTGAGACTAATGCCAACAGATACATTATATTTGCTTTAAATCCATGTTAAGACTTAAAACCACTTCAGGCCAAAACAACTTTAACATAGTGTAGCCAGCCATGCTTTGTCTACACCAGGGCCTTGTTTCCACTGGAGAGATTTACCCCTCCCCACCCAACCCTCAGTGATTGATGTGCCTCCTGTCCCCACACAATTGCTTGTATAGATTGTCAGGCCAGCTATAGTTAGTGGATTTCAATCCCTGAACTTGTAGAGATATGGCCTCATTATGTCGCAATTGATGAATCCCCCTGGCACAGTCATTGGGCTGTCATCTCTGACAGCTGTCACCTTGGAAAGTTTCCTCAGATGAAAACTTCCTTAGTTCTGCAACTTCGAGTCCCCTCTCTGCCTCCAGCCAATCCCCATTCCGCCAAGACCCTTGCAATATCTCCTCTCCAAAATACTCCTCAGCTGCAATCCATTCAGGATCCTCCCTCCAGCTCTGCATGTCCTCAGTCAGCAAAAGATTGCCAGCTGAAACTGCTCTGTTTGTCCCCTCTCTAGCATCCCTCCATCACAGTATTCCCTTTCCCTTGGTCACACTGTCCCAGCCTCACAGGCACACATATGCTCATGGGCCACTAAATGAGGCTGCTATAAGACCAATGGCACTGATAGTAATACTTATAGCTCTTCCGCTCCCAGCTTCGCCCCCCTGTGATCCCTGAATTAAATATGATGCAAATCATCTATGCTAGCATGGTCTCCTTACTGCCTGCTCTGGTATTCCACAGGGGAGTTTGGGTCAGTTAGAGAGGCACTCCTGAAGCTGGAGGATGGCTCTCTCCAGAAAGTCGCAGTAAAGATGCTGAAAGGTAGGTGAAAATGGGGCCACTTGAAACACTTAAAATGAATTTAGGTGTTGAACGATTCAGTTTTGATCGGTAAATGTCTGTCAGCATGGACTTCACCATACACACCCAAACTGCTGAAAAAGTATTTGCATCTGGACGTTGTCAGCTCCTGCTGACCCACCTTACTTGTTTGTTCATTCCTTTTCTTTCCCCTTCATCTCTGTCCATTTCATCTTTTAAAATGTAAAAGCTCTTCAGAACAGGGGCCAGTCTTCACTGTAAGCTGAGCGATTAGGTGGCCACCCAGAAGAGATTCAAATCTTGCCCAGCTGATTAGCATGAGTTTCTTCTGGTGGTGCACCTCTGCATATGCCTTTGTGCACATAACAAACATTATTCAGCACATGGATGGAAAAATTAGAGACAACATTGGCAGGAGCCATGCCTCCTTATGGTTTGTATAGCACCTAGCACATTCTAGGCAACCCTAGGGGCAAATAGTATATATTATTACTACCAGGGCTTGACAAACCGCGGCGAGAGCTACTCACCAGCCCCGCCCGCGCATGTGCGCAGCGCCGGTGAATAGGGCGCACTGAGCGATCGGCTGAAATCTACTCGCCATAGACGAGTAGAATCAGCTGTTTGTCAAGCCCTGATTACTACTAACTACAGAGAATACTACTCAGTTTCTTGCTTCTACACCATGCCAAGTCCTGTGACATAGACAGTTCTGTCTTCAGTCAAGGCTACTTTACCCTACACAGGTAGCAATGAAGGGCCAAATCCATCCAATGGAGTAAATGGGTGAAAGTCTCTGGGCCAAATTCAGTGGTGAAGTAAATAGTAACATAAGTTGTGTCGGGTGCAAGTGAAAAAATAGCAGAACTCCTACTGATTTGGCATTCAGTGGATGTACAAAACAAGCTCAACTTCCATGTTGACCAGGAAGTGGGGCGTATAGCTGGAAAAGCAACTACCAGATAAAGCAGATTAAAATAAAACAGGACCCTTCTTTTCCCTCCTCCCCCTACTAATCTGCGCCTCTCCTTCCCTATCACTCCTGGAGCCAAAGTCAGCCGTGATGTAAATGGGTACAGCTGCCATTGACTTATACTGAAGTTATGCTTGCTTATGCTTAGAGTTGAGTTTGGTCCCCACTGAAAACAAGACTGCAGACAACACTCACTTTGCATGTATTTAATGCCAGATTAGTGCAAGTTTCCGTGCTTTGCCATTTGCAGGCGTTTTTCTGACCAGCTTGTAAACCTCTCAGTCTGAATCTGATCTCCCAGATCTTAAGAACTCTCTCAAATTCAGCAGTGATGTAAAGGAAGGGGAAAGTGACATGCTGCACTGAACCCTGATCTCACTTACACCTGCACAAATATGTAAGAACAGCAGAAAAATCTAGGAAGCTACTTCAGATTTTTACTGGTGAGATCACATCAAAAACTGGCTCAGTGAGTAACTTTCATGCCCTTGAATGTCACTGCTGAATTGGTCCAAAATCTCCAAGGCTGCTAGTGCCAAAGAAATAATTGCTCCTGCAAATTAAAAGAATCAGTACTGCTAAGGGATATAAAAATACTGATCTTTTGTACCACCAAGGTCATGGATTAAATGGTCTCCCTCCCCCCCCCCCCCCCCCCCCCCCGCCCCCCGCATTCTGGATTAGGATTCCAGTCTATCCAACTGGTTGGCAACAACATCTTTAATGTCTTCTGCCAGGCTATCACCTCATTCCCCTCCTCCCCTTCATAATTCAGTTCCTTTTAGCTAATTAATTCTCACGTCTTTAAGCCCCACTCATGATTTCTGTGGCTTCTAAGGAAAGCTGTTGCTGAGAAAAGAGCTGCTAATCAACAGGTCCTCATTCTGCCAAGAATGAAGTCACCAGATGTCCCTGATGTATGCTTGAGGCGCTCTCTGTACTAAGTTCTGTTCTCCCAGGAGAGTGTGGCAGGCTTGGCTGTGTAGTGAAATGTTATCTCATTGTGCGTCTGAGACAATGTCTCATGCCGCACAAAGCAAGCTTCTGATAATCATGTTTCTTAATGCTCCTCTGAGTCACTGAGGAAAAATCTCGTGCTTCTGCCTTCCAGCGGACATCTTCACCTCAAGTGACATAGAAGAATTCCTTCGAGAGGCTGCCTGCATGAAGGAGTTTGACCACCCACATGTTACTAAGCTGATCGGTGAGCCAGCAGCAGTGTTCAGTGGCACAGTATAGTTCCTTTTGTCCTGCCGGATCTCAAACTGCTTCATAACCTATACATATCATGTATGCAGACACTGCAACAGCACTGAAATGCAGCCCCGGGGAGACAGCAGCATTCAATTGGGCCGCCTCATTCTGCGAGTTGTGGCTGTTGCTCCTTTTAGGCCCATAGAGAGTTGAAGTGTGTGTAATTATAGATGTGCATGGGCACACACACATTTTTAATGCAGCTGTCACTGACTGCTCTTGTTTAAACTGTTTTCCCATTCTTCTTTGGCTTTTGGGAATGCATGGGCAACATTAGCCACAGATAGCATGGCTGGGAAATGGCTGAATGGTGGCGAAGGAGACATGTGGGATGGATCAGTGGAAAAAAATAGGGAGAAAAATAAACCTTTGTTATGTCCAATTAGAAACTCCTAAACACTGAGGAAGAAGACAACAGGGCATTTCCTGCCTTGCTCTATGGCAATGCAAGCAAAACGCAAATTGCTCTGATTACTGAGAGGCAGGTCATCACTCCATTTGAAGGGACCTAGGGACTTTAGGGCCCAGACCTGTAATGAGCTAAGTGCTTCCTGAGTGGCACCTACAGTTCCCCATGAGGTAAGAGGATCAGGCCTTGGGAGGGTGGTGGGCATATGGAATTCAACCCTCCAGAAACGTGAGTGACAGTGTTTGCCCTAGACTGTTAAGAAGAGGGAGAGGCAAGTGTAACACCCTGCTCAGAATGGCTCTCTTTGCAAACTGTTCTTTGCTGTGTGCTCTCTCACCCCAGGAGTCAGCCTACGGAGTCGCGCCAAGGGTCGGCTTCCAATTCCCATGGTCATCCTGCCCTTTATGAAGCATGGAGACCTCCATGCTTTTTTGGTGATGTCTCGGATTGGAGAAAACCCCTTTGTAAGTCTTTCTCTTTGCATGATCCCTCCCAGGAGGGGGTGGGTGGGTTTGTGAAGATCACATTCAGACAGGTGCAAGTTTTTACCTCTGATAGGTACTTGCAAGGGTCTAGAAGGTTTAGATCCTGCTGGAGACTCCAGGCTGACCAAGTTCTGAAATTACTTTACTTTGTTCAGCTTGCACTGAGGACAAGTTGCCTCTCCACCACTTCCAGTGCAGACCCGTGGGTAAATGCCCCAGTTTAGTCCTGGAATGTTCGAGGGACCAATCTAGAACTGTGCTTTCTTTCAGAATTTGCCTCTTCAGACACTGCTCAAGTTCATGATTGATATTGCCAGTGGCATGGAATACCTGAGCTCGAAGAACTTCATACACAGGGACCTTGCTACTCGGAACTGCATGTAAGTGAGCTGGGCACTTTCAGACCAAACAAAGGCTAGGGAGGGAAGGAGGCAAAGTCTTTGTATGTGGGATAAGAGAGAAAGGGGTGAGAAGCCCCATGAAATCACATTGGGAGAGGGAGGAGGGAGGCTGGCTTGGCTTCTACTGGAGGGTTACCAGTCCTTCCTCCCAATAAAGTGGCAACAGATATGGGGAAGCTAGGACCTGTTAGTTGTGTAAAGATTCATAGATTCCAAACCAATAGGGGCCAGCTGTGATATCTAGTCCAGGGGTGGGGAATCTTTTTTGGGTTGCAGGCCACTGACCCACTGAAAAATCAGTTGGGGGCCATACACAAGTGAGAAGCAAAAAAAGAAAACCAAATCCTCATTGATGTGGTCTCCAACTGAGGAGAAAGACACTCCCCTGCAGGGCCCATGCCAGTAGATTTTTGTGTTCTCCAGTCCCACAGGGAAACAGTGGGGAGGCTAAAGTACCAGCATGGGCTCCCCAATGCTGGGGGGAGGAATCTCCGAACATCGGGGCCTAGATCCTGGCAAAGCTGGGGGCCACATATGGCCGTAGGGCATTAGGTTCCCCACCCTGATCTAGTCTGACCTCCTGTATAACACTGGTCATTGAACTTCCTTGAAATAATTTCTATGGCATCACTTCAAGAAAAAACATCCAGCCTTGATTTTCAGACTGTCACTGATGGAAACTCTACCATGACCTTTGGTAAATTACTGTAATGATTACTCTCTCTCACCGTTAAAAACACGCACCTTATTTCCTCTTGGAAGAGTGGCGAGTCATCATGGGTGACTCCTAAGATTCAGCTGGGCATGCAAATTGAACTGTTCCCAGCACTCCCATCATTGGGTTCTGTGTGTATTTTGCAGGGTTGATGCTTGGGGGGCTGGAGGGTGCATGTTATCTTTTTGCAGCATTATGTCATTCTGTGACACAATGCAATATACAGAGCAGAGTGCGGATTTGGTTTGTGATAAGAGAAAGGAGCTGTTAGAATAGCCAGAAAACTATCGGCTTTGAGGGCTTGATAACAAAGATACAGAAACTAGGATTCCCCAGAGTACACACACAACCCTCTGGTGGATACATGGATCCGGGCTCATGTTGAGGATTTTCTCTTGAAATAATTAAATTGTTGACAGCTGTGCAGGATGAAGCATTGTGGTGTCTCTCTCCCAGTCATCTGCCTGGTGTATGAAAGGAGAGAGCATTATTTAACATCTTTCCTTCTCCCCTGGCTATGGGGGATGGAGTAAGAGAACAAACCAAACTATGTTTTAATTAGTAGAACTTGGTGTACATCTACATAAAACCACTTCCTGCCCACTAGGCCCCTCTCTGCATCTTTAGGCACTGAAATATCTTTGAAAATTTGGCCCAGGCAGTGGCAACTTTAAGCATGCCATTTTGCACACAGTCTTTGGAGAGGAGATTCTCTCTGGAACCCTTTAGGTGGAAGTCACTCGGCTAGCCCACTTCCGAGGTCATAGTGATTCCCCTGTTTGTCCTCAGGAACTGTACTTAGACCTCCACTCTATTTCATATCGGCTTCCAAAGGGGGATGACCTGGGAACATGACCAATTCTTGGGCCTGTTTGAGTTGGTGAGCTAAGACTCATTACTCTGCCCTGAGCTGGTCACTCCTGGACTTCTTTCTAGCTTCCTGAATGTAGCCAATAGATGCCTTCTTACTCATTCACATTTTCCCTTAGGTTGGATGAGAATATAAATGTGTGCGTTGCAGACTTTGGACTATCTAAGAAAATCTACAGTGGAGACTATTACCGTCAGGGCTGTGCCTCAAAGTTGCCAGTGAAGTGGCTTGCCCTGGAAAGCCTTGCAGACAATCTTTATACAACACATAGTGATGTGGTAAGTTTTGCTCTTGTGTTTTGGAGCCAGGTTCAGAAAGCAGTGGGTTCTTTCTGTTGACTTCACTGGAGAGTTAGGCCCTTGATGATGGGAGAGGATCATGTGACTATCTGATGCTGTGTGTGGTGGGATGGTGACTTCAGAACGGGGCAGTCTTGGGAAATATTTTGAAGCTGAGAAGAGCAGCTTGTGGTGCAAATGTGAAAGTCACAAATCCTCTCTCCTGGCCCTCTTCTTTCACGCCTCTCCATTTCTCACCCCTAGCCTCTTCCCCCACCCCTCTGCCTCTCTCGCCCCTCCACACCATCCTTTCTATCTCTCCATTTTCATCTCTCCTTCCTCACCCCAGCTCTTCCCCCTCTTTCTCTCCTCGTTCCATGCCATCACAGGGTGACGTGCTCTCTCACACATGCTGGAGCAGGCCAGGCAGTGGTATTGCATCCATCTCCACCAACATTGAGGATGACGCCATATGTCCCTTCCCTTTTTTTATGTGGATGAAAAAGCCATTTACTCCTTAAATCAGGGGTAGGGAACTGAAGGCCTGGGGGCTGGATGCGGCCCACAAGGCTCAGGGCTCCCCCCAGCATCAGAGAGCCTGTGCTGGCGCTCCAGCCCCCCTGCTCTCTCCCTGTGGGGCTGGAGCACACTAAATCTAGTAGCACAGACCCCCCCCCCCCATGCTCTGGTGTGTGAGGGGGAATGTGGGGAGTGCCTTTCTCCTTCCCAGTCAGGGGTCACGTCAGCGAGGGTTTGTTTTTGTTTTGCTTCTCACTTGTGTGTGGCCCCCGACTGATTTTTTTTTTTTTTTTGTAGATCAGTGGCCCCCAGCCCAAAAAAGGTTCCCACCCCTGCCTAAGATACTCATGCTTATTACATGTCACAATGGAAGTGAGGACAAGCACATGCACCCTGGAGTTCCTCTTCCTTTTCTCCAGCTCTGCCTTCTGGTTCTCTCCTCTCTTTCCCTTGCTGCCTTCTGATCTGGTTTCCCATTGGCTCTTTCCTTGACCTGTTGACCTGCATGGCCAATTACCAGTTGTTGATGCTGCCTCTGAAGAGGCAGCAGGTGATACCGTACGGCCTGGCGGCAGTATCACATAAGGTACTGTCCTTCCCCTGCCGCTGAGTAAGCCCAGTGAGCAACTGATGACACACCTGCGTGTAGCACGGATTATGAGAAACAGTCCTTTTTGCACACAGCAAATCCTGCTGCTGAGATGCCTGCTGGCATTCTCCAAAGATACGTATCACTCCATACTGAGCCAAAAGTGGCTCGTTCCCTGCACTGCCCTAGGTATGGTGTCCAAACTCTACCTTCACTTACACCTGTGTATCCTCCAGTAGCTCCAAATCTGGCTCCATGCGATAAGCTAATTAGTTCACAGCAACCAGTGATAAAAATGAATGCCCTCTGCCCTGGCAAACAGGGAACCTGCAATTTGCTAGCTCTGTTTGCTCTTCTGTTTCAGTGGGCGTTTGGCGTGACGATGTGGGAGATTGTGACCCGAGGACAAACCCCTTACGCAGGCATTGAAAATGCAGAAATCTACAACTACCTCATCAGCGGAAACAGGTTGAAGCAGCCCCCAGAGTGCCTGGAAGACATGTGAGTAACTTGCCCCTTGCATGTTTCCTCATGGAGAATCCTCTCTTAATGGAGGCAGGCTGAGAGAGGTAGAGACCGCTTGCATGGCTTCTGTTCAGTCTAATTCTTTGCAATATTTGAAGGCACCTGCTAGAGACAGTAATTGGGGTTGCTGAAACTACAGTAACTAGAAGCCAGTGTCTGTGCGGGCATCACTCTACTGAAGTCAGGGTCATTACACTGACAGCTAACTGGGCTTGGGCATCGGCAGCAGTAGAGACTCTTGTTCCACTTGTGAAACCATACCCATGTTCCTAGACACTCACTGCTCCCCATCTCCTTCCGGTCAATGGGAGAAGCAAATCTGAGCAGAGGACCCTTTCTTGCATCTTCCCTTCAAAGGCAGTGTCATCCAAAGCATCTCTGCTGCTCTCAACTGCAGTGTCTGTATAGGAAGAGAGGGGGGCCTCTCAGCTAGTGCCTGAGCCAGGTACGGCTTTATACGTCAGTGTCCACATCTCACATTGCAGCCTCAAATGCAAGCCAAGCCAGTGTTGGTAATATTGATGTAATATATTCTCAGAACCTGCAGCTAAGCCTTTAGGCAGCCACTTTCTGCACCAGCTGTAGCTTCCCAATGGCCATTTCCACACCTTTGTATTGCTCTGTGATGAAGTGTTTCCTCTTTATAAAATTACTTGGAATATGTGTGTCCAGACCTTGCGCTCAATAGATGCTGACATAAGCCTCCAAGAATTCTTCCTAGACTGAACTACAAGCTGGAGTGAATCCCTTGGGGGCTGGAGCAGTATTTATAGTTCCTTAGCTCCCCCCCCCCATATATGCTGACCAATCAGCACCTTCCAGCTCACTCCAAAAGGAGTTTCAAAGTTGGTAGCAAGCACTGCCATGCTCTCAGCTTTGAGAGGAAGATTCCTCAGCCTTTCCATTCTGGAAAAGGCATTTGAAGAGATGAAATGAGAAGCCATCCACGCTGAGTGCTCCTAGCTGTTGATTTCTACTTTCCCATTTTTCCTTCAGTGTCTTTGTACACTAGCTGCCCCATAGGATCTTCAAGTCCTCTGTGGCAAACCACTTCGGGGAAGTTTCTGAAAATGTTGGCTTTACCCTCTCTGTCTTGCTTTCCCCATCTGGAACATGGTGCTGACAGAACGATCTGGCAAAATCCCTGTTTCACGGAATTTCCTGCCCTCCACATTAGTTTTTCAACATAAGAGAATGATCTGGTCTCTTGTCAATAAATCTAAGTCAGCGCGGCAGATCATTTTTTTTGACTGTTTCCTAGCATTTGTATAGGTTTTTGTCAGCCAAATCCCCATCATCTAACTCTGGCAATGAGACCAAAATCTACAGTTAATGGTGTGATGCAGAGTAGAGAGCAAGTCAGAATAACCAGGATTTGGTCAATGATTTTGTACGGAGTATTTATGTTGTAGGTGGCCTGCTTTTAATTGGTGTAAACCCATGGAAACCAACTGCTCCACTGCAAAATTAGTAAGAGGCTCATTAAAGTGTTCTCTAGATACAGTCAGGGAGTACAAAATGCCATTGTGATTTTGTATTCTTGTGATTCTGTTTCTCAGTACACCACGTATCCGATATGCCCAGTTTACAGGTCTGTTTGGTTTGGGTGGTTTTCACTATCACAACTGTTACGGTCACGCTCTCCTGGCACAATCAGCAACAATGAGGATTCTGAAATAGGAATTTAGCTGCCAGCTTGCTGGCTGACACACAAAGAAGAATACAAAGGAGCACTTTTTTTTTTTTTTTTTTTTTTAAACAGCTAAATGAGTTCTGCTATGCTGATGGCACTAAGAACTTGTTTTGTTACCAGGCAGAGCTGAGCTAAGTATAAAACACATTGAGCGTGATTCTGCACTTCTTACCTGAGTAAAACTCACTGAAGTCAGGGACAGTTTGGCCAGATTGAGAGCTGTGGGTTCTAATCAGTGTTCCCTGTAAGCTATGCACTCATGCGGCTGCTTGGGAGAGATTCAAATGTCGCCCAGCTGATTAGCAGAGAGCTCACAGCGAGGTTTTTTGCACAAGCCTCAGTGCACATAAAAAAATGTATTCCATACAGGGATGTAAATAAGGTTGCTACGTGCCTGGGTTTAAAATGGACAGTCCAGTAGTTGAGCTTTCTGTTCAGGAAATAAATTGAGAAAATGAGAAAATATAAATGTCCGGTATTTTCTAAATAAGACATAATGTAGATTGTGATGTAATGTCAAGTGTGTTCGGTATTTTTGTTGAAACCATCTGGTAACCCTAGATGTAAAACATCCACACATGGATGGAAAAGATTAGTGGGAACATTTAGATTCACATGAAGCAGATACACACACTTGGGACTATATTATCAGCTGGCCACCCAACAGGATTTAACCATTGGCATCTCTGGGGGTAAGCTAAAGGAGCCTTCCCCAGTAAAATCCCCACGAGATGGGGCAATACCACCATTGCCTGTTCTCTGGAGGATGAGTTCTGCCTGGCGCACAAAGGCTAGCCTAGCCCTAGGAGGTTTGATGTATGCCTCTCTCTGCAGTAATTTTGGTGGGTCTGACCTTTGTTCTCTTGTACTGCATTTGTAACCCGCACAGCTGCTGGGATTGGTATTCTGTCCCAGCTGATGGCACTGCGGCTGCTTAGAGAGAGAAGAATGAGTCTGCCCTACAGCTTTAGTTAAGCAGCACTGGCCTTCTAGCTCATACAGCAGAGGCTCACGTACTAAGCTCCAGAGGTCCCAGGTTTGATCCTACTCATCATTGACCAGTGTCTGTTGGCATTACAAGTCAGGACTCAGTTGGAGTTTCATCTGGAAAGTCTCTGAAGCTTGGGATGTTGCTTCCTCAGCCATGGGAAGCATGTAACCCACATGACTCCCTCCATGTGATGTTCTGTCCCATCTAGTGGCACTGAGACCATTTACAGTGAGATTAATAAGCCTTAGCGAAAGGGCCATGTGACTTTTAGCTCACGCACCAGAGGCTTTTACACTAAGTTCCAGAGCTCCCAGGTTTGATCCTGACCACGAATGACCAGGGCCTGTCAGTGTTCCACATTGTAAGAGGGAAGAGCTTCCTGTCTATCTCCCTTTGTTGGTGACACAATAGGTCTGGTGCTTAATTTGTGCCAGGGTGTGGGCTGATCCCTGGCACCTCTAGACTTGGCAGTCCATAGCCCCAGCACCTTGGCTTGCTGTGACAGTTACAACAGTTTAAAAAACATAGCTTGAGCCCTGGCACCTCTTTCATTACAAATTACACACTGGGTAGCTCTCACTGGAGATCTCTGAGCACTGCAGCAGATGTTTCCCTGGGGCATGTCTTGCTCTAGGAGTGAAGATTCTGAAGAGTAGGGAAGCACATGGGTGCCATATTTTCAGCTTGCAGGAGGTTATTTACTAGCACTGAGGTAGAGAGTCAGTGTTCAGATCGATTACATGACCTGGTCAGTTTGACTTGCGCCAGGTTTTTCTAAAAGCTCCCATACTCAGGCTAGTAATTCATGGTTTTATTTAAATAAAGAGAAGCAACCGCTTGATCCCCATCCTCTAACTCTGTTGGCTCCCAGTCCATTGCAGGACCCCATTGAAAAGCCATGCTTTTTATTTAAGAACCTCTGTGGACTTCCTTTGTCCCATTTCATGGATCTCATCTTCCCACCTCACTTTCTCTGCTCTAACATGACCCAGCACTCCAGATGCAAGATCTGCTAGTGCCTGCATAGAGGTGTGATTGGATGGAAGGGAACAAAGTTGGGTTTCTCAGCCAATGAAGTGTAAGACATTCTGTTGAGTCATGGTTAGGAGAAGAGCTGAGAGCTCCACTCCTCATTCCCCAGCATTTGTGCAGAGACCTTCATCCACCCTGGCACGCATACAAGTGTGCCTGTAATGACTGAAACTCAGTTGATGCTTGACCTCAGAAAAAGCAGGCTGTGTGGCATGACTGGTACCATGGCTGATAAATTACTGACAAGAGGGTTTTTTTTTTTTTGTAGAGGTGGATTGTATCGCTGCCATTCTGGGTGGAATACACTGTAACCTTGGTATATTTCTACAGAGCACACAGAACCATTTTTAGTTCAGTTATTCAAGCAATTAAGACTTTATCTGTGTCTTTACAGCCCTCTGAACCAGAATAATAGTGCCCATGTTACATGTGGAAAGTGCCCTCTACCATTCTATCAGCTGGTAATAGTGGATGGGTTCCATTATGCCCGAGCAGCTGAAATATAACAAAGTTTAGATAGAATTCTGACTAGAAATTGTTGCTCCTAAAAATCTGGCTTCTTTTTTCCTCCTCACAGTTTAATCTACCTTTCTATTAAAATCTAGATCAATTAAATCTCTGGTCCGCTGTTGAGAGTATATAAACCATACACTGTAGAACAAAGAGAATAAAAATCTATGACTGACCGTTGCATTTATTCAGGGCTTAATCCATACCAACCAGCACCAATGCTGGGCTACCAAATCAGCTTTGTCTGATTGGCATTGTGTGTGTGTGTCTTGAATAGCCTGGTTCTTTGCAACAATCATTCTGATCAAAATGAAAATATGTTGGAAAATGTGAAGAGACTAGGAACTTGATCCAAGCCTGAGCAAATGGCCTTTGTGTCAGTGAGTTCTGAGAGAGATGTGTGCTCTTTTTTTTTTCTTCTTTTTTTTGGGGGGGGGGGGAATGGTCTTTTTGTTGTAGCTATGTCAGTTTACTACTTAAAAAAGCATCTAACTGTTCCTAAAATGTTCTTGTGACACATCTGGCTTTAAAAAAAAAAAAAAAAAAAAAAAAAAAAAGCTTCCAGAATTCAGATTTGACAAATGCCCTTGTTGACTCTTTCTACTACTCCAAAACTAGAGCTCTCCCTTCCCCATCACCCAGTTTTTTCCCACTCCACCACCCAAGAGGAATCCTAGGAATATTCACTGAGGGCTATGGGTGACTTCTCTGAAGACTCCCTCTGGCAGAAAGATTTGTGAATGCTATAACACAATTCTTCCCAGAACTTCGACTGGAGTAGTGTGGGAATTGCATGAGCTCTGTTACAGCTTGTTGGCACAATTCAGCCCTAAAGTGATGGCTGTACCATGTCGCTGAGTAAATAATTGGATCCTGTTTAGTTGTTAGTGTCACGAATCACCTGACTGATGGGCAGAGTTACTTTGCACACAGACCCTCTATATTTTTCAGCTCTCTTTATTCTCTTTGCATTGCAGCTATGATCTCATGTGCAGATGTTGGCATTCGGAGCCCAAGCTACGCCCTAGCTTTGGAGTGCTGAAATCACAGCTGGAAATGATTCAGGGGAGAATGTCTATGCTCTCATCCAGCCAGGATCCTCTATATGTCAACATTGGGGAGGCTAAAGAGACTTCTGGGAGCAACCCTGCCCTGTACACTTCATTTGGAAATTTGGACAGCGGCGAGAACGTTGCTGAAGCAGCTGCTGCTGTCACTAGTGACTATCGCTACATCATGAGCCCATTGTGCCTTGGAAATGATGTTGGAAGTGACAGGCATCCCAATGAAGCTGAAGGGGAGGTCAGGAGCCTTCTGCAGGAGCTGGAGACAGGAGAGAGAAGTTGTTAGCCCATAAGAAGGAAACACTCCAGTTACCTGCCACGGGCTGTGTGCAGCTGTATTGCCATGTTGCAATGCTTTCAAGAGCCAGTTGGGGGATGTTTTTAAGCCACATGGGGAGCTATAATTAGGTTGCTTCTATAGCTATCCCCATCTATGTGGATTGCTGTTGTGGACAGCTCAGAAAAATCACAAATCATAATTGCCCCTTGGACTTTTTGGGGGTAGGATTAAAGGTTGATCACATCCAGTGGGAGTGGGCTAGATTTGCCAGCCCTCCAGGATTGGCCTGGAGTCTCCAGGAACTAAAGAGTAATCTTTACTTAAAGATTATGTCATGGGATGAAATCGCCAGGAATATGCTCAACCAAAATTGGCAACCCGAGAATGGGTTCAAAGCTACAGCAACCAATGAGTATTTGTTTGCTTGGGTAATTCTCACTGGCTGCAGCCATACAGTAGAATGCACATACTAGGTCAATCAGTGCTCACTATTCTGTGGATGCTTTTTCAATTCTGGCTGTGTAAGTTTTGGACCAGTAGATCTGGAAACACTGGCGAATATTTACACTGTTGTTTGGGACATAGGGGAAGAAAAGCTCTCTTGTGTTCACTCAGCAGTACTGCCTAGACCTGTTGCCTACCTCAGCGGTTCTCAGTCTGATCTACGGAGCTGCTTCCACAGTAAAACATCCAGAGTTTTTTCAGCAATGACACGTGTTGCTAGAAGTAGCCCAGCCCAGGGCTCTCTTAGAATTTCCAGATGCTTTTGTTGAACAGCTAAACTGAAACTTATGAAAATCCAACACTTTTCTCCACCCTACGCCTCCAGGCCCATCGACGGGGAGCGGTGGGGGCAAGGAGGCAATTACCCTGGGGCCCAGCAATTCAAAGGGGCTTTGGGCCCTTTAAATTGCTGCTGGAGAACTGTGCTGCACGTTCTGAGGATTGGGGCAGGGGTGCACCACACAGAGGGTTGGCTGCCTCTGGCCCTGCCCCTACAGGGAGCGCAAAGCTAGCCCCCCCCCCCCACTCTTTTCCCATGGAGGCTATCGGCTCCCCTGTACACACCTGTTTTGTGTCTTTCATTGTCTTCTATTTGATATGAATGTAGGGTTGCCATGTGTCCAGTTTTCACCAGGACAGTATGTTATTTCTGGGCCCTGTCTGGTAAAGAAAACAGAAAATACCGGACATGTAAAATGTCCTTTTTTTTGGATAGAAGGCTGGTGGGGGACATTCTTTCCCTGCTGCGTCTGGCAAAGGTGGGGGGAGCGAGGAGTGTGGGGATATTTAAAGGCACAGCAACTTTTTTTTTCTCAACCAATTTTTTTTCCTGCCATGTTCAGGATTTTTTGTGAAAGTATCTGGCAACCCTAAATAAATTCAGCCCCTATCAAATTTACAGCTAATGTAAAACTGGGCAGGGGAGAATCATGCAAGAGAATCCTGGAACCCTACATCAGAGGGATATAAATTGAGTGCTGCAGTGAGGACCGGCAGCAATGCAGGGCTCCCTTCCTCATTAATGTAAAGTGGAGAGGAAAGAAACAGCACAGATACAAAATGCAAGGCTGTAACCATGCACTGTCTTCAGCAGAAGCAGGATCCAGCCTTCATTTTAGAACAAGTTTATTTTATTCTTCTCCCTTTACTGTCTCTTTCTTACCTTTTTCATGTAACCAAGCAATGTAGGTACCACAGAAAAGGTATGGAAATGGTGCAAAAGGACCAAGAAGCAGGGGTGCTGGAACAGCGTGTATAGTGTGGAGTCTTGAAAGCCACTGAACCAAACTGTAAACCCTGTGTATGATGGAAACCACTTCAGGTCAGGGGATGCTGCGACACCTGCAACGCCCCTTGTTTCAACACCTCCATCAACAAGAGGATCTCTAGCTAATAAAACAGTCCTTGCTGTGAAAAAATTTGAGAACCAGAGGCCTCGTTGATTAGGAGGTCTTCAGGCATGTGGAAAAGATCAGCCAAACCATATTGGAACACATTCTGTATATCACTGCAGCCTTCCAGCGTGGGAGAGATTCATATTTCAGTTCTCTCCTCCTCCCCTCCCCAAATCAGCATGTCTGATACATTATAACTGCAAACAGTTGTGTGTCTTGGTTTTTTAAATAATTTAATATTTTAATGTAACTGAGTAAGTGTTCTGTACAGTGGTTCCCAGCACTCTCAGAGATGTGCAGTACATCTTACCTTAGTCGTCTGAATGTTTACAAGACCTGAATCTATCTCATTTGATTTCCTGTGCCCTGAAGAACTTTGCAGTACTTTGTGACTTGAGCTTCCACGTTGCACTTCCCTTACAGCAAATGTTGTAATACTCAACATTTATACTTAGAAATGAAGTGGTAAAGATGGGACCAAGTTGCAAAATTGAGATCCAGATGTGGAATATGAATTCCCAAGCTTCGCTGACTACGATTCTGCCTTTTGCCTGTAGTAAAGAAAGATGCTCTTTGCAAAATTCAAAGCCACATTCAAATCCTGATTTAGAACAAAGTCTGGTGTATTTGGAGCTGGAATTTTGAAACAACACAAGGTCCTAACGCTGCCTTCCTGCATTACAGACTGCACCATCTTATAGACCAGGATATGTAGGATTTTTCTTCTTGATTTAAATGGTATACAGAAAACACAGGTTATGAATGAGCAAATAACCCATAACAAAAGGTATTGTTTTACCACAGTATCTCTGCAGGTGCATACATGTGTTTATTGTGGGACCTGAAGGCCACATTCCCTGCAGCTAGCTGGGAAATAGAGATGTAAATATAGACGCTAACTTCTGAAACCATCGCATTCATTTTTATTCTTTTTTTAATAATAAACTGTGTACTGTGTCTGAAGCCCTGCCTTATGTCCGCTCCATCTCATAACTGGCGATGATGTTCTGTAAGGGCCTTCTCATTCAAATGAGGCACTGATAAAATTGGAAGGTGTCGTACATAAAAACACAATTACTCCATTTTTTTATTTACCTCACCCCATCAAGCTCAAGGAGCTGAGCTCAAGGAAGAGGGACTCCTGGGAGTGGGGTGGGGATGAAGGAAAGTTCTAGACTGCAGAACTTCTCTGTGTCGCTTCTGCAGGCTTGAGACTGCCTCTATTGTCCCTGGTCAATGATGGCAAGGGCCAGTGAAGTAGCAGATATTTAAGACCAGTCATTTGAGCCTGGGGTATAGGGCTTCTGCAGAGCACGAAGCTTGACTTCCTATGGACTCCCCAAGCCCTGTGCATTCCTGTTCTGTTACAAACAACCTGCAGAAGAGGGGATAGGTTTTGCCTCCTCTTGAAGTCACAATTGCTGCATTAGGGGACCCAAATGTAACACAGCAGGGACTCTGTTTCTTCTGTACCGAGTATAAGGGCATACCTTGCTCCTTTCACACCCAGCATAAGCATATTGCATGCCCTCCCACTGCCAGTCCACCCAGCGAAGAGGGCTGGCAATGTGAGCTTAGTGTGGGAGAGGGCTCTCCCATGCAGGAAAGCTCCAGCACCAGACACACTCCATGGGGTTTGCTTGCTTGAGTTACTTTTTGGTTTTTAAGACACCATCTCCTAGAAGTGTATCTTTACCATGGTTCAGATACACTTGTCTTTGTCCACAAACTGGGCCAGCCCAGGTACAAACAACAACTGAGACTGAGCTCATGAAAAAAATGGTGTATAAAAAATGTCAGTGCCCGGTCATTCCTATTGGTCAGAGCAGGAGTCAGACCTTGTGGATAGCACAGGAATGGGTAGCCAGGTATCAGAGCCAAGGGAATCAGAGGTTAAGTGCCAGAGCTGAGGAGCAGACCAGAAGTTAGGAATTGAAGCCAAGGGGCAGAACTGAGCTACCAAGGGTGGGGTGAAGTGAGGCAGAAGGAAGGCTATCAACAAGCACATGCAAGAGCCTTTGGCAAATGCTTTAAGCAGCTGCTGAACTGCCGCTTGGCTTATGAACCCACCTGTAGATGCTTCCAACCACTCAGCCAGATAAGCAGCCTACTACAGGCCACCTGTGGAGACTGGCTCTAGCTCTGTTTCAGGACCTGATTCCTGACAAAGAAGAGCTGGTGCCAAAAGAAGGAAGGTTAAATGGTCACATGCATTGATCATTTAAGACTGGCGTTGCACCATGTTCTGAAAATAGCAACTGCATGATTCGGGAGGATAGGCTCAGGGAGGGCCTTCCGTGTCCCATTGTTCCTTCTATTTTTTTCAATCCGTGCAGAATAAATGTTCTGTGCACCCAGGCATGTGTGGATGTGCATCATCAGTAGAAACACATGCTGCCAGCTGTTAATCATCTGGATGGCATTTGAATCTCTCCTGGGTGGCTGCCCAAGTGCTTAGCTTACGGGGAACACAAACACAGAGTACCTGATCTGAGAAAAATTGTGCCTCAAATGTATCCAGGGAATCTTTGGGATGGACAGCAAAAAAATCCCAGCCAATCTCTATTGCTTTGCGGGTTGCTCAGATAGTTTGGTGTTAGGGGCTTTATTAACTTGCCTTACTCCTGCTGACTGCTTCTGTTAAAGCCAGGAGGAGCTCAGCTTTCCTATTGATTTCAGTGGCAGTGGGATCTGGGCCACCCTCAGCAAAGCCTTGGTGTAATGTTTTAGCCTAATAGTTCTAATGTTGCCGTTTCTGCCATCCTTTTGGAAAGCTGGCTGGCTTCAAAATGGAACCAGCTGCCTTTTCTCCCCCCTCCCCTCGCACAGAGCCGGAAGAGTAATGTGGATTCCCCCATAACAGTTTTTTTCGTTTGGGCTGCACCATCACCATAGCATTTCTTCTGGTGGCAGCAGAGCAGTCAGAAGGTTGGGCTGCTTGTTCTTACAGACATGGGAGCTCCACAGGAATCCAACCTGCAGATTTAAACCTGATCATGCTCCCTCTTACCACTGAACTCCCATAGCAGTGGGACCAGGACTCTTCTCTCCCTTTCAAAGGTCTGCTCAGGCCACTCAGAGGCAATGTGGCACTTACAATACCTTTTGCAATGTAAATTCTGCTGCCTGGAAGTAGGGAACATACTTTGCTTATGCCCCTATCCCACAGAGAAGACCTCTGTATGCAGCTTTCCCAGAGCGGGCCCGCGGAACACTTGAAGAAACACTGTGCTATATAAATGAAGGAGAATTAGAAGCAAGTAGGGGGTTGGTCCGTATGTGGAAAATCCTGCTGGAAGTGTACAACACACAGAGCATTTGGCTAAAGAAACAAAACTGACAGCTCTGAAAGCCTTGAGACAACTTGAAGGGCACTCAAGAAAACATTCTGTAACTGTAACACAACTAATATACTGGATTCAGCATGTTACCCTACACTTAGCTGACAAAGACATGGTTTCTGGTTGCTACCTTGTTATTAACTGGATGGTAGACTGCTGTGGTGTTTCTCTTGTGTTTGGATGATTATTGCATTTACAACAACGGTTTTGCCTTGCTGAGGTTCATGGAGCACTTGCTGATGGCTTGCAGAGAGCTGGTTGGTCACATGAGGGTGGCTCTACTGGTCTTTAATTCTTAAAAGAAGCTCAAAATAGTTTAAGCTAAATTCCGGGCTGGTGTAATTAGGCAGCTCCATTGATATCTGCTGAGTAGCTGGCCTATTAAATACGAATTTTCCCAATACAATTTCCCCATGTAAGCAATTGCTATAGTTTCCACAAAAATATTACATAAACATGAATGTGAGGAGGAGGAATGCTGCACATTTGTGTATTGAAGGGAGATGTACATGGGAGAATTGCCCTATTAAGATCTAGAAGACTACACAGTGGAAAAGTTTGAGACCCCCTTGTTTTAGAGTACAGGCAGTCCCCGACTTACGCGGATCCGACTTATGTCAGATCCGCACTTACGAATGGGGCTTTCTCGCCCCGGAGGTCGAAGTGACGGATTGCTGCCTGCGAGCTCCGGGGCGAGAAAGCCCAGTTCGTAAGCTGCTCCCGGTGCCCCTGGTCTGCTGGAGACCGTCTCCAGCAGGCGCCTCTGAGACTTTGCCAGAGCAAAGCCTCAGAGGCGCGGCACCCCGTTGCCGCTGCGGCTCTGCTCCCCATGTCCCTGGTCTGCTGGGGGGGGCGCAGCTAGTGTGCCCCCCCCAGCAGACCAGGCTTTTGTTGTGGACCCGGGGGCAGAGCAGCTGGGGCGCTGCCGATTGGTCCTGCAGCGCCGCTCTGGGCACTACTGGACCAACCCAGCAGCACCCCAGCTGCTCTGCCCCAGGTCCTGATTCAGCCGCTGCTGGTCAGTTTCAGCAGTGGCTGAATCAGGATGCCTGCGGCAGAGCAGCTGGGGTGCTGCTGGGTTGGTCCAGTAGCGCCAAGGAGCCAGGAGCGGTGCTACTGGAGCAACCCAGCAGCACCCCTGCTGCTCTGCCCCAGGCGTCCCCAAGTCAGCCGCTGCTGAAACTGACCAGCGCTGACTACAGGAAGCCCGAGGCAGAGTTGCTCTGCCCCAGCCTTCCTGGAATCAGCTGCTGATCAGTTTCAGCAGCAGCTGACTTGGAGACGCTTGGGGTTCTTAAGTTGAATCTGTATGTAAGTCAGAACTGGCGGTCAGTTTCATCAGCGGCTGAATCTGGACGCCAGTTCCGACTTACATACAGATTCAACTTAAGAACAAACCTACAGTCCCTATCTTGTACGTAACCCGGGGACTGCCTGTACTGAGATAAAAAACAGGGTGCAATATGCTTTTCATAATACATTTCTTCACTGTGGATACAAGTTCTTTATTCTTTATATTCTAGTAGAATAAAGTGACAATGAGGGCCACATTTCACAAATGGGTCCAATTCTACTCAGCTAGATTAGTATAAATATAGAGTAAAACAATACTGAATTTACCAATTTGATTTGAGTTACTCTAGATGTACAGCACTATAAATGAAAGCAGAATTTGGACAGCTATGTGCAATATGCCCAGAACAATAAAAAACATTACTTCAGAGTTTTAATCCTCCACTAACGCTCTGGTGACTTACTAATTTGAGCTCTGAAGGTGCTATAGCAGGTTTGCAGTGATCATGGAGTATATGCCTAATGTGTAATATGTTACTGAGCTAAAAAGTGAACGTTTGAATAAGGGGACACAATAAATATATGAAGGATCTGAACTGAACTCCAAGAAAATCATTTTTTTCTCCATGGTATTTAAATATCTTCAGCTATAATGGGTCAGATGCTGGCTTTAGCTGTGCTCAGAAGGTTGCTGTGTGACTTTAAAGGTATCGTGCCAAAGGTATCGTGCCAAATGCTGATCTTAGTTGTTCCAGTGCTGCTCCACTGACATTAATAAATTGGGCTGCTTGAATGTACTTGAGAGAAGAATTTGATTCATCACCTGAAATATTTTCCAGCCTTAAATACATTTGTTGATGAAGTCCATGTGGGACATCACTAAAGTTCCCTGGAATTGTTGTACTGCCACTGGGCCATGCATATTTCCTGCTGGCACGACCCCATTTCCATAAGCAGAGAATTTGGCTCAAAGTTTTCTCTTTTTTTCTAACTAACTATACTTGAGCAAACATTCCTAGTCTGCTGAATTCTGCAATTTTGAAGTCAGTGGGAGGCCGCACAGTTGTAACAGAGGGAAACAGTTTGGCCCACAGAGACTTCTTGGAGTATGTGGTACTTGCAGTAGACCATCATTATGTTACTGAAGCGTGACTTATGAAATAAGATTGATTACAGCCTGCTGATTCTCCTGTCAAACTGATGTAAATAAGGAGTAGCTCCACTGAAGTCTCAGGTGATACAATAGTGTAAAACCAATATAAATGAGAAGGGAAATCAAGTTCATACTCTACCATTCAAATACATTTCCCTAAAAACACATTCAGACTTCTTTTATAAGGACCGAATCAGCCTCATGCTTTTTCAGCTAGTCAGCACCATGTGGTATCACTGTAAGTCCATTGTCTCTCTTGTGCATATAGTGTCTGCACAGCAACATTCTACAGATGTAGTTGCAGGTCCATAAGTTATAAGCCATTTCAAGGCAGCCTTTGTGACACTGAGGATATCCTCCATTTCACCTTTGAATCCATATTTGGGGCACTGCATTATGATGTGTTTGATGGTTTGGAAATTCTTACTGCAGTCGCTTGAAGGGGAGTCTTTGATTTTCCATGTATGCATCAAGCAACAACAAGTTCTGTGGTTTGTTTAGATGTGGTTCAGTATAGTTCAAAGTCTATGTAGTAGGTTGGAAGTGGGAGGG
Organism: Pelodiscus sinensis; assembly: GCF_049634645.1. NCBI lineage: Eukaryota > Metazoa > Chordata > Testudines > Trionychidae > Pelodiscus > Pelodiscus sinensis. The sequence goes on from NC_134714.1 coordinate 65,092,313, forward strand.
TGGCTTCTGGAGCCTGTGATAATGTGCTTGTTTGGAATGGTAGATGAAGTTCAGATACTTTGCCATTCCATGGACAGATCCAGAGACACGAGGGGGTTGCATGAGGTTAAGAATTGTTGCATTATGTTGTTCATAACCTGCTGGTTAGGAAATTCCAGATAGTCTTCAGCATGTTTAAGATCTCATGCTTAGGCTATAGCTTGACGAATAGCTGGAGAGAGTGGAGGTACTGATTTTCAACTTCCCATTATGATTTGCAAGATCTGTTCAGCTGTATGGCAGCTTCTTGTCCGTACTGGTGCACTGTACCCTGCAACCAAGAACACAGGCCACAGCTGATATTTGTGGTGGCTGATATCCAGTTTGTTCTCACTAACTTTTGGATACTGTTGATGTGAATCTTTGCTATGGAGACTGCTTTCCTGAGGTGGTCATGCAAGGTGAGTATGTAGTCAAGAATAACATTGTTATATCGGCTTTGGGTCATAATGCCATGGGCAGGGGACCTGTCCAACCCAACAGGACCTACTGTGGTGGGGAGCGCTCCAGCCTGTCTGGAAAAGCCCTTGCCTGCAGTGGGTCCAGCGGGTGCACTGCAGGCAGGGGCACTCCAGCCTGGTTGGAGCAGCCCTTGTCTGCAGTGAGGGGTGTTGTCCCTCTTACCTATCCCCGTTTCAGTGGTTAACCAGATAAACATAACGTATAACCGGATTTTACATCCTTACTTTCAATGCAAAACTTAACAGAGTGTTTTATGTGATTCTGTTGTCAGTTTCTTGTGCTTTGATTTACCTGGATTTGGTCTCAGCTACCCCTTTTGAAAATGCTCCTTTCAGGATCTGAAGGTCATGTTAAGTTCTTTAAAGCTACGAATCCAAATTGCAAGTGCCGAAGCATCAGCATACGCAAACTTCTGCACTACCCTGTCAGGCATATCACTTGTGTAAATACCGCAGAGTCTCCAAGAGACTGCAGAGCCTTGTGGCAGCCTGTTATTGCTGCTTTGACTTCCCAGATGCATGTGCATCGCTGGGCTGCTGAGCATGGTGCCGCCCAACACCCATCTTTCCTGATTTGTGACTCCCCCCTAAAATAAATTTGCAACTCCCCTGCAACTCCCTTTTGGGTCAGGGACCCTAAGTTGAGAAACACTCGTCTCTCTCTTATGAAATCTGTATTGTATAGAGAAAAAGCGCGCACAAGACCAGATTGCATGCAGCTTGATGAGATTTTGTTGTCCATGATGTGTTTTTCATAGCCGTGGATTTGACAGAACCATAAGAGAAGTTTTCTCTTAACCCTAGTTAATGGTTGGTTTATGCCCTGAAGCATAAGGGTTTATCTACTTGATAAATGTTTATCCCCTCTCATATAACAGAAGTCAATGGGATGGCACTGATTTCACTGAGAGCAAAATTTGGCCTCCAGTTTTCAAGTCTTTCCATTTCATTGTTTATGTTCCTCACAAATATTTGTTAAAAGCGTTTAAATGTGGACCTTTTAAAAATGGAAGATACTAATTAAATGCTCCATAGATATAGAGACCAAATCCTTCACAAAATTTGCTAGAGGTTATTTTTTTTTTTTTTTTTTGAACCTGTCTTCGGACTTCTTTTTGTCCTTCCAAGTTTTCCGTCTGTAAAATCCTTTTTAACGTCTTCTCCTAGGCCCATGCTTTCCTCTGTTACGTGACTGCAATCCTGTTACTTCAGCGAATAAGCATATGTGAGAAAAAATATTGGCTATCACTGGGCTTGATACAATGCCTATTAAAGTCAACGGAAATATTCCCATTGACTTCAGTGGGCTTTCAATCAGGCCCTTTAAGCTGTTCTGTCTCATAGGAGGCTGTGCAAGACCAGATGGAGTGTTCATTATTGTGACTGATCTAATAACTTTCCCATAGAATCTAACGGTACTGTTTTGTCTATACAGATCGCCCACTTCTTGGTTCAACATTGTAGAGTGCAGGCTGTCCCAGCCAGTTTTACCATCTGAATGCTTTAATCTGTATAAGAAGTTTATTGGAGGCTAGCAGTGAGAACAACAATAACGCTGTTAATATACTTAACTATATATGGTTATTTATCAAGGTTAATCATAAAGAAGTAATATACTGTTGCACGGGTCGGCAACCTACAGCACATGTGCCATAAGTGGTACGCAAACCAATTTTGAGCAGCACATGGGGAGCTCAGCCCCTCTGTCTTCTCCCATGCAGCGGGGAGCCCCCTTTACCATTGGAGCCCTCCCCCTTCCCTGGCAGCAGGTTAGGCTGCATCGCGCCTGGTGGCGGTGGGAGATGGAAGCACTGGGGCTGAGGTGGCTGGGGCTGAGGCAGCAGTTCCTCTAGTGTCTGGGGCCAGCCCGGGACTGTGTGGCTGTGGCAAGTGCCTCCTCCAGCCTTCGGGGCTGCCCTGGGACTGCGTGGCTGTAGCAGTGGCTTCTCCGGCAGCTGGCCTGCCACCCAGGACAGCAGGGAAGTAACCACATAGTCTTGGCCCCAGCTTCAGCCCTATGGAAGGGCTGGAGCTGGGTTAGGGACACGTACTAGCTGTTCCTGAGGCAGGCCATGGTCAGTTGCTGGGGCTAGACCTGAGTCTGTGGTGTGGCATGGGAATGCTGGGGAGCTGCTGTGGCTCCTGCTGCAGCAGGGGATCAGGCTGCCATTCTTTCTACCATCATCACCGGTGGAGCAGTGATGGAGACAGAGGCTTGTGTAATGCTTAAAGTCTCAAACCACAAGCCTGAGATCGAAGAACTCAGCAAGGGAAAGCAAGGCAACCTGTGGAACTCCTTGCCAGAGGAGGCTGTGAAGTCTAGGACTATAATAGAGTTTAAAGAGAAGCTAGATAATTTCATGGAGGTTAGGTCCATAAAAGGCTATTAGCCAGGGGATAGAAATGGTGTCCCTGGCCTCTGTTTGTCAGAGGCTGGAGAAGGATGGCAGGAAACAAATCGCTTGATCATTGTCTTCAGTCCACCCTCTCTGGGGCACCTGGTGCTGGCCACTGTCGGCAGACAGGCTACTGGGCTAGATGGACCTTTGGTCTGATCCAATACGGCTATTCTTATGTTCTTATGTAAGGCCCAGGATCACACTAAATGGTAAGATCTACATCTTTATTTATTTATTAATGAAGCTGCTAAAATTTAAGTGGGATTATTATTGTCTTTAGAAAGTACCAATAGCATGCTGCCCCGTAAATAGAAGTGAATAAGTTAAAATCTCGGCACACCACTTCTGAAAGGTTGCCAGCCCCTGCACTATTGCTACAGAGAAAACTCTGTTCTCCATATGCATGGAATGTTGAAAAAGGAAGATTTCCATGGTTTTAATTTGAATTCTTCTCAACATTACTCAGTTGACTTCTATGGAGCTACAAGGTATAACAGAGCAGAATTTGGCATTCTGTTTTGCATTAACCTTTTTGCATGCAAAGTCTAGAGAGACAGAGATATATAAACTATTAAAGGACTCATTTATAAGGTCTTCCCAGAAATAGACAAGGAAGGAAAAGCAGCAATTACCAAATACATTCTACAACTGTCACTTTTAATTCTTTGCAGCTTTTGCTAGTTATTCAGGATGTTTTCAGAGAGACAAGATGGGTGAGGTAATATCTTTTATTGGACCAACTTCTGTTGGTGAAAAAGATAACTATTCAAACTTCACAGAACTCTTCTTTAGGGCTCTGTCTACACTACAGAGTTTTCTCGGAAAAACGGCTGTTTTTCTGAAAAACTTCACTTATGTCCATACTGCAATTGCGTTTTTTTCAGGAAAAAAATCAAAAGAACAGAGGTTTTTTTCTGACATTGGTAAACCTCTTTCTATGAGGAAGAAGCTTTTTTCTGAAAGAGCACTTTTAGGAAAAACCGTGTGTGGACGGGGAAGAGGGAATTATTTTGAAAGAAGAGGAAAGAAGAAAAAGCACAGGTGCCCTGGTGGCCACTTCACCCATAGTAATCACAGCTTAAATGTGACACAGCATCCATTCAGGGTGGATGCTATCTTTTGAAAAAGCAGATTGCTTTTTCGATATGCTCTGGTAGTGTGGACACACTCTTTCGGAAGAAGTTTTTTCAGAAGATCTCTTCCGGAAAAGCTTCTTCTGAAAGAAGCCTGCAGTAGATGTAGCCTAGGTCTGTGTGGAACTCAAAAGCAAGTCTCTTTCATCCAAGTTGGCCAAATAAAAGATATGACCTTACCCACTTTGTCCCTCTCATATCTTGGGACCAACATGGCCACAGCAACACTACAGATAACAAAGGACATTTTTTGAAAATGTTTATGTGATTCCTTTTTTCTGTTTCAGTGCTGTCTATTCTGTAGTTTATTTATTTATTAATTTAGCCTCATTTAATTTGATTTCTCATAGATGTATTGACTGTAACCATTGACTGTAACAATTCTTTGGGTTCATTTACATAATTTTAAAACAAAGTACACAATACTCTGACTACGTCAGTTCTAAGTGGACTCCTCAGAATACATTTGCCATTACAAACTCCTGATTCTCCATAGATAGATACACATTTTGTGTAGACTATCTGGGATACGCATCCGGTCCCATTACCAATAACATCTGAGCCCCTCACAATTTTTAATTTCTCCCCACATCACCTTGTGAGTGTAAGATGTAAATTACACCTTCTTTCACTTACAGGGGAGTTGCACAAGAAAGGTGATTTGCCTGCTAGGAATTCCACCAGTGGATGACCGATTTAAATCCCAGCCAAGGATACTGAGATCTACCAACAAATAACATCTAGAAGATGCATGCTTGTACCAGCCCAACTGATTCCCTTCTCAGGGACTACTTTAACCCTCAGCACAAGCTAAGGAAGAACTCAGGGCAAATCCATTCTGAAAATGGGCCACTGCAGAAGCACAGAATTGCTGGGTTGTAAAGAGGCTCTGGCCATTGCCCCTCCTGCACAATGTCTCATGTGTAGGGGCTGTCTATGTGATAGTGAAGGGGCAGAACTATGAACAGAGGGTGCCATGTGCCAGAGATATTTCCCAGAGAGGGGGCTTATGTCAGGCCTCTGGTCCCCTTGTATCAGTGCAGCCAACACAAAAGAGCCATAGAATGGTTGAATTTTGTCGTTAAACAACTATAAGGTATACAGAATTCCAGAGTTCCTCTTATTATTATTATTTATTATTATTTAAAAACATGATTATTATAGACTTAAAATATAATTAAAAGTAAAATAATTTTTCACAAATCTGAGAAATCAGTAGGAACAGCATTTACAGCAATTATTTCTAGCAACAAGCCAGAAGTCATCTGAGCATGAAAATAACATACACTAATATGTATGTAGGCAGCTTCTTTTGCACTAAAATTAACAGATGCTAAAATAAACCGTTCTACATTAATTCACTGATAGCTCCTTCAGATTTGCTCCATTGTGTCAGCTCATTGACTTTGGAAGAACAGCAAAGTGTGAGGGAAATGTTTACATTTTTGTCTGTTTTGCTGTCCATAAACAATGAAATGCTGTTTCTGTGGCCTTTTGAGAAAGAAAGAGCTTACTGTGAAGATTAGAAATCTCAGGCTGTGCTGAAACCTTTAGGAGGCTGTCTATAAATACAGTACAAGTCTGTTCAACACACTTCCTGGCTGCAAACAAAGACTGGCTCATCCAAATGTACCAGTCTGCATAAGGTGCTATAAGAAGTATGTGTCATCAGAGAAGCATTCAAAGATCTGTTCTCTTGAGTTGCCACCAAAATGCCAGCAACGTCAGTTAAACTGCCTCAAAACTTCTATCCATGATCTGCAAAAGGGTTCTGAAAAATTACGTCAGCACCGATGAAGAGAGTGCTTAGACTCCGGAAGAAGCAGCCATACCTGTAAAGAGAAGGTGCCAGGCACTGTCAATGCCCCCCAGTGGCATACAAGTGGTATTTACAAAAAGAAATGATTATTACTGGTGGAAGAGGCAAAGAGCTGCATGCTGGAAGCCTATACAATCATTCAAGGCTATTACAATCTAGGAACCAGCGTTAAAAGACAATTATTCACATTTGTAGCCATTCACGTTTGTAGCCAGCCATTTTATTAGCCAGCATTTTTCATGCATTATGAGGCATCACTGCATATAATCCTAAACAAGTATCCAGATGTTTTAATGTCCTCCTGAATGGCGGGAGGACAAGGTACAGACCAAAACATCCAGGGCTGCTGAGACAGGAGAGATGTCTATTGCTCAGACTTTCACAACCACATTCTCTCATCACACTAATTTAAGTCTACTCAGCTCATTGGAGATGCATCAATATAACTGAGAGGTCACTCTGCCCTTTATCTCTCTTTTTCAATAGATAACATGCATGTTTGCTCTTCTGTTAGTGCACACAGGGAAGTCAATAGGAATGTGCATGGCTTTTAGGCAACTGCAGCTGCTGGTGTGGAGAAGCTGAGGAAAGATTACATATTGCTTTTTGGACAGTATCTGCATAAATCAAAATAATGGTAAAACAATTTTTTAAAAGCAGCAACAGTAAAGTAGATTTAACTTAAAAGGCCTGTATTTATTTTGAGCATATTCTATGAAAAGCAGCATGGTTGACATGGAATTCCTCCAGACTATGAGGCATTGAAAGTCGCTGCAATATATTACTGGAAAGGCGCTTTTTTTTTTTTCATAGATCTTAGATTTAGCCAGTTCTCTCCATGTCACCATGTAATAATGATCTCCCTGCAGGTAACATGCCTGCAAGCAAACATGATTTTTATAGCTCTGCATTACTATTTATTGTGATAGAGAAGGAACGTTTCACCCACAAATGTAAGATCTATCATTTTTTGTTAACTAAAAGGTAGTGTGATGGGACATGGGGGGGGGGATATCATCTATCTCGCTTGCTATTCAGACAGCAACAGATATTTGGCTGATGCCCCTTGTACTGGAAAAGGGTCAGGAGACTGGGATTGGAAGATCCTGTGCAGTTGGGGAAAGTCAGCAGCCATAGGGCTACGTGCTCTTCTGGCCCCCACTGCAGGGCTCTGCAGCCACACTGCCTTTTCCCCTGAGCACCTTTCAAGTCCCTGCTTGGTCAATGTCAGTTCCTTTGCTGTCACCAGAGTGGTCCCTGCAACTGGCAGCAGCAGAGGACTGAATGAAGATTGGGGAGGTAATTGAGGGGAAGGGGCAGGCTGGCTGTGAAGTCCCATGGCTGGCAGTGGGGGCCAAGAGTACAGATGTGTGGCCAGCAGCACAGGCCAGGAGTGCAGCGTGGCAGTGGTGGGGCTCAGTGTGCTCAAGTAGTGCTACACTCCTGGCCCCCTGGCCATGAGGTTCCACAGTCACCCTGCCTTTTCTCCTGAGCACCCCATCCCTGTCTCCCATCAGTCAATGCCAGCCTCTCTGCTACTGCCAGAGCAGAGCCCTGCAGCTGGTGGCAGCAGAGGGCCATCATTGACCTACTCTGGTCTGGAAAATTCCTTGATTTGAGACCTGTCATGGAGAGACTTCCAGAAAACAGACTCGCTGGGGCTTTGCCAGAGAAGAACTACATGAGACTATAGTTCATGTACATTTATCAGATGTGTGAAATTTCAGAGAAATCTCTTAACTTTTAAAAACACTTTATATATTGCATATGACACGTCAGTTACACCAATACTTACACATCTAGCAAGAGTCTCTCATAGGGGCTTTTCTCCACTCAAGATCGTTTCATCTAAAGACATGGGTTTTGCCCATGAAAGCTCATGAGACTATGTATATTTTTGTTATTCTCTAAGGTGCCACAGGACAACTCATTGTTTTTCGATCTAGTCAAACTGAATGAGCACAGCTTGGGTAGGATTGTTCGTAAAATGCCTCAGTTTTTTGGCTATAAAAATAGTTTGATAGCAAAGAATATAGGATAAAGGATGTGATGAAGAAAAATACTATCATTCAGCCAATAAACTAAACTCTTTAGTATAAAATGCTTTAAAATATCAGGATTTAATTGAAGGTTACAACAAATGCATTTTCTCATACAAGCAAGAGAAAATTCAATATGAGACTAGTTAGTGAGTGCATAAACATATAAATAGCTACATATAAATGATCTTTTTACATGATTTACACTAGCAATGTAAAATCCTGTTTAATTGGTTAACCAATTAAATGGGGGTCAACGAGCTGGAACGCTCCTCCTCCCCGGAGCAGGCAGGTGCTGCACCGTCAAAGGCAGAGGCGCCCTTATTGACTAGGCAATGCAAATTGCATCAACCATAGAACCATAGAGCTGGAAGAGACCTCAGAAGGTCATCAAGTCCAGCCCCCTGCTCTAGGCAGGACCAATCCCAATAAATCAACCCAGCCTGGGCTTTGTCAAGCCGAGACTTAAACACCTGTAGGGATGGAGACTCCACTACTTCCCTAGGTAACCCATTCCAGTGCTTCACCCCTCTCCTAGTGAAATAGTTTTTCCTAATATCCAGCCTGGATCGCTCCCACCACAACTGAGACCATTGCTCCTTGTTCTGCCATCTATCACTACTGAGAACAGCCTTTCTCCATCCTCTTTGGAACCTCCCTTCAGGAAGTTGAAGGCTGCTATCAAATCCCCCCTCACTATTGGCTTCTGCAGACCCAACTCCCTCAGCCTCTCATAGGTAATATGCTCCAGCACCCTGATCATTTTGGTTGCCCTCCACTGGACCCTCTCCAATGCATCCACATCCTTTTTGTGGTGAGGGGCCCAGAACTGGACACAGTACTCCAGATGTGGCCTCACCAGAGCCGAATAAATGGGAATAATAACTTCTTTGGATCTGCTGGCAATGCTCCTCCTAATGAACCCTAATATGCCATTAGCCTTCTTGGCTACCAGGGCACTCTATTGGCTCATATCCAGCTTCTCATCCACTGTAACCCCCAGGTCCTTTTCTGCAGAACTACTACATAGCAGGTTGGTCCCCAGCCTGTAACAATGCTTGGGATTCTTCCGTCTCAAGTGCAGGACTCTGCACTTGTCCTTGTTGAACCTCATCAGATTTCTTGTGGCCCAATCCTCCAATTTGTCTATGTCACTCTGGACCCTATCTCTGCCCTCTAGCATGTCTACCTCTCCCCCTAGCATCGACTATTTGATTAGCCAATTAATCTAAAGTTAACATCTCTAATTGGCATATGTTGCTGTACATCAAACTCTTCATATATATATATCTATACTCAGATTCATCTCCAGCCAGGAACCCCATCAGTGAAACCTCCTTCTGAACAGCACAGAGCCATTGTCAACCTACTGAGGTCAATGCAGTCTGAGTGTAGACTCTGCATGGCCTGTGTCAACCCTAAGTACTGGTCTACACTAGGGAGTTATTTCAAAATAACTCCCCTTATTTCAGAATAACATGTGGAGTGTCCACACTACCAAGCCTGTTATTTTGAAATAACAGGTTGGTTATTTCAAAATAATAACTCCTGCTTTCCACGAAGAATAATGCTTAATTCAAAATCGCAGAAGTGTGGACGCTCCACTGCTGCTATTTCAAAATATCTACTCCCCAGAGTCAAAGTAATTATTCCCCAGTGCTTTCTCGGGGCTCTAAGTTGAGGTAGCATGTCCACATTAAGGGAGCCTGCCTTGGACTAATTTTGAGGCTTCTCGGTAGTGTCGATGCACTATTTTGAAATAGTCATTTTGCGAGTTATTTTGAAATAATTTCCTAGTATAGACATGCCCTAAAAGTCCTTCAGCAGCTGTCATGCAATGCCCTGTTCCCTGTGACATTGGCCAATGTGGAAAAAATTTTAAACTCCACTACCCTGGAGTCAGGGAGACAGAGGTGAAAGTGAGTCAGTTCAGTGCTCTGATAAGAACCAGCTGCTGGACTGGCCCACACATGGTTGGCTTTTTGCTCCCGCCATTGGAGGACCTGCCAGAAGGCGCTGGTTGTGCTGCCATGGCAACGCTTTGCTTTCCCCTTTGCCCAGTAGCAAAAGCAGCAGCAAAGTTAAAAGAGGCTTTGGGGGAAGGAGTGGAACTGTTCCCTGCACTTACCAGTGGGAAGCAGAGTGATGCAGGTGTGAGGAGGAGGTAGAGCAGAGCCTGCAGGGGCCAGGTCAATCTGTGTCCTACCACCACTGGTGAGTGCGGGGCCAGGCCTTAATTCTGCTGCCTTCTGCTAGGCGCCCAGGGCATGTAACTCACGGGATGGGCCTTAGGGAAAGGAGTGAATGGGGTGGAGCAGAGGCACGATGAGGTAGAGAAGATGGGAGAGGGCCTTGTCTCAGGCCTTGTATCTCCCTAAGGACATTTTGAAAGGGCATGGATGGAGCTCCCCACTGTTGTGGCAGCAGCAGGAGCCCTGGTCCTTTAAATTACCACTGGAGCACCAGGGCTCTTAGCTTTCCCAGCTGCAGTCCCTGAGCTCCTGGGCGCTGTCCATGAAAGACTGACTGAGGTGCGGGCTGCCCCAATTCCACACGATTCTCCACCCCTCTTGAGGCCCAAAGCCACCACCTCTTTGCTAAGGACACTGTGCCCGGTGCAGGACACATCCATAAGTCCCAATGTCTACTTTCACTTCTGCAAGACTAGAGGCCACATACCCTGTTAAAAATCCCATTGTGGTTTTAAATAGGGATGTTAGCAAGTAATCGATTAGTTGACTGTCCAATAAGCATAAGTTTATTGGACAGTCAACTAGAGTATCGGCTATTCGCTTTCCCTCCCTTGCTGCCTCTATTTGGGCCTGCTGGACTCAACACAAGCTGGGACTGCTCGGTCCTGGCTTGTGCTGGTCCAGGACGTTGTGCCTCTGCATTTTAAATGTAGTGAGAGCCTGGCAACTGTTACTACATTTAAAATGCAGAGCCGCAACGTTGGTGGCTCCCAGAGGCAGCACAAGCCGGGAATGCTCAGCCCCAGCTCAAGCAAGCGCCCGGAGCTATGGCTCTGCAGACTGGTCTTTATCCACTAACTGTGTAGTCGATACAATTGTATCAACTACACAATTAGCCAGATAACTGCAATTTAACATCCTCAGTTTTAAAACATTTTCCCGATTGCCCACCTCAGCAAATATTCCTAGCAGTTGTCCTTTGTGGTGTTCTACTGTTCATGTGATTCTGCACACCAGATGCACTCCTGTCTGGAGTACGCAGAAGAAGTGGCTGTGCAAACACAGCTATGGATCAGTCATATAAACATGGATATCTATGAGCAGAGTGCACAGGAGAGGCAGGGAAAGGGGTACAATAAGGATCAGTAGCAGTGTTGCGTGCAAGCAAAAGAACTTTGTCAGGGATACCAGAAGGCTAGGAAAGCCAACAATAGACTGGTGATGCCACTTAGATCTGCTGCTTTTACAGCAAACTGCATGTCATGCTTGATAGAGACCCCACCAAAAGTTGACCCATGGACAACTCTGGATATTTTGGTGGAGCGTGAGACAGAGATTCTTGCCAAGAACTCTGAGGCGGATGGAGGGAGAAGATGAGTGGGGACTCCAACTATGCCCTGAGCCAGTATCTATTTGCAGCCTTCACGGTCTAGACAGTTCCGCATATGGATAAGCCTGAAGAAGGGTAGTGAACTCTAAGGCTACATCTGCACTGCAGCGCTATTTCTGAATACCAGAAGTACCCTGAAATAGCTATTCTGCATCTTTTGACTGCACCCGTTATTTCGAAACAATGGGCCCCCTATTCCAGTGTCCCCATAACCTGTTTCACAAGGGTTAAGGGACGTTTTGGAATAGTGCTTTATTTCAAAATTACCTCAAACTAAGCAACACAATTTGAGTAGCACAAATTGTGTAGCTTATTTCAAGGTAAGAGTGCAGTGTAGACGCAGCCGAAGTGTTTGCATGCATTTTGCTTTCAATGGTCAAATTTAAAAATGGTACCTAAACCAAACCCCAAGTTATCAACTTTTCAGTATTTTATTTGTAAGAGATGAGACAGAAATACAACAGAGGTAGAGTTGGCAATTGGCACCTGTTTTCCATTCCCCTGTTGGATTAGATGCATTCAGGAGCACATTTTTTATGTACATAGAGATGTCCCTTTTATATTCTGGAGTGATCTAGATGAAACTTTCATTAGATATTCTGTAGTTCTTTCCTATAGGTTTCTAAAGATGGCTGCCTTATTTCTTCCTTGCTCCTTTAAATGATCTTTCTTACTCCCTTAAACTGTTTTTTGGCAATTGACAGTGGGGTCCTGGATCAGGCTGCAGGTCTTCATACTCATAATGTTATGTAGTGTACAGCAGCATGTGGCATACAGCTATCTCAAGTCTGCAGAGCAGTGACATGGCAGTAGGGAGCAGAGAATGCATCTGAAGCACTAGTAGGGTCCTCTGCCACCTCCGCCTTCAGCAGGTGTCATGCCTGTTCCTGAGGTGCAGGGAGCAGCGCTGCAGTAGCTCCAGAGAAGGGTAGCATGGGTGTCGAGCGCCCACCATGTCAGCAGGCGACTGAGCGGGGAATGACTTGAAGTTGAGGCATAGGGGGGCTGGTGCCTGTGGGGGCAGAGACACCCAGACCGGCAGAGAGGAGGCCCATGGGGGTCCCTCGTTTAGCAATTACAATTTTGGCAGCGGCATGGGGCGGTGCAACTCCCCGGTGCTACTGTGATTCGCCGATGACTTTGAGGCACCAGGCACCTTCCACATGAAGACACCTGCCCAGCACGCCGCTCCCCTATGCGCCCGACCCAGGCTTCGGCAGCTGCACCCAGCCACACAGCGCCTCTTGCTCCGTGGCCTGCAGGCGACCACGTGATGGGGCTATACCACTATTCAGGGATGGGGAAGGAGAGAATCACATGAGCCCTACGAGAGCCAATGGGGAACGAGTTCTGCTTGGCCCACGCGAGAACGGCATGTTTCCCTCACGCAGAGGAGGGGCGGGAAGACCCTCCCTGGTCAAAAGAAGTAACGGAAACTACGTGAACTGGTCACACAGCTAATCAGGGTGGCGCTTGTGCGGCAGTTGCGAGGGCCGCTCTCCTTGTCTGTCTGCCGTTGGCCTCTTGCCTCATGGCCTGCGCACGCCAAACACCGCCTGTTTCCAGGCTGCTGCCTCGCCCCAGCAGGCTCGGCTCCCACGGTATGGGGGCGGGCCCAGCGAATGAAGGAGTCCGGGGGGGGGCAGAGCACGTGACAGGCCCTATAGCCAATGAGAGAGGCAGCTGCGCGTGGCACACGAAGGCCTCAGGCGTTATGAGCAGTGCTCGTGGGTTGCGGCATGGCTGCGCGCCCTGCGCTGCGTGGGCTAACGGCGGAAAGCAGTTAGGCGCTCGGAGCGTGTGACAGGATCCGCCCGGCATCTTAGCCCCCATTTTGAAGTTTTATTCGAGGAGGTGGCGTGAAGTAGGGGCATCACGTGAGCGGGGCGGCCCAATCACACGGGGGCGCTCTGCCCGGCGCCTGCCAGCGGTGGCTCGGCCTCCCATTCCAGGGGCGCTTTTGAGGCAGGAGCGAGGGGGACCGCTCCCCAGGCGGCAGGAGTGGGTGTGGTGAGCGAGCGGCGGTTCCCGTGCAGGCTGGGCCTCCTCAGCCCCCGGGAAGCTGATGCCCGCGAGCACGTGAACAGCAGGCGCCGGCAGGGGCGTTTGAGCAGCCCCATGACCCGGCACTGCGCGATGGGGGGGGGAGCAAAGGAGGAGAGGGGCTGAGAGCTGCCTCGCTGCCAGCTGCATCCGGGGCCCGGCACAGGGAGGCGGCTGCCCGAGGAGCTATCACGCCTTCAGGGGCCCTGCGCACACGGCGGGACGGCTCCTCGCCTGCAGCCACCATGTGGCTGTTGATGCCCCCGCCCAGCAGATGGGACCGTCGCCCTGGGTTTTACAGCTTCCCCAAGAAGCGCAGCATGCCCTGTTCCACATGGGCTGGGGGCGAGAAGCGCTGAGGCGCCTGCTTCCGCGGGGTCTGGGGCTGTGGATGAGAAGGGTGAGTTGAGGTTGTAGGGAGCTTCGGGCTTCAAACCAGTCCCCTTGGCTTGTCTTGTCACATCGCACTGGGCCTCCTTTGCTGCTGGAGCCCTGACAAGTGAAACCGGAACAGGGCGTTAATGTATAAAGGCTTCATGGTCAACAGCGAACGCCCCTCTCAGAAATCTGGCCTGAAGATCACAGCTCTGGCATGCCCCAAGGGCAAATTGAAACCACACACACACAAGTGACAGGAAGTAAGAACATCTCTAGTCTCAGACACAATAGGGCCACAAATCTGCTCTGGTGCTTTTTATATGTATGTATATCCTGTATGTAACATGAGGCTTCATTAAGATGGCGATTCTTGCACTTTTCATCTGTGTTGCTGAAACACATTTCTTTCTGTCATCTATTGCTGAAATGTCACCACTCTTTCCATTCTTTTGTTGCGTGGATTTGGGTTTTTTCCTTGCATATTCTCTTTAGTACTTTGGTGCTCAGTGCACCACACATTCTAGCACAGTCCCAGGTGAAGAAAACTGTTGATGCCAATGATCCAGCATAATTATATCTTTTCACTAGAGTGCAGGCTCTAGGGTGGGGCTATGGGGATGAGGGGTTTGAGGTGAGGGAGAGTGTGAGGGTAAAGGCTTTGCCTAGAGGTGTGGGCTGTGGGATGGCACCAGAGATGCGGGATTTGAGGTGCATGCTGTGGATGGGGATGGGACATTGTGGTTCAGTATGTGGGTAAAGACTGGGCTGGGGCATAGGGGTAGAGTATGGGGGTGCAGGCTCTGGGACTCTAGACTGTGGGATGGGTGCTGAGAGATGGGGCTAGGAATTAGGTGTTGTAGTGCAGGAGGGGTTTCTAGGTTTGGGGGGCTCAGGGCTGGGATGGGGGATTGTTGGGGCACAGGCTTACCTCCAGTGACTCCCGGCCAGTGATATGGTAAGGCAGGCATCCTGCCTATCCTGGCACATTGGACTGCACTGTACCCTGGAAGTGACCAGCTGGAAGACCAAGTCCACAGCCTGTACCCATGTTCTGGCTCCACCTCCCATTGACTGGTTCCTGGTTTATTGCCAAGCAAAAATGGACAGAGCTAGCTCATTTGGGGCTTGTTTTGAAATAGGATTGGCTTCATTTTTTGTCTTGTTTTGATTTTTTATCTTGTGAGAGTTGTTTACTACTTGCCTCCGCTTAGGAGCCAGTCTTGCTGCTTACAGCTTCAAGGGTCAGGACAGGCAGGAAGCTGGTCTTAGCATCCCTGCTGGTCACTTTGTGCAGTATGGAGACCCAGTGCCTGTCTTTCCATGAGTCATGAGCAGTACTTTGAAAAATCACTGTTTTAGTATATTCTTTGCGCCTGTATTTTCATAGATTAGGCTATAGCAGCATAAAGTGAAGAACATGTTGATATATTTAAAAAAAAATAAAATTTCAGGTTGTGAAATTGTACCCTTGGATGTACCATCCTGGTGAGATATTAGAGATGTTAAATGGCATTTAATCAGCTAATTGACTAGTTGATGGAATTTCCATCAACTAGCTGATAAGAGGGGGAAACTGCAGAGCCTCAGAGAGGTTAGCTCCCGGTCCTGGGAGCTAACCCTGTTGTGGTTCTGCCTTCTAAATGTATTAAAAGCTTCTAGGCTCTTAATACATTTAAAGGGTTAAAGCGCAGTGGGGTGGGGATGGGGGGAGACTAAGCATGAGTCTGGTTCCCTGGCTCTGCCTCCCCTACCCCACCTACAGAGATGGTGCTGGCGGGGAACCGGCTTTTAACCCAGCTCCTCCAGCACAGGCTCCTGCTTCCCCATCTGCTGCACCTCTCTGATAGAGGCAGCAAGTGTGGAGGAGGGGGATCGACTAGTCGCTTGCATCCTTAGTAAGATATTGCCTAAAATTTGTCTCCCTTGGACATTATGCTATACTTTCCTATACGGGATTATTAGAAGCAATACTTAGCAGAGTTACCATATTCGTGTATCATAGGGATGTTAGATATAGTGTAATTGAATAGTCATGTAACTGCATGAAAACGTATTGGTTACATGACTATTCGATAGCTTCCAGGGACAGGGCCACCAGCCAGTGTGCTCCCAGCCCCACTTCTGGGGAGCCCCCTGCCACTCTGCATTGCTGCCTCTGTATCAGTATCTGCTGCCCAGGCTTATTGGTTAATCGTGTAGTGGACTACATGTTGACATCCCTAGTTAATCAGACTGCAGTTCATATGAGCCCTACAGTGCTTGGTGTGGTGAGAGAAAATGGTAAGGTGATGTAGGTTCTGTATTTGACAGTGAGGATTCAAGCTTGTAGGAGCCTTGGACCCGTGTCATGGGATAAAATCCAACCAACTGGATTTTTCTTTCAGAAGGTGATCATCGATTGGAATTCTCTGATTCAGACACTGGTATAGTCTACTTTATTAGGGTTTGTAGAGAAAGTGGATGGAATTAGATATTAAATTGTGATTTTTTTTAAATATGTTCTGTGTTAAAGTGGTAATCAGATTTGGGATTGAAGGGTTTTTTTCCTTTTACTCTGTGTGATGAGTTGAGGAAGGGGTGGCAATGGGATCAGAGTAAGAAAGATGACGTTTTGGGGTTAAAAGAAAGTAGCAAGTGGGATATTAGGAGGGATTGATCTGAAAGGGAACAGAGAAAAAAACAGATACAGATAATCACGGGTAGATACAAGAAAATGACTTAAATACAATGTGTCCACTAGAAAAGTCTTATTTTCTTCATCACAAGAACCACTAACTCTAAAAAAGTAAGGCTACGTCTACACTGGCAGCTTCTTACGCAAGAACTCTTTGGCAGAAGAGTTCTTGTGCAAAAACTCTTCCAGAAGAGAGCATCTACACTGGCATGTGCTTTTGCGCAAGAGATGTGCTTTTGTGCAAGAGCATCCATGCCAGTGTAGATGCTCTCTTGCGCAAGAAAGCTCTGATGGCCATTTTAACCATAGGGCTTTCTTGCACATGAAATTCATGTTGCCTATCTACACTGGCCTCTTGCGCAAGAACCGTTGCGCAAAAGGGTTTATTCCTGAGCGGGAGCGTCAGAGTTCTGGCGCAAGAAGCCCTGATTTCATACATTAGAACGTCAGTTTACTTGCGCAAGAACATGCGGCCAGTGTAGACAGGCAGCAAGCTTTTTGCGCAAGAGCAGCTGCTTTTGCACAAGATCGTGCCAGTGTAGACACAGCCTAAATGTGGGAAATGGGAGGATTAGGGAAGTAGGCATTAGTCACCTAATTTGAGTTATGAATATAACAGAGCTAGCAGAACTTGTTACTTATAAAATTTTGCTGTCTTTTTTTATTGGTGGAACACTGTCCCACTTCAACATGCTTTTATAGTATTAGTACCTTTCCCTTCTTTAATACTTTCCACCCACTGTGCAAAGCATTTTGAGGTGTATCTCAATTTTAAGATGAGAAAACAGGCATAGAAATAAAGTAATTTGACTAAGGTTATGTCTGTGTTAAGAGATGGAAATAGTCAAATGACCATCCTTCCCATTTTTCTCACCGTTTAAAAGATCATGGGACTCTCCCTCCAGGTAAAAAGTGGTGGCCATAAGGCAGGGGTGGGCAAGAGGCTGCAAACGGGCCACATCCGACCTGCGGCTGCTTCCTTGGAACCTGTAAGCACAGCAACAGCCGCTTTAATTGTGGCTGCTCTATTCTGGGAGTAAGGAGGGAGGTTTTGTACTCTGACCTGCCTCCCTGCAAAATCTCTCAGGTCTCATTGGCCAGTTTCTGACCAATAGCAGCTGAGATTTTGCTGGTGGCAGGGATAGCCAATGAATCCTTTCCCCACCCTGCCTGGAGTAGAACCACATGGAACAGCTTGTGACTGTAGCCTTCAGGTTCCAGCAGGGCTGATGACTGAGATCTGCCTAGGTAAGGGACTCCTAACCAGAGTCTGCCTCTGGCACCCCATCCCCTCTCTCCTCCCAACTACTTGCCCCAGGCCACCAACCAAACTCTCTGTACCCCTTTCCCCTAGGTCACAACTCCCTCTAAGACCCTGCACCCTCTTGTTACATCCTTCCCCCAGAATCCTCTCCTGCACCCATACCTCCTCCCTAACCCTGCACCACATTCCACTGCCCCAAGTCATTACCCAAACCCTCTACACCCCCTTCACCCAGATCACAACTCTTTCCCAGACCCTGCACCCCCTCCTAGAGGCCCTCTCTCAGGCCAGAATCCTTTCCTGCACTCATTCTCCCTCCTGGACTCTGCACCCCAAGTCTGTGCCCCAGATCACAATCCCCTCCTTCACCCAAACTCCCTCTGATTCCATACCCCCTCCTGGACCCCAGTCTCCTACCCCAACTTCCCTTGTGCAACCAATCTCTGTCCCAGACCCCAATCCCCTCGGTAGAAAAGTGCCCCTTGACCACTTGACAAAATCTTGTAGTGGCCCTCCATTAAAAATTATTACCCACTCTTGCCATAAGGCCTGTCCATACTGTTTCTTTAGTTGGCTCAAGGGGATTGCTAGCCGTAACAACTCGAAGAGAGAATACTTGGTCCTGAGTTCAAAAGAGACTGCTCTATCCTCTTACCACTTGTTTTTGTTGTTTCCCCTTCATTCCTGGCTTGTTCTTTCAGTTTCATTTATGCTTCTCTGGGTGAGTGCCCCCTGCAGAGAACTCCTGCATATATTACATTTTTGGCAATGCTTGTAGTAATAAAGAGAACAAAACTGATGAGCACTACATGTTCCTTCTGCCACCATTGCTGTTGATAAGAAGCACAAACATTACCATCCCCTGTGTTATTTTCCTGTTCTATAACATTCAGAATGGAGAGGTGTGGTGAAAAATATAGCAGACTTACGGTGATCTCCAGAATAAAGAACATACCAATGACTAGAGCCCTGCAAATACATGGATAATTGCTTTATATCTGCTGGTATCCGCATCTGTGGATGGGGATATCTGCAGCTCATTTTTGAAGACATATATGTAGATACAAATTTTGTATATAGAGCACTACATATTTGTGGATATTTGCTTTATATCTGTGGGCAGGGCTTGGCAAGTAGCGAGGAGCCCTGCTCGCCAGCCGCGTGGAAGCACACGCTGCGCATGCGCTGACCACGCTGCGCGGCCGCACCAGGCTAAAATCTACTCGCCACGGGCAAGAACATTGCCTGATTTGTCAAGCCCTGCCTGATTTGTCAAGCCCTGTCTGTGGGTATCCATATCTGCAGATGTCAATGTGAATATCCACAGTTCATTTCTGCAGATATTTACCAATGACTTTCTGATGGAAGAAAATAATATAAAATCATATATTTTTAAAAAACAAAAGAATATTCTAGTTATCTGTATACTTAAAAATAATCATCATTATTTTGAGTGAAAACTAATTTCTTACATTTTTCCCAGTTGTGCTAGGGATGTGAACCTATAACCATGTAAACGGTTAACTGATAAGCCTTGTTTCACTGTTACATGCAGGCTCCCGCTCTGCTCCTGTAGAGCCAGTTGCCACCCTGCACTGTTGCCTCTGACTTGATACTCTGGTGATTTCCTGCTTTAACTTCTGTGCTCTAATTGTTTTTTTATGCCAGTTTCTGATGTGAATCACCAAGTTATGAAGATATGCCTGTGGCTTTGTTAACGTAATCAATGGATGGATTTATATCATTTTGTTACAAATATAATAACTCCAAACATTAGAAAATAGAATGCATTATTTACTCCTTTTAATAATACAAGCACCATGAGCCACCCAATGAAATTAGTAGGCAAGTCCTTTAAAGAAAACAAAAATAAATACATCTTTAGACAATGCATAGTTTACCTGCGCAACTCATTTTCCTGGGATATTGTGAAGCTCGAAACTTTAACAGAGTTCAAAAAAGAATTACATGAGTTCATAGAGTATAGGTCCATCAATGAATATTAGTTAAGATGGTCAGGGATGTAACCCCATACTGTCTAGTGTTCCTAGCTTGTATCTGGCAAAAGTTTCAGCAAATAACCAGATGGGACACTCAATGATGGCTTGTTCAGTTCATTCCCTTTGAGTCACTTGTCATTGGCCACAGTTGGAAGACAAGATACTGGGCTAGGTGGACCATTGGTGTGACCCAGTATGGCTATTACGTTGTTAATATATCTGAGTTCCAGAGCTGACAAACTTAACTTGCAATATATTGTTTGTTACAGGTTCTCAAAAGTGGCAAAAGATTAGCTAATAAAAAGTAATTAGGTTAGATCATTTTTGTATTGCTTATATAAGATGCAACACTTACAGTTCTTGTCTGCATTAGAAAATCAATATACTGTAATGTACCTCAAATGCACTTCAAATTCACATAGGAGTGCTTCATTTGATTATCAAGGATGCAATAATTCTTTGACGTTATCTACTAAACTTGAAGAGGTAAAGCTTTAACTGATTGAGTTTCGAGTGTTTGAAATATGTCATTGTGATGCCACAGCAGTGGCAAACAGAACAGTCAGTTGAATCTCCTTTGTTAGTTGAAGGTCTCCCTTCTGCTTCAGTGCCGGCATGCCCCTTTCAATAGTACTCTCAGAGTATCTCCCTCCCTAGAAATTCCCTTGTAGCATGTCCCAGCTTGTGGTGGTGGTTCTTCAGCCAGTTCTTCAGAGTGGATTGTCAGCTAAGACTTCATTCCATGCTCTTCTGTTTGCATATAAAAGGCTGCTTTTGTATACAGGCAGTCCCCGGGTTACGTACAAGATAGGGACTGTAGGTTTGTTCTTAAGTTGAATCTGTATGTAAGTCGGAACTGGCGTCCAGATTCAGCCGCTGCTGAAACTGACCGCCAGTTCTGACTTACATACAGAATCAACTTAAGAACCCCAAGCGTCTCCAAGTCAGCTGCTGCGGAAACTGATCAGCAGCTGATTCCAGGAAGCCTGGGGCAGAGCAACTCTGCCTCAGGCTTCCTGTAGTCAGCGCTGGTCAGTTTCAGCAGAAGCTGACTTGGGGACGCCTGGAGCAGAGCAGCTGGGGTGCTGCTGGGTTGCTCCAGTAGCGCCGCTCCTCGGCACTACTGGAGCAACCCAGCAGCACCCCATCTGCTCTGCCCCAGGTGTCCTGATTCAGCCGCTGCTGAAACTGACCAGCAGCGGCTGAATCAGGACCAGAGCTAGCTGCGCCCCCCCCACCCCAGCAGACCAGGAAGACTCGGGCAGCGGACCGAGATGCTGCGAGGTCCCGCCGCCTGGGTCCTCTGCGGCTTTGCTCCCCGTCTCCCTGGTCTGCTGGAGACCAGCAGACCAGGGAGACGGGGAGCGCCTCTGAGGACGCCGGCGGCGGGGCAGTCCAGGCGCGCTTGGGGTGCCTCGCTGCCCGAGCCCCCCCGCGGCTTTGCAAAGCATGGGGAAGCCGGCGGCGGGGCAGTCCAGGCACGCCTGGACTGCCCCACCGCCGGCTTCCCCAAGGCTTTGCAAAGCCGCGGGGGGGGGGGGGGCTTGGGCAGCGAGGCACCCCAGGCGCGCCTGGACTGCCCCGCCGCTGGCTTCCCCGGGCTTTGCAAAGCCGCGTGGGTGGGCGGGGGGGGCTCGGGCAGCGGGGCTGCCCCGCTGCCCGAGCCCCTCCGCGGCTTTGCTCTGCGTCTTCCTGGTCTGCAGACCAGGGAGACGCAGAGCAAAGCCCCAGAGTACACGGGCGGCAGGACCGCGAGGTCCCGCAGTCCGTGTACTCTGGGGCAGCCCCATTCGTAACTGCGGATCCGACATAAGTCGGATCCGCGTAAGTCGGGGACTGCCTGTATAAAGAAAGAATGGGGGGGGGGAAGGTGGAGGATACTTAACATTTAAGGCCATGCTTTATAAGTATGGTACAATAGGTCATGTACTACATTAAGGGCTTGTTTTGCTTAATAAAAATGTTTTGTGTTTAATTCAATTCCAATTACTATCCTAATGAAACTCATCACAAATCATGAGCACCAGGTTGATTATCTACCAAATAAACAATATATCATTCATCATTTAAAACATATTAATGCACAATTAAGAATCTGAAAATATTAATCTATAATTGCTTAAATGTATGTAGGTAGTGTACCCTCCTAGTTACCAAAAAGATGTACTAAATCTAGTGTAAAAACTCTATTTAATCAGTGAGCTTGAATGGTTATATTAACGAATGAGAAGGTAGGTATCTTTAGCAGATAACTGAAGTACAAATGGGAAAGTTCATTCCAATCAATGTGATCCTTGATTTAAATACTGTACATCCAAATCCATGATTTAAATCAGTCCATCCCGATTGAAAGGTAGTCTAATTTCGCTGTAGCATTTTCAATAACTCTGTGTATTCATAAAGTTTTAATTTGTACATTTCCAAAATAGTAAAGTGTCCTGCAATCAGTTACAATGGTTGGGTCATCTTCTACAGCAAGACCTTGTCTTTGTAGGGGAAATAAACCAGCATAATTATTCTTCTGTGGCATTGGATGTACCTCTTCCACATGGACACTGTCATAAAGTCATGATTATTCTGTAATAAAGTCATGATTGGTTAATTACTCTGCTTTGTAACTGGATTAACAGTTCTGGAGTAAAGTCACTTTTATTTAAAAAAAAAAATCCACATGAGGAGTAAGGGTGGTAAGAGGCAGGTAATTGACTAATTGTGTAGTCAATACAAGTTGTATAGACTACACAATTAGTTAAGGGAAGTCACTCTGTTCCAATTTGTGCTGGTCCAGGAGCTACCCTTGCTGTGGCTCTGTAGTTTAAATATAGTAGCAGCCGGGCTGCCTGCACACCCAGCTTTTACTACATTTAAACTGCAGACCTGCAGTGGGGGTAGTTCCCCAACCGGTATGAGCTGGGACAGAGCCAAAACCGATGTGGCTCTGCATTTTAAATGTGGTAAGAGCTGCCCGGCTCTTACTACAGTTAAAATGCAGAGCTGCAGCAGTCCCGGACTGGCGCAGGCTGAGACTGAGCTGGGTTTGCTCCGTCCTAGCTCGTGCTGGGTCGTGAGGCGGCACCTCAGAGACAGTGCTGGGGGGAATCTGGCTTTTAAGCTGGCTCCCCCCAGCACTGGCTCCTGTTCCGCCCCTTGCTGCCTCTGATACAGAGGCAGCAAGGAGGGGGAAGTGAGTAGCCGTGTCAACTACCAGATAAGATTAGGCTTATTGGGTAGTCAATGACTCGCTTACATCCCAAACGGGGAGTTGTTCTTCTGTAGAGACTCCAGAATATCGATTCTAGTTAGTTTTCCCACATAGACAAGCCCTAACACAGTACCAAGGGAACTGCTCTGTCTCTTTCTCTAGAAGTACAATAGTGCTACAAAACATTTATTTTTAAAGTAGGCAGAGTGCTGGAAGCAAACTCTGTCTGATGAGAACAGCATGACCCTGATACTTCATCTAGGTTAGCAAAACCTGTAGCCAAAATTCACCACTGGAGGTAGCACTGATGGAAGCTTTATTGCCTCCAGCCTAATGCTCCCAATATAGGAACTATCAGTAGAGTTATACCAATGAAATCTTAAAACTACAAAATTTACTAGTGTAAATAAGGCATTAGACTTAAGCTGCAGCATACAGAATAAGAGCTATGTGGCATAACTACTTTAGAGAAGTAGACACATTCCAAGAGGAGGAAAAGTGAGAAAATTTCAGGAGGAAAGGAGCAGAGGTGAGATGGCTAAGAAACAAATATGAGATATGAGGGGGTGTCACAGGGTGGGGGCGTTGGGCGCCGCCCCGACCTGCCGATATTGCGATGCGTTCTACGCCCTGCCCAGTCCTGAACCTTCTGGGCGGAGTGGGGGGTCCGGGCCCGCCCTCTCTCCGGACCCCGACCCAGGCCCCTAACACTGAGAGTGCTCCTCTCAGTGGTAGCAGGGGGGCTGGTACCCCAAACACACCTGATCCCGGGTTCCACAACCCGTCCTGGGTCTAACTCCACTCCACCAGCTCGCGACCGCGGTAATCATTCTCTAGCCCCAGCCGGGGCCTCGTCCTCTGTGGCTCCCCCTTGCCTGGGCGTCTCCCTCCTCTCCCCCCTTGCCTCCGGGTCCTTCCCGGTCTGACCCCCCTGCTCCGGCCACCTCCGCGCCTTTTATCCTCTCCCCTCTCTTCCAGGTTCCGCCCTCCCCCTCCGGCGTCGTGCTCGTGACGTCACCGATGGCGCGCCCCGGTGCCGCGTGATGACGTGCCCCTCCCCCCTCGCTCGGACGTCCCGGAACCGGGTGGCCTGCCGCGCGCGTTGCCTCCCCACTGGCTGCCCCGGGCGGCGTTAACAAGTGACGGGGTTGCTCCACCCCGTCACGGGGATAGATCAATTTAAATCCAAGTAATTTAAATTATGGATTTTGGTCAGTTTTTCCATTTGTACATGTTGAACCTCTCTAGTCTGGCAATCTCAGGACCTGACTGGTGCTAAAGCAGAGAATTTGCCATACCATGGGAAGTCAGTATTGTCTGGCAGTGTTACCAACACTACAGTTACTTACTGGGCTCTTAGAAAACATTTAGGGGTAAATTAGAGCTAAATAACAGCATAGAACACTGACAGCCAGGACTGGTGGCTTAAAAAAAACTTCATGGGATTGTGGGAAACTTGGCCACACCCATGATAACTGGACATCCAGCTAATTAAAATCATGCCAGACCACGAATGTTGCTGGACCAGAGAGTGCTGAACTAGAGAGGGTCAACCTATAATTCAGTTATCTACTAAAGAAAGATGCCATCTCATTGGTTGGTTTATATATCCATTCAAACATGTCTATTTACAACTAAATAGAGTCTTTATACTGAATTAGGTGCATCTTTTTGCTGCCCAGGAGGGTACACTATAAGCAATTATATAGCTTAAAATAAAATGGGAGAAAAAACACAAGGAAGAAAACTGAGGAAAATTAGTAAAAAAAAAAAAATGAGATAATGCAAGAAAATCCAAACCAAAGGAAACATACAGGACTCTTAACCCAGTGATAGGTTTTATAATTATATATGCTTTAAATAAATGTTTTGTACATTAAGGTTACTGGAATACTTGCTTGCCTTTCCAGTTTTCCATCTTACTTCCACTTGGTAATTGGAAAACAACCACTGATGCATTTCATTGCTTACTAGATGACAATGGTCTTCCATGCAAAGAAGTGCTAGAAATTTCTAAGAATATTATTTGAAGTCTTTCGAAAGACTGTGGAACCAGACCCATGCTAAATAACTAACTTTACAACAATAATGCAGATCACAAGGGGTTTAATGTTGGAAACCAATAAACCCATAGTAATTTAATATTGTAGAACAAGGGGAATGTTTTAGTAGTAGAACCAGTATTTCACATTGACTTTTGTCATAACGTTATGTACTTAAACAGCTCTTTTGAATAGTGGTGATGGATTTAATCTTCAGTCTACTGTCTCCTAGGATTTTACTTTCAAGATTTCACTGTTCCTGGGTTTTTTCTCTAAAAGAGCAAAAGGGAATTATTTTGTCTGTGCTGGAGAGAAGGATAGGCTATCCATATTTTTAATCTGGCGCATGTGTGTCTATAGGGCCCCAAAAATGGATTGGTTTGTGCAGTTTCTTTATTCTGTGATGCTCTTGGAATCCAAACTATTAGAGATTATCCCAAATGCATATGAATAAGCTTCTGTTGCCTAGGAACAGTCACGGGAGGGCTGGCCTTACTTAATATTAGATTAGGCTTGCCAACTCTCAGTATTGAAAATTGGATTTGAGTGGCAAAAGAAAATTATGGTAACAAAGCTGAAATAGATGCTTTGATAACATTACTTGTTATGATTGGTCATCTATCCAACTCAAATTTCTAGGTGGCCGGTGCTTTGGTAGCTTGACATTGAATTGTTAGGTTCCTTTGACTCTCTCTCCTTTTGGCATCACATAATAAATAACCCTGTTTCTCCCAAGATGTGAGCATAGTGTTTTTAAGATTAAAAGCCACATTGACATTTCCTTTCTTAAGGCTGTTACGTTTTGCAGATGAAATAAAATAAGTCATTAAACCATGGCTTTTAATGCTAAGATTTTTTTCCACACATTAAATGGATTTTCATCTATTAGTTGTCCTTTGTTGACCTTATACTTGAAAGTACTTGGCTTTTTGGTGATCATAAAAGTTGATACTGGTTTCTTCTAGATGCTCAGTGACCTCCACCCAAGAAGGGGGGTCTTGGAGAATTTTGTAGATGAATAATATAAGGAAATCGTGACTGGATTTTTAGTGCCTACAGCTACAATGTGTAATCTCCAAATACATATAAAATACAAAAGTAGACATTGTGAGAAGCAATATCTTGCCATCAGATTAGTAGCTAATCACTAATGATTTTGAGTTTAAAGTTTTACTAGTTCAGAAAATAATGGTCTTGGTAGCAACAGGGGCCATGCCAGCCGCCCAGCCCGTTTAAGTACACGTTGTAGGACAAATACTCCTAGGATGCTGGAGTTGGAGGGCTGTACAAAACACTCTTTACACATGTGCATTGACTTGTAGAGGAGCAGAGCTTCGTTACACAGGGCAGGGCAGCCCGTGCGCTGCTCGATCGTTCTCTTGCGTGTTTGCCGGACTCGAGTAGCTCTGTGCGGAGTAAATGCTCATGGCACAAGTGGAGCGGGGGGGCATTTGGTGGCATTTGGCTGCCCCGGAGCAGTTTAGTTGCGGTGTAAGGGGAGGGGCCGGCGCTTGTGGAAACTGGCAGAGCCCGGTCTGCAGACCTTGGGCGCGGCTGCTCGTTGTGGGAGGGCCGCTCGGGCTCGGAGGCCAACCTGTGGCCGGGCGAGCAGCGAGCTCCGGGGCCCTCGAGTTAACGCGATGATTCCAGCGGGCGGCGGCCAGGGCCGCTGCGGTGACGACCGGAGCCGGCCGGGGCTTCGATGGCAGCGTTTCCCCGGGGCGGCGCAGAGCGCGCGGGGACCCCAGAGCGGCTTCTCTTCGAGAATCTTCCGCTCCCCTCGCCCGTTGGCGGGCTGGGCCCGGGCCGAGTGTCTGGGGGGCTACCCCGTCTCTAGCACGTGACAGATGGAAGGCCAGGCGGGAGGGAGGGGGAGTGGGAGGCATCAGTGCGCCTGCGCGCAGTGTAGCGTCGTGACGTCATGCGGGTGCGCACGCACGTTCCCCCCAACTGGTGGACACACGGTCCTTGTGAAGAGAAGGGAGGGGGGAGCCTCTCTCCCCGCCGGCGCACGGTAACTGCGGGGAACCGGGACGGAAGGTGGTGCCAGGACCGGGACTGACTCCTAGGTCGCAGCGCGCGCAGGGTCCGCGTGCCTCTCATGCGCCTCCTGCTGGCCGCGCCATCTGCGAAAATTAACACTGGGCGCAGCTGTGAGGCGACGGGGCCCGTGCGCGGGCAGCTGCTCGGGAGCCTGGAGGCAGCGCGAGGCGCCGCTCGGGTCCTGCTGTAGCGGGCACGTGGCACGGCTCCTCCCCCCGCATCCAGGCGGGGCAGGCGGGGTGGGTGGCGGGGGCTGGAAGGCGTGAAGCGCCTTCGAGTGATACGGGGCGGGCCGGGCCTTGTGCGCCAGCTCCGGCTCTGGCCCAGTTGCCCGCGGCTACGGCCGCGTAGCGCCTCCCAGCCTGCGGTCTCCGCTCATCCGATCACGGGGTTACTCGTCAGCGGCTGTAGGGGTCGGTGCGGCGTATCCGCTTCGCCCGGCTCGTGCTCTGGGATCAGCGAGGCGGAGTTTGCAAAGTCCCGAAAACGCGGCAAGGGCCGCTGCGACTCCTGGTAGAAGCTGAGGAGCTACCACCGGGGAGCCCAGCCTCGCAGACCCGAGGCCTCCAGTATCCGCCCAGAAGGCGTCTGCTTAACCGGCCCGTGGCCTTGGTTCCTGCCGAGCTCTGTGCTTCACCGACCCTGCCAGCAGCGGCCTTGAGCTCTGAGCTGCGCCGTCTCTGCCAGCCGCGGATTTGCAGCGCTTAGTTGCAGCGCGGTACCGCCCGACACAGCCACCCCGCGGCAGCCAGGCTCAAATGTTCCTGCTGACTTCAACAGCAGCGCTCAGCGCACATCTCCTGCTGTCATTGGGCCCATCTCGCTGGCTCTCGTTGGCGATTGGATGGAGATGAATATTAACAGTTCCTGCCATTATGGGCTTGTGACGTCGAGCGTGTTGCCAGTCACCCACAGTCATTTGCTTTTGTGGACTTTGGGAGAAATTTGTGCTTGAGCATGCAGATAACTGCACAGTGTTATGACTCTGCTTTGCGGATGTGAGTAGAGTCCTTCAACAGTGGCATGGATTGAACACATTTACAGTGTGCATATATAGGGAAGTATAGACTTCAGCACGTGTAGTTTGTATAGATTAGTAAATTATGTATTGATTTTTTTCAAATATGTGGCCTTAACTCTTCTCTACTCTTTTTCATATAACAGCTCCTGTCCTTTTTTATGTTTCACAGCGGTCAGCCATCACAGGTTTTATTGTAGAATCAGGGCAACATTTTCACAACACAACTGGGCAAAACTTGAAAAGCAATTTGTTTTTGTATTATTTAAGCCAAAAAAATTCCGCAATATTTTTAATGCATGGAACACCCCTACATTTGTTCACCCCAATTGCCTTAAAAAACGAACCTAAACCAAAAGACCTTGAAACTTAAGTATTTGAAGACCTACTCAGAATGAAAATGCATCCTCAAACTTAACTTTAACTTTGTGACTATTGAATGGTAAATGCAAGAAACTAAAACAAAACACAATTTATTTTAGGAAAGGAGAATATTAACACATTTGGGGTTGACTCCTTTCTTCCTGGCTCTGCTTCACATGATCAGCATGCGCATGCTGGTTATCCATGAAAAGTCTGGGGATCTTTTCAATTTGGGAAGTACACCGTAAATAAAATCTCCTGTTTTCATTTTAGTAGTTTGCACAGGATAAATAGAAACTATAAATCAGTAGTACAGTTTAGTTTGTGTATATATTTAAATATATATGGGGAGGGGGATCTTGCTTGCTAAATCAAAAGCTGAGAATAGTTTTGAATATTTTCTGAATATGAATAACACAAGTTGGAGGAATACACTTAGTTTTTTTAGTTTTGTTGGCAATTGTATTGTTGTAAATTCATTAATCCCTTTTGAAAACACAGGCACAGCCATTACAACTAATGACATTTTTTTCATAATATTGCATACAGGGACACCTTGCTCCCCTTTGTACAGGTTCACCCGTCTTCAAAGATAGTGGAATTACAGTATGTCTTCATGCCGTATTTACTGCATGCTAATTCTACAGTCTGTAGATGTCAGAGTTAATGACAGCTAACAGTTCTCTGTTGACTATACGTTATTCTAGCCCTGTTCTGAAGATCATTTTTTAATTTTCGCTTTTCTTCTATATTATTATTGCTGTAGTGAATGAGTGTTTCAAAAACAATGTCTTTATTTTCAGAAAGCTCTTGTGAGGTCAGGAAGTGGCATTGTCCCCACTTTGCGGATGGAAAACTGAGACACAGAGAGTAAAGTCAAAAGTGTCTACTAATTTTTGAGTGATCAAATTGAGATGATTAGAGCCTGATATTTTAGTATACTTATCACTATTAACTATTCTGTATAGTCAAAATACTATTCTCGTGGACTTCAGTTGTAGTTGAGAGTGCTCAGTACTTCTGCAAATCATATGGGGGGGAGAGAGCTCACATTGGGCGTCTAGAAAAGGAGAAGCATAGTTAGTGACCGTCCTTGAAAAGTCTGGTTTAAATTCCTTGTCCAGCATTTCATAGAAACTCCCTGGTAGAGGCAGGGATAGAATCCTCTTCTATAGGGCAGCATTGTACTACCTTTTCGAAGAGACCAATCCTTTTTTTTCCCCTGAAGTTCCCTGCCTCATTTGCTACAAATATTCCAACTTCTGCAACAAATTGAGGCCAGGGTCCTACAGACAACAGGCTCCTTCACTGCATAACTAATTCAACCCAGGAGTACAGTCCATCCAGTGCATTGCATGAGGCTCTGGGTACCGTGGAAAATGTTACGTGATTGTGTATACGTAAATGAGGAGCAAATTAGTTTTCCAGGCAACATTAATTTTGGCATTTCCTAACTTGAGGTGCTTGACTTTGCAACCTTCAGGTTCTTTTAATGAAGTTTGTGTGTGTAAATGTATTATAAAAATGTGTTTAACCCAGTTCCTTCAAGTAAAGGAGGAGTATTTTTGGTATATTGCATTTAATTACTGCTAATTGGGTCGTCTTGTTTGTTTCCAGGATGGTGAATACAGAGGACAGGCTGTCAGAACCATTTCAAATTTGCAGTTAATTTAAGAGAATTTACAGCACTGTCCATCATCATCATGGAGAAACAACAAATTGTGCTCGGTAACCGGGATAGTGGGGCAGTGTCTGGAGCAGCACCTGCTTTTTTTGTCATCCTGAAACAGCAGCAGGGAAATGGTAAATCTGATCAAGGAATTCTAGTAGCAAACCGGGATGCCTGTGCCCTCGCAAGTAGTGTGTCAACGCCACTAAAATCTAAAATAAAGACTTGCCTTCCAGCTGATTGTACATCAGGGAGCATCACTGTCACCTTGGACAACAACAGTATGTGGAATGAGTTCTACCATCGCAGCACAGAGATGATTCTGACCAAACAGGGGAGGCGTATGTTTCCATACTGTCGATACTGGATTACAGGCCTAGATTCCAATCTGAAATACATCCTAGTCATGGACATCTCTCCTGTAGATAATCACCGTTATAAATGGAATGGTCGCTGGTGGGAGCCCAGTGGGAAGGCAGAACCCCATGTTCTGGGACGGGTGTTTATTCATCCAGAATCACCCTCCACTGGTCAGTACTGGATGCACCAGCCGGTATCTTTCTACAAACTCAAGCTTACCAATAATACTCTTGATCAGGAGGGTCATATCATATTGCACTCTATGCACCGCTACCTCCCACGGCTTCACCTGGTACCTGCAGACAAAGCTACAGAAGTTATCCAGCTGAATGGTCCTGATGTCCACACCTTTACCTTCCCACAGACAGAGTTTTTTGCAGTGACAGCCTATCAGAATATCCAGATTACGCAGCTAAAAATAGATTACAACCCTTTTGCTAAAGGATTCAGAGATGATGGACTAAACAGTAGACCTCAGCGCGATATGAAGCAAAATAGTAGCTCAGAGCATGAAGGAGGTAGCATTTCCAGCTCTCCCAGCAATCTTGGCCGCCCTATTGAAACTGATGGATTAGATTTACAGCAGAGAGATCTTTTAGATTCTTCATTTAGTGGTCAGAATGCAATGGACATTGATTTGGAGAAAGAATCCTTCAATGCAGAACGTGATTTCCTGGGCTTTCTGGAGGCAGACCTGCCTTTTAGTGATATGCCCATCTTAAAACAAGAGGTATCTGAAAGGTAGGAGGAGT
Source organism: Pelodiscus sinensis (assembly GCF_049634645.1). Taxonomy (NCBI): domain Eukaryota; kingdom Metazoa; phylum Chordata; order Testudines; family Trionychidae; genus Pelodiscus; species Pelodiscus sinensis. Next base: position 65,123,593 of record NC_134714.1, read on the forward strand.
ACATTTCATTTTTTGGGTGGGTTTGGGCTGTACTCTCAGTAAAATGTCAAATGGTGTGGTTTTTGCGGGTGTGGGGCGGGAGGAAAGCTGGATTTACATCCAAAGTTTGGTGGAACTGATGTTGAAGTTGGGTTTACAGAAGGTCTCTCTCATACATGGTCATTTATTGGTCTGGGGATTTCATCTTTGTTCTGCTGGACTGCTGCAGTACTACTGCATTCTGACTCATGACTCTGTTTGAGAGAGAAGCTGGGAGATCGCTGTTCCCTACAATTCATCTCAAACTGACAGGAGCGTCAAATAGATCAGATTTTTAGTAATCAGAACCTACTGATCTTCTTTTTAGGGAAGCTTGAGGCCAATGAATGTGTGTGTCTTCCAGCTCCCATAAAGTACGTGAATTCATGTGGTTTTACCTAACATACCACCCTCTGAAACCTTTTCTCAGCAATGTACAGAACAGTTTAGCCCATGCTGCTAGATGACCTGTACCAAGTGGACCCCCGTGTTCCTAACAGTTCCCACTAAGTGTACATGTGTTAGTGCAGCCTACTCAAGTGCTGCATTTTACCACACCTTCCACAGATTTCCCTAAGTAATGCAGCAGAGTGGTCTACACATACTGTCAATCTGCCTGTGCCAGCGTATCGTTGACATAGCTGGCACCTTGCAGGATGAGGTAAGCCTGATTTCTCTCCTCCCACATTCCTTGGAATATATGCCAGAGCCTAGCCTTCCTCTTAACTGGACATGTTCCCAGTTCTTTGCCAGTCAGTGCTGCAGAGAAGAGAGTAAGCTAATAGTGCAGATCACTGGTTTGCCAGTGAACAATCAAAATGACTGTAATTCTATAGTGAAAGGTCACTGTTAAGTTAATAATTGATCTATGTGTGACATAGCTGTAAAGCTACTGCAGCAGAGCCTACTACTTGCAGTGCTTTTTAGAGCTAGGAGGGGTTCCCAAACATCTGTGCTCCTTTCATAATTTCAGCCTTTACTTTTAAAGAAAGCAAAGATGTTCCTTAGTCCCTTCGAGGTGGTCATTTTTCTGGGTAGCAATGAATAATTGTAAAAGTGGTTCTTTTCTAATCCTGTAAGGCCACCTGAACCTTGCAGCAGCTATACCTCATGAGAATGTTCAGACCATGTGGGGACACAGGGGATTATTACTGTCTTTATTTTGCAGCTTTTTCCAGTTTTGAGGAAGGCCAAATTGGAATTTCTCCTAATTTTCTCGTATATTTATAAAACAAAAGGCAGAACTTTCATAAGGAGAACCTCTAGGTCAGGGGACCTTTATCCAAACTAATTCTTTAGTGTAAGAGGATTCTAATTTTTTAAGAGCACCTATGATCAAGATGGAATGGAGTCAATGAAATGTGTTCTTACTATGTGTTTGCTGCTTTATTTTCAATATTACCTTTCAGAAATTTAGATTAAAAATAACACAGTTAAGGTTGTGAAAACATTTCTTAAAAATGATCCTTCTTCTTTAGCCTGGGCCACCATGAGTCCCAACAGACTTTAATTAGAACACCGAGCAGATTTCTTTGGAAAATGTTAAAAGTTTATAAGAGGCCTCAATCTAGCAGCTGGACACATTCAGGCACAAAGCTCTTTATTGAATATTCTCTTTATTTGGGCTGTAGGAATGTCCTGCATAATTTTAGGTAAAAACTACTTTATCTTGGTCTAAAAGTCCACAGAGTATTACAGAAATCTAAAAAATTTAAGTTCCCTAAATATCTCTCTCAGGGGTTTTGTCATTCGTGCTCTTTTCAACTTGACAAAAATCAGTTAGAAGGTGATGTGGAGATACCCAAAGGATTTATACAAACTGAACAGTTTGCTTCCTTAATCCACCTCTCACATCAGGGATTAAAAAAGACCAATGTAAAGATGAACAACAACCAGTGTTTCCAGGTATTTTTTTATTTTGGAGCCAGGAATTTTTTTTCAGCTCTGCGGGTCAGAGGTTGACACACATACTCTTTCAACAACAAATAATTAAATTTTCTCTTAAGACATAAGGTTTCCTAAGTCAGCAAACTTACAACACTTTCCTTTCTTCTTCATAACCGTTGTCACCTCAGACCAAAAACATCAGAAATTCATACAAAAGGGGATACAACACAATAGGGATGTAAAAAGGCATTTAAAAATGT